>NC_069658.1:206220995-206520995 GCF_027244095.1 Hemicordylus capensis | reverse complement strand
ACACACACACTCTCTCTCTCTCTCTCTCTCTGAATGGACCCCACGGATCAAAGCCGCCTCCTCTGCACCATTATAAGCGGCACCTCTTTGTCTGTTAGGCTAGTTGTTCTGTTTCTAGAGGAAACAGTATCCTTCAGGGGGCAGCTCAGAAGCAGGCGGACCCCAAGGGCCTGAAGGCACAGAAACCAAGAGCTTTCTTCGCTTGTCTGCTCAGATCTGGGTCTCTTCCCCTTCTCGTCCCAATGACCTGCGCACCAGTGTGCTGCTCCGTGTCCACTGAGCAATCCCAGACGGGTCCCAGCCCGGATCACCGTGGTCCTCCCACCAGCCTGGCCTCCTGGCCCTCCTGGGCTGAGCTGCTGCTCCGCAAAGGCTGGGGAGCTTTGTCTGTGGCCCCGGCAAGCCCGTTTGCTTCAGCCGGGAAGTTAAAAATGGAAACAAGTGCTTTTCTGTCTTGAAAGAAGCCAAGCCCCAAATAAGGTGAGGACCGAGTGCTCACGATTCCTCCACTGACTCTGTTCCAACTTATCTCTTCGAAAGGTTGCCTGCGAAAGACCTGGGGGCCAACCAGGGCGGACGCAGCAGCGTCCAGAGCAGCCAGGGGGCTTGGAGAGAGCTCAAAACTCTTGCCGGCTGCCCGGGAGCTTCACTCGCTCGCCCGCCCGCCCGCCTGCCAGCTGACACCAGCCAGCCTCTGCTCCAGGGCTCTCTTCCCCAAAGGACCTTGCCCGAGGGTTGCTTCCACACACTGCAGAGATGGAGGCCATTAAGAAGAAGATGCAGATGCTGAAGCTGGACAAGGAGAATGCCATTGACCGGGCAGAGCAGGCGGAGGCCGACAAGAAGGCTGCGGAGGACAAGTGCAAGCAGGTGAGCTGCCGCAGAGGCGAGCTGGGTGGCATCGTGGGT
Organism: Hemicordylus capensis; assembly: GCF_027244095.1. NCBI lineage: Eukaryota > Metazoa > Chordata > Lepidosauria > Squamata > Cordylidae > Hemicordylus > Hemicordylus capensis. Next base: position 206,520,086 of record NC_069658.1, on the reverse strand, counting down.
GGCGGGGGCTGGCCATGGGCGAGCTGGTGGAGCCTTCTGCCTGCTCAGGTCTGATCACCAAGAACAAGACCCCGTCAGGCTCTCTAGCTGGGCCATGCAGCGGCCGCTGGTGGGAGCCGCTAGCAGGTCTCTCCACTGGCCAGTGCCCGGAAGGCAGGCAGGGCTGGCATGGGAACCACCACCATGAAGAGTCCATCCTGTGGGTCTTCCGGGCTCCCCGCACCATCGCTCAGCCACCGCCAAGGCACTCTCGGAACCGAATCTGGTTGCACTACCTCCATGCTGCGGATTAGGGACTTGGGCTGGGAGAAGAAGAAGAAGAAGAAGGAGGAGGAGGAGGAGGAGGAGGAGGAGGAGGAGGAGGAGGAGGAGGGTGTCCCTCGCAGAGGCAGGGGCCGGTTCCACTTCTCTGCTCACCCTTCCTGGCACTCCATGGCGCCAGCTCAAGAGAAGCAGCCCCAGCTGGGGGGGGGGGCAGCAGTGGCAGCAGTGGCAGCAGCAGCTTTGGGCTGGGCCCGTTGCCTTAGAATGACTACCAGCCACCTGTAGGCTAAAGCAGGGACTTACCTTTGAATACTTCGCCACCTAGGAGTAGGAGTCCCAAAGTTTCCCAGACAAAAGGTAGTCGGAAGAGAGACCAGGGGACCGAGAGCCCCCCCCTCCTCCTCATACTTTCCGTGGTGGTGGGGATGAGGTCATGGGAGCCCTGGATTGAGGGGGGATTAGGAAGCGCTTATTTGTAGCCCTCGACACCAGCATCAGGGCACGGAACTTCTCGTTACCTGGGTTTAGCGATGACCTTCTTTGGGTCTCTGTGATGCTGCTGGCAGCCACTCGCGCAGAGCCCTCTCTGGGAGGCGGCAGCAGCCCGGCCGGCTCTGGCTCTTCCCCGGGCTGCTTGCTTGGCCTGCTCCAGCTGGCAACTGTCGGGCTCCACTGGCCCATGGCCACCGCTGTGTAGAAAGGCAAGGGGCCCGCTGGGGAAGAGTGCCTGGCCACCCACTCCAGCCCCACCCGGCTCTCGCCTGCCTGCCTAGGGAACAGGAGGCCAAGCCTTTTCACTGCTGCTGTGCACTTATTTTTAAAAGATCACCTCCCTCCCCGCTCCACCCCCCCCCAAAGCAGCCCACACTGGCTGGGGGCCAGCTTGTTCCTTCCTTCCTTTAATTAATTACTCACCCTCCTCATTTCAGCCCAGGGCAGGCACCAAAGTGCATCTCCAGCTGCCTCCCATGTAGCTGTGTGTGTGTGTGTGTCAGCCGGAAGCCAGGACCTGAGCTACGGATCCATCTTATTAGATGTACTGATGTATTCTCTTTGGAAACGTTTTTGTCGAAAAGCGGCATATAAGTATCTGTTGTCATAGAAGTAAAGTCATGCAGGGTGGTGCCCTCGGCCTTCCCCTCCACCCAAATACTGTACTAAGGGGGGTGGGGGGGCTACCTTCCCTGGGTCTGGTAAGATTAGGGAGAATAATACTCAAGTGCTTGGACCGTGTAAGCAGCACAAGACGGGAAACCGCTTAGGAATCCCACCTTAAACCTCACGAAGGGCAGATCCTTTGTCTGTCTGAAACCCTGGAGAGCCAGCTACTGAGCAGAGGAGGGAGTTCCCTAGGCTCATGGAGGAGGGAGTTCAGAGGCCTGTGTGTGTGTGTGTGCGCGCATGCGCATGCATGGCGTCAGAAGTGCTGGTCTCAAAGCTGGCATCTCCTGCTTGGACATACTTGGGATAGCTGGTCTTGCAGTGTCAGCCAATCAACCTTTATTACGGTCACAGACCAGCATGAAGCACATTTTAAAACCTAAGTAGCAATAGATTTTACACTCTAAGACTAAGGTCTTGCAGTAAGTAAAGTGCGCCGTCAAGTCGATTTCGACTCCTGGTGCCCACAGAGCCCTGTGGTTGTCTTGGGTAGCATACAGGAGGGGTTGACCGTTGCCGCCTCCTGCGCAGTATGAGATGATGCCTTCCAGCATCTTCCTATAACCCTGCTGCCCGATGTAGTACCAGTGGGGATTCGAACCGGCAACCTCCTGCTTGTTTATCAAGCATTTCCGCACTGCCCCACTTAAGGTGACCTTGCAGTAAGTAGGAAACATTAATTGTCCCCTTTGCTCAGCAGGGTTTGCTTTGGTTTGCATGTGGATGAGTGACGACTTGGGAGCATTTTCTGTGTTAAGAGAGTCCCCTGAGGGGATGGGGCTGCAGGCCGCCCAGTGGCCGGGCTGCTGTTTGGCACGCAGAAGGTCCCAGGCAGGCTCACTCCTTGGAGGCAGCATCTCCAGGGAGGGCGGCTGGGAGAGGCCCCGGAGCCTGGAACTGGGGGAAGCTGCTGCCAGTGAGAGCAGGCCACAGAAAAGGACACGGAGCCCTGGCTGGCAGCTCCCTCTGCAGCCCAGCCCAGCCCCTGAGCAGCGAGGGGGGGCCAAGGGGGGCCCCTGCTTCACCCCCTGCCCCCCAGGCCAGCGACCAAGAGAGGCACAGCATGCCTTGCTCCTGGCCCAGGCAGCCCCTCGGCCCCACCAGGCAGCCAGCCCGCCCCACAACCCGCGGCATTCTCTCCAGGCCTCTGGCTCATGCCTGGAACGCCATACATAGCAGGGGAGTGATAGGGAGGGTGCCAGAGAAGCTGACCCCACAGCGATAAGGCAGGGGCCTCTTTTGGCAGCTCAGGCCAAGGAGCGAGTGAAGAGGAAAGGGGCCTATTGCTGCTGCTGCTGCCCACCCCCACCCTCGAGGGAGCTGGAGGGAGGGAGGCCTGCTGCACCATGGGGCAGGCAGGGCGGGGTGTGGGGGCAAGGGAGCTGCTTGCAGGGGCTCCGAGGGAGGGCGCAGACACAGCCCGGGTGCCCAAGCTGGGCTCCTCCAGATGTTGCTGCTGGAGACCACTCCCATCATGCCCAGCTACAACTTTTGGTGGTGGTGGTGGTGGGAGTTGTGGTTTAGCAACATCTGGAGGAACCCAGGTTGGGAAGAACCCCTGCTGGGGGTGGGGGTGGGGGTGTGGGGACTCCTCCATTGCCATGCGGGGCGGGCGGATCATGGCCCCAGCGGACACCGAGAAGCACCCAGGAGGGGCTCCACTGAACAGCCACGAGCCAGGCGAGGGAGGGAGGGAGGGAGGGAGGCGGCAGGAGTCCCCCCCATGTTGCCCTCCGAAAGGGGGACCTGTGCAGGCCGCGGGCGGCTGGAGGTGGCAGAGCCGCACTCCGCAGCAGGGATCCCGCCAGGGAGGAGCAGGGGAGGGTCCCAGGAGGAGCCGCCGGGGAGGGGGGGTCTCCTCCGCTGTCTGGGAGCGGAAGCCCCCCCCCGCGACGCTGCCAGGAGAACTTGCTGGCAGGCGGCGGACAGCGAGGCGAGCGATTGGCCGGTCGCGCGGCAGGCGGGGGGGGGGGGGGCGCGCTAGAGAGCCTGCTGAGGCCGGGAGCCGCGTGGCCGGGGGGGGCCGGGCTGGGCTGGAGGCAGCGGGAGGCGCGGGCTGGCGGGTCCAGGCCGCCGCGCGCCTCCCCTCCCGCCTCCAGGGCTGCCGCCGCGGCTGACGGGCTCCCCCTCCTCCTGCTCCCGCTCTGGCCAGGTGGAGGATGAGCTGGTGGCCCTGCAGAAGAAGCTGAAGGGGACCGAGGATGAGCTGGACAAGTACTCGGAAGCGCTGAAGGACGCGCAGGAGAAGCTGGAGCAGGCGGAGAAGAAAGCCACCGACGTGCGTAGAGTACCCGCTGCGGCGCACCGGGCGGGGGGCGGGGGGGCTGCTGGGGACCCGGGTGGGAGCTGCCCGCAGGGGGAGGGCCTCGGCGGCACCCCAGGCTGCCCCCCGCCCGCATGCACAGCAGGACTCCCTCCTACCCAGCCCAGGGCAGGCAGGGAAGGAAGGCGGCCGCCCGGGCGGCGCTTTTGAGCCCCGTGAGAACAACTAACTGGAAGGGGCCCCGCTTCGCCCCAGGCCCGCCCTGCTGCTCCTGCCCGGCCAGCTCCGGCTCCAGCGCAAAGGGGGGAACCTGGCCGGGGAGCGCCGCTCTCGAGGCCTCGGGGGCAGCCGGCGAGCGCATGGGGCCCCTCTGCCGGCAGCGCCTTGCCGGGCAGCAGCGGCCGCGGCGGAGGACCTGCGAGGGCCCGGAGGCCGCCACAGCCCCCCCCCCCGCCCCCATTGGCCAAGTCCGGGAACCACGATTGCCTTTAAAACCCCCAGACACTTTTATTTCGATTGTATACAAACCACACACACACACGAGTTTTCAAGCTCCACCAGATATGCAGAAGCAACACGGGGTGGGGGGGGCGTCCTCCTCCTCCTCGGTCAGGCGTTCCCCATCTTCGCCCCGCCCGTCATGAAACGAGGGTAGCCGCGACAGAAGGCTCCAGTCACCGCGCACTTTGCCTGGGTCTGGGTGGGGCGGGGCGCCGTCTGTGGCCTGGAAGGTGGCCAGCCAGCCCCCCGCCCCGCGAAGGGGGGGAGCTGGCAGTGGCAGGAGGCGGAATCAGTAGGGCCAGCAAGGCCCACTGCGGGGCCAGGACGCCGACCCCTCCCATCACCCGCCCACCGACCCGGTGCGGAGAGGCAGGCGCCCTCGCTGGGCTGGGAGGGGGCCCTCCTTGGGGGAGCCGGACCCCCCTCCCTCCCCGCATCCCACCAGGCCTGCGTCCAGCGGCAGCAGTCCTCACGGGACAGCCAGAGGCCGGACTCCTTTCCTCCCCTTGCTTGCCTCGGCTCCTGGGGGTAGACTGCCTCTGAGCATGGAGCTTCCACTGTGAACACCGCCACTGCCAGGCAGCCCGTCTCCTCCCGCGGGTCTTTGACTGGTCGCCTTGCTCACTCGCCTCCAGTTCAATCCCCGCCCCGCCGCCTTCGGGGCAGCTCTTGCGGGGCGGGGGCTAAGCCCCCGGGGGGTCCCTTTGCTCGGGAGCCAGTCCCATGGAACTCAGCGCAACTTGTTTCAGTGTGCTCCAGGATCGCTGCTCCCGGTTGAGCCCCGCCCTCGCACCAGAGAAGGGTGTTTTTTGCAGCCCTTAGTTTCAGGTCAGAGAGACCCCCGCCCAGATTGGCAAATTGGAGCAGCGCAGAGCGCCTGCGGGGGTGGGGGCGCCGTCTCCTCCCCCTCCCCTCTAGGGCCCCTGCCGATCCTTCAGCAGGCCCGACGACGCTTCCCTGCTCGCCCTGCAGAAAGAGGCTGGAATCGCCACAGGAAGGGAGGGCTGTGCGCGCGGAGGGGGGCACTCTGCCCATGCGCAGAGGCACTCCCTGCCCGCCCAAAGTTTGGCCGAGAAGGACAAGCCGCGCTGCCAGCGGTGACGACGTCACGGGCCCGCCTTCCAGCGGTGCCAACGTCACGACCCCGCCCCATCCGCCGCCGCCCTCGCTTGCCTCGCTCGCCACCACCCAGAGCAGCCGCCGCCGCCCGGAGCTTCGCCAGAGGAGCCACGTGCCCAGCGCCCAGGCCCCGCTGACCAGCAGAGGCCGCCGGGATGGCCACCGCCACAGGCTCGCTGGAGGCGGTGAAGCGCAAGATCCAGGCGCTGCAGCAGGAGGCCGACGAGGCCGAGGAGCGCGCCCAGCAGCTGCAGCGCCAGCGCGACCAGGAGCGGGAGCTGCGCGAGAACGTGAGCCCGGCCAGGAAGGAGCAGCGGGCGGGCGGGCGCTCTCCTCTCCGCTCCGCTCGCCGGCCGCGCGGTCTCCGCCCGCTTCCTCCTCTGCTCCTCTTTCCCTCTCCTGCTCCGGGCTTCTCTCCAGCGGGCTTCGCCGCCGCAGCCCAGATGTGCCTTTTGCCCGTATAAGGGCAGCCGCTCCGCGGCCGGGAGGCGGGGCGGCCCTGACTCAGCCGCAGCCGCTGGGCGGTTCCTCCTTCCTGCCTTCCACGTCTGCCTGCCTGCCGGGGCGGCGGCCCGGCCGCGGGACTCGCCTTCTTCTCGGCCCGCTGCTGCCTCCTGCTCTCCGGGCGCCCGGCGGGCTCTGCGCTCCTTCCCTCGGAGCAAGCCGCCATGGCCCGCGGCCGCGCTGCGCCTCGGCCCCCGGAGCGGAGGGGGCGCTGGGGCCGGCGCGTCGGGCGCCCCCGAAGGCTGTTGGCGGGGCCGGGCTCCCGGCATCTGCTGCGGTGCGCGCCGGCTGGAGCGGGCAGGGCCGGCCTGGCCTGCCGAGGTCGAAGAGCCTCCTCCGCCCTGGTCGGGGCCGCCGTCGAGCTCTGACACCGAGGCGCTGGCGCGGCCGAAGACGCCGGCTGGCCGCTGCGCCTTCCTCCCGGACTCCGCAGCGGGCGGCAGCCTGCAGGGAGAGGTGGCGGCGGCGGCGGCGGCCAGAGCGGATGGATCCTCTCCCGAGCAGCCGCTCGAGCAGGGCCCCGAAGGAGGCGGTCGCTGCCGCGGCTCCCGCTCCTCTGCTCTGGGCTCTGGCGCCCCTCTTTTTCCTCCCCTCTTCCAACTCGCTCTCCGGGTCTTTCTGCGGCGGCGGCGGCGGCGGTGAGCGGGGCTCCAGGTAGGCCGGCCTTTGCGCCCCTGCAGGATTCTGTCGCGCTCCAAAGAGGCTTCCAGGGCTAGACGGGGCTTTTGTCGGGGGGCTGGGGCGGGGGGGGGGCAAACAGCCCTGGCTGGGGCCCGCTTCTGCCTGTCTCTCGGTGGGTCTGGAGAGGGCGAGGCGGGGGGCCCAGCAGGGAGGGCTCCTGCGCCTGCCTCTCACCGGCAGGGATGCCTCCCTTTTCTGCACAGGCTGAAGGGGAAGTGGCAGCCCTGAACCGCCGTATCCAGCTGGTGGAAGAAGAGTTGGATCGGGCCCAGGAGCGCCTGGCCACAGCTCTGCAGAAGCTGGAGGAGGCCGAGAAGGCCGCCGATGAAAGCGAGAGGTAGGGGAGCCCGCTTGACCCCGCAGCCTGTGATGGGCGGCTGGCAGAGGAAGTCTCCCGAGAGGAGCTTGGGAAGGGGCAAGAGAGGACCCTACACTGGTGATGGTGTGTGTGGGGGGGTGGCCCCTGGTGCTCCTCCGCTCCCCTTCCATGCGCAGCTGAGCTGGGCCAGTGAAGAGGCATCCTGGTCAGGACCGTGCTGGGGGGGGGGGCTGCTGGGGGCCAGTTTGCTTGCCTGCGCCTTAAAACACCTCCTCCTCCTCTCTTTTCCTTCTGCAGAGGGATGAAGGTCATTGAGAACCGGGCCATGAAGGACGAGGAGAAAATGGAGATCCAGGAGATGCAGTTGAAGGAGGCCAAGCACATCGCGGAGGAGGCTGACCGCAAGTACGAAGAGGTGAGGAGGCGCTTGCCATGTGGGGTCAGCCTGGAGCCCGTCTGGTTCCTCCTCCTCCTGCGGGCTAGTGAACCTCCCCTCCTGGCAGGCAGGCAGGCCCACCCAGAGAGCGCTCCCAAGCTTTAGCTGACCTACACTTGGTAGGAAACTGCCCAGTTATGGCCATGGTGAGCGCATTGCCCCCTGAGCTCCATGGGTGACCCCCCTTTCCCCCCAAACAGTTGGTTGCTTGCCCTGTGAGCTCTGCAGGTCGGGGAGATGCCAGCGGTCGGTTCCAGTGGCTGGTCCTAACTCTCCTTGGGTGGTGTTTCTTTCTCCCTCCCTCCTCTCTGCCGCTTTTTCTTATACATTTGTGCCACCTCTTCCTGGTTGTAGGGCTCCTCTGGCTGCAAACTGTGCTGCCTCCTCCCCCGCCCCGCTGGTCAGGACCTGACTCTGTTTCCTCTCCGGGGTCCTCCATTCAGGGCTGCCGCTAGGAGGGTGCAGGGCTGGGGGCGAGCAGCGGTCACCTCCCTCTTTGGTCCAGTGGTCCTCATTCAGCCACTTCAGAACGGATGCAACGTGTCCCCGCCCCCTTATCTCTGTATGCCGGGCTGCTGCGAAAGGCACAGGAGCAAGGCAGGGGGGAAAGGTGGCGGCACGCTCCATTCTGCAAGGAAGGGGAAGAACAGGGAATCCTCCCCAAGCCACCATTTCCAGGATTGTTTTGAGGAAGACGGTTTAAAGGGAGAGAAAACTGGTTGTCTTGAAAATAGGGCTGCATAACAGACGGTCCTATGTATGTGAACTCTTCAGTCCCACTGTGCAATACTATGTAAAACTGCAGCCTGAGGATGCGATCCCATGCACACTTACCTGGGAGTAAGACTCCGTGAAAACAGTCTCTGTCCGAGTCTTACTCCCAGGTAAGTGTGCATCCTCAGGCTACAGTTGGAAATAAGGGTGGCTGTGATCCTTGGCACGCTTCCTCAGGACTAATCTCACTGAACATAGTGGGACTTACTTCTGAGCAGACATATACGGGATTGCGCTGCGTGCACTGCTGCACTTAGTGAGACTCTACTCCCGAGTAAACAGAGGCTTGCCCTAGAAATTCCACTGCACTCGATGGGACTGAGAGTTCCCTGGAAACCCTTTTAGTCTCCTCACCTCTCTGTATGGATCCTGGGCATTCGACAGGCAGCAGCAGCAGCAGGCATAGAGGCAGGCAGCTGAGGTGTGCGGGGGGGGGATGCTGGGAATCTCGGGGGGGGGATGCTGCTGCCCTTTCCGAGGGTGCTGACCCTAGCCCGAGGGAGAGCAGCAGCACGCCCGTTGCCCTGTCCCAACCCTAACCGCCAGGGGCTGCAGCTGGTTTGCAAGTGAGCTGCAGCCTGGCCACGGTGGTGGGGCCCAGACCCTGGACGTGGCGGTGGGTGGGTGAGAGAATCCTCCGAAGTGCTTCCTGCCTCATCATAGGTGTGCAGAGGGCCCAGCCAGGGGGCTGGGGGGGGGACTGCCCTGCTTGCCCCACTTCCAGCCTCGTATTGCAGAGCTGACACTTGAATTGGCTTCGGAAACCAAGCCCCCCCCGCCCCCCCCCCGGCGCTCTGACAGTATTTAGAAGCACTTCACCCGCCGAGTGCTCCCTGTTCGCTCTCTCTGGGGCCTGCCTCACCGCCCCAGTGCTGGCCCCCTGAAGCGCAGCTGGGAGGTCCGGGCTGAGACTTGGCTTTCCCTGCAGGTTGCCCGTAAACTGGTCATTCTGGAGGGAGAGCTGGAAAGAGCTGAAGAACGGGCCGAGGTGTCTGAGCTGTGAGTGGGGGTTTCCTGTTGGGAGCCTGGCTAAGGGCGGGGAAGCCCACTGCAGAGCGGCAGCCCAAGCAGGAGTCCGGGGGGAGTCGGGAGACCCTGGGGGCTGGCAGGAGGAGGAGCAGGACCACAGGGGTGCCTCCCTCGCCCTGGCCCGGTCCTGGGAGGGGCTCCCTGGTGCTGCCCCAGCCAAGGAGTTCAGCTGCAGCCGGCGTGGCATGTGCTCTGGGAGCCAAATGCTGGCCGGCATCGGGGCCGGTCTCTGAGCCGCTCCCTTTCCGGCAGTGCAGCCCCAAACAGCTGGGCTGTGGGGAGTTCTGGGACGGGGGAGCCTCGATGCAGGTGAGCAGTTCTGCAGCCCAGAGGTGGCTTATTGCCTCAGCGGTGGGTGGAGGGGAGAGAGGCTTCTCCGAAATAAGGGGCAGGGACTAAACAGGGAGAGAAGCGAACTGGCCTTGGGACGGTCTCCAGGGGGAAAGGAGGGAGCCAGGCTGAGCCGGCAGGTCCCAGGAGGCAGCCCGGCAGCGGCCCTCCTCTTCCTCTCCTTCCTCTCGAGAGCGAGCCTTCCCCGGCACACAGGCGCTCTTGGGAGCAGGGCGGAGCCCGGCGGGAGGCAGCCTGTGGCTCTCCGCTGTTGCTGAATGGCCGCACACCCAACGCTTGTTGGCGGTGATGGGGGTTGCCGACGTCCAGCGGCTTCTGGAGCGCTGCCTGTTGTCCAGCCCTGGCCGAGCTCTGCAGGGCGCCGGAGGGTTTGCGGCTTGCCCTGCTCACTAAGCCCAGTCTGAGGGGAGTTCCAGCCATCAGCCTTCGAGCTTTCCATGGGGCGGGTCCCAGGCTCCTCTTCAGAACTGTCCGGCCGCAGAGGCCGGGCTGGGTGCCTTGCCTGGGCTCTCCAGGGAGGGATCTGCAGCAAGGGAGGCCAGGAGAGCAGAGCAGAGCTCCTGGGGGGGGTCTTGCAGGGGGGCAGGGTTTGCAACCTGGAGCCCCCAAGGAGAGGAGGAGGAGCTGACCAGGGGCCGGGCGGGGCGCCGTGTCTGTCTCCTGCAGGAAATGCAGTGATCTGGAAGAGGAGCTGAAGAACGTCACCAACAACCTGAAGTCCCTGGAGGCGCAGTCTGAGAAGGTGGGTGGGGGGGAGGCGGGGCTGTGGGAGGACTTGGCCCCAGCTCAGTGCTGTTCTGAATGGCTCCCCAGCCAGTCCACCCCTCCTCCTCCTCCTCCTCCTCCTCCTGTGTGGAAGGTGAGGCTGGGTTGGGCAGTGGCCCGCGGCTGCCTCGGCTCTTCCTCTGCCCTTCCCTAATCCAGCGCCACACGCTTTGGGTGTGGCTCCAGTCCCCAGGCTTCTGTGGAGGAGGAGGAGGCGGCAGGGTCTGCTGGAGGAGGCCCAGGATCTGCCGGCTGCTCTGCCTGTAGCCGCCCCAGCAGCGCCACGTGGGCCAGATGTGGTTCTGCGCTCTTCTGCCTGCCTCGGTGCAGCTGCCAGGAGCACCAAGGGCTGATCCCCTCCCTCAAAGGCTCCTGTTTCCACAGAAGGGGGGTAGGGAGACGCTGGTATTCCCCTTGGAAGCCTGATCTTATGCATGCCCGGAGTATGTGCTGGAGACGGAATCCACCATCTTAGAGGACCATCTTGTCCAAGAGACTTCTCAAAAGTTCCGTTGACGGTTTCATTCCCACCCCACAAATGGCCTGTTCTGGTCCTGTTTTCACAGTACTCTGAGAAGGAGGACAAATATGAGGAAGAAATCAAGCTTCTGACTGACAAACTCAAGGAGGTGAGTATCTCTGGGTTGCATTCCAGGGACTGGTCTGTTACTGGTGGATCTGTTGGCCCCTGGTGGTGTGTCTCTGGTTTTCTTACCTGCTTTTAGCCTACTTTCCAGTAGGCTTATGAGATCGCCCGCCATTCTGTGTGTTCTCCCTGCATCAACGTCGCAATGCCTGGACCAGTATGAACCAACGTTGGTACAGTTGTAGGGATACCTCAACGGCGTCGTTTGTGGTGATGTTGTCCACTCCAATTCAAGGTGGCAGGCTTGTAAACTTTTGAGGTGCAAGTGAGCTTTTTGGACCACCTAATTAATTTGAACCACATTTGCTACAGGTGGAGGGACACTGGGACATCTCAAAGGCATAGTTTGTGATGGGGTCATCCACCCTGATTCAAGATGGTGGATGCAGGAACATTTGAGGTGTAAATGGACTAACTTCTGAACTGCCTAACTTGTTTGGCCCAAAATTAGTCCAGTTGTAGAAATAGTGAAAGGAAAATAGAGAGATTAGTTATTACGAGAACAACTTGTTCTGGGGTGTGTGTTCTTAATCATGCTTTGAGACCGTTCTCTGAGGAAAAGTGACATACATTCCAGTTCTTAATATTTGCTTTTAGGCTGAAACACGAGCTGAATTTGCAGAGAGAACGGTTGCCAAACTGGAGAAGACGATTGACGATCTTGAAGGTATGGAATGAGCCCTTTGAAAACCAAGTTCAGTTAGAGCCCCTGAACTTCTTGTCGAAGAGCATAAAGGGCCCTGCGTGGCTGCAGGAGGTCAGCAGTGCTGTGCGCACAAGGTCTTTCCTTCTGCCCCAAAGATCTGGTTGGCCTCTCGCTGCTGGACGGAGACCTGGCTTTGTGTCATGGCTGAGAATGGGAGAGAGCAGGTGGTGTGATGATGATGAGGGCTGGACTAGGACCAGGTGTGCACGGAACCGCCAAACTGCGGTCTGGCACCGTAATTTCAGAAGTAATTGGGGCGGCAGGATACCTCCCTGCCACCCCTTCCCCGCTGTCGCTATTAAAAACTCCCAGGAGTCCTTTGTGCGCAGTAGGAGGGCTGTGTGGAAGTTCTCGCTGTGGTTGCAATCTTGCAGACAACTCCTTGCATTTTGAGAGACATTTTTGAAGCCTGTCACTTTGTTTGTTAATATTCCCCCTCCCCCCCCCTCCTTCCTCCTTTATTCCTCCCTGTCTCTTCCACCTTTCCTTACTCCACGGCACAACATCAATCTCTGAACTTTGCTGGGGCCTCTCACTCTGTCTTTCCTGCTGGCCTTTTGACGTGCAGATGAGCTGTATGCTCAGAAACTGAAGTACAAAGCCATCAGTGAGGAGCTGGACCACGCGCTCAATGATATGACCTCCTTGTAAACGGAGGGTGCTCTGTCGACCTGGCTCTCCTTCCATACTCGGTGCCTGCTGCTTTCTTTGCTTTGGTGTGCTCCCACGAGTTGAGTGGTCTTTTCTCTTATTCTGTAAAAACTGACTTCAATTAAAAAGCTTCCTTGCATTTCTGTCTGTTTCTTGGCTTTCCCACCACCTAGCCATGAAATAAAAAGTCTTTCCCCTCTTGCTTTGCCTATACGTCACAAGTTTCTTGATTTCTGTCTTTGGATTCTTAGTCATATGGGTCTTAATAACTTCTGGGCAAAGGTGTGTCCTCAGAACTGGCCCCTTTGAAGGCATAATCCCAACAATTTGTGGTTTGGAAATGGGAAATCCTAGAGTGGGGCTCTCCTTATAAGCAGGTGCAGCTAAAACCGATGTGCAATCTTCTGGTCATAGGTACTGTTCTTCTTAAAGCAAGTGTGTCTCCTCTTTTCACCAGAGAAAGTTGCCCAAGCGAAAGAAGAGAACTTGACTTTGCACCAAACGCTGGATCAGACCCTAAGCGAACTTGGCAGCATATAAATTGGGGATGCAGCCCAACTTTCGAAGGCCAAGAAATCCCCCTCACTCATGCTTGGAGTGGCCGTTGCCTTTTGGGAACCCCTCCCTCCCCCTCCCCCTCCCCCATCCATGCAGAAAGCAAATCTAACAAGGGACCAAATACTTTCTTTCCCCTTCACTTTGCCTCTCAATGTTATGGCTTTGGGCACAGATTGAGTGTAGTTTCATTTGTTCCTGTCATGCTGTAGTATGACAGGTTGTAAAACTGGAAAGCTGTACCCCTCCCTCTTCAGTGGCAGGCATCTTCCAAAGGTGCTAGTCTGGCGGGGGGCACCCTGCTCTTCTGAGGAGGATGGTAGCTTCTTCCTGTGGCAGTAATGGTCTGGTGCCTTCTGTCTTCAGTGGCAGGAAGTCTTTTTAAAAGAGGGATTCTTTTTTTATGCAGAAGTGTGATATTTATAGACATGTTTACAGTTAGTGACTTAACCTTCAACATACAAACTGGACATCTTAAATATTCATCTGATCTTGGGCTTCCCAGTTTACAAGTGTGTGCCAAAACCAATTGATTGGTTGTGCTCTGATGGGGAAAAACTGTTGTTGTTTTTAAACTGTATTTATTAAATGTTGGGTGGTGGGAAAATTAGCAAAATGAATCCAGCTGAAATCTTATGACACCCCCACCCCTGGACTGCCTCCTGTAACATGGCAGTAGCTTTTTACCTTTGGATATAATAAACTTTGTGTTTATGTACACATTTCAGTTTATGGAGCATTCTTAAAGCATGGAGAGTGTGGGGGTAATGCTACAGTCACATCTGAGCCCGAGAGGCAGACAGACACTGGGGTATCTTTTTGCACTCTGAAGAGACCCATCACAATGCCCACTTCTCTCCAGATGTGCAGGTTTGCTACCACAGTACCAACCTCAGAAATGCTACTTATTCGCCTACTTCAGATCCCCTAGCAAAAAGAAGACAAAACTTGTTCCCTTCCTATGCTGTTCTCAAAGGGTGTGAGTCACTACAGGGTAGTTTTGGCAAACAAGGTAGCTTTGCCAGTGCTCTGGCCATTGTGTCTGACCTTCCTCCTGTCACAGGTTAGGGCACAAAGCTTCTGCATACAAGGGTACCAACCAGTCATCCAAAAACCTTTTGGTTTAAGATGAGAGTGAAGATGTTAGACTTGAGCCTCAAACGTTTCGGCTACTGGGGCCGTTTCAGGTTTCGGAGGCGGCAGGGGTACTCCCTGGAGGGTGGAGGAGGGTGCACTTACCCCGTGGGCTGCATTTCCCCCACTGGTGCTCCGTTGCATGGCAGACGTGCGCCCGGTACTTCCGGCTGAGGATGGCAACAGGGCGGCAGTTGCTGTCTCCAATGTGGTGGGAGGGGTAAGTGCACCCTCCCCCACCCTTACGGCAGCCCTCCCATGGCCTCCACAACTTGGAGGGGTTCTGGGCACATCCCTAGAAGATGCTTCATGTTTTGACTCCTGCTCTAGGAATGAGGCTCCATGTGTCCACACTTGACCTTGGGGTGGGGAGGGATGTATCCAGGCAGGCAGGTGCAGCTTTCCTCATCACTTCCTAGAGATGCCCCTGCTGCATCTCTGACGGAGGCAAAGTGTGGGTGCATGGAGCCTCATTTCTGAAGCCAGCATATACCAGATGGTACAAAGTCTTCACAGTTTATAGGGCACCTAAGCTGGCCATCGCTATTTTTTAAAAAAGCACGAGTCAAAATGTAAAGCATCAACTTCTATCTTAAATTGAGGTTTTTGGATTATTTAATTTCTAAAAAGGACAATCTGATCAGACACCACGGAGAAGAGTTTACCCATGCTGGTTAAGTGGTCTTCCCATTCTTTGGCAGTATCCCTCAGATGCAAAATCCTGTGTGCAGAGGCAGTCTGGCACCACCTTCGATGCCACGGCAAGACCTCCCGCATGGGCTCCTACTCCACGGCCGCCATGGAGACAGCCCTGTGCTCCCCACGGCCCCAGAGGGGGTGGCCACGGTGCAAAGGGTAATGTTGCAGGCTCATTGGGATCGCAGCACCCTTAGTAGCCAACAACTGATGTCTAGAATTTAAACTGCTGCATCTTAGCCACTCGCTGCTCCAGATCTGAAAAAGAGAGGTGGTGTTCCCTAGTTGAGACTGCAAACTTTCAGGCAGACAATTTAGATTTTACCACCAAGAAAATATTATAATGGCTTATAATGTTAAGATGCTGAAACTCCTCCAGCAAACTCCAAATGATATTAACAGAGCTGTGACATAAGGAAAGGTTCTTATTATGGTAGGAGTTTTCTCCACCATGACAGTTCTCTAATATTTATTTATTTAAGAGATTTAATATATTGCCCAAGCCACAGACTCAGTGTACAAACAGCATCTGAGATTTTAAAAACCAACCAACAAACAAAGTGCGCAAATGCCTGGTGGAAAAGAAATGTCTTCAATGAGGTTTTAAAGGCTGAAAAGGAGGCGGCAGACTGAATCTGGTGGCGGTGGGGACTCCAAAGTGAAGGGGCAGCGACAGAGGGCCCTAGTACTACGGACCTCTCAGAGACCAGCGACCGAAAGAAGGGCAACCTGAGGAGATCTCTCAGGACGGGACTGGCGCTCCTGGGGGTGAGTGGAGGTCAATTGGTCCTTTCTGTTGGAAAACTTCTGATTTTGATCCGTGTTCTTTGGAGAACACTCTAGTATCTTAAGCCTGTGTTGACAGAGGCTACTACCCAGGCCTCTCCATCCTAACAGCATTGTAGGCCTCAACTGGGCTGGGCACATAACTTGATTTTCCATACTCACAGAATACCACTTCCACTTTAATAGCACCCATTTTTTCCTTTCCTTTTTAAAACACAGTTATTAAAGGATATTTTAAGTTTGCACACTTGGCAACATTCCGCTCAGCCCACTTTGGATCAGGATCCAAATAGTAAAGTTTTCTAAGTTATGGTTTGATTTGAAGTTCTATAAATTACTTACCAAATAATCATATCAGCTCAAACCACAAGGTAGAATTTCCTGATGTTGAACACCAAAATTTTTGTAACACTTTCAACTAAGAAAAAAATCACACACCTACCTGAAAACAACAATTAAATGAAATTATTGGATTCCGTAATAGTGGCAGTGTGATCCCACCACATGATTATTCACTAGTGAATAAGGAGCAGGTAATTTGTGTTTGAGCCACCTAATGGCACAGCAGGGAAATGACTTGACTAGCAAGCCAGAGCTTGCCGGTTCGAATCCCCATTGGTATGTTTCCCAGACTATGGGAAACTCCTCTATCGGGCAGCAGCGATATAGGAAGATGCTGAAAGGCATCATCTCATCCTGCGTGGGAGGAGGCAATGGTAAACCTCTCCTGTATTCTACCAAAGAAAACCACAGGGCTCTGTGGGCACCAGGAGTTGACACCAATTCACACTTTACCTTTACACAAGTGACATAGCCTCTGGGCATAGACAGAGTAGCTCTGCTTTCTCTCCTTTAAGCCTCAGGCCTCCACTTAATGGTTGATGGCTGATAAGATAATGGCCTACTCAAAGCAGTTGCCTTGAAATTAAAAGGACATCAGACATTCCTTAACATGTTCTTTTTGTTTCAGTAGGAAAACATTATTATGTTAGTCATTATGAGTCATTATGTTAGTATTCTCTGCAAAGTAGGGGAGGAGGGATTATTGACATTCTTGTTTTAAATATACTAACAGTTCTTATACCCTGTGGGATGCTTTGGCTACTGTCAGATTCTTTGAGAATCATCTGTGTGCTGGTGGGTTTAACTCACAGGCTTTTCCATTGTTTCCATTCACTTTTTTTTAAAGGACCTTGCTATTATTTTCCTCTCCCCCAAGACCGTTCCCCAGAGGTTGGTTAACTGTTCCCCTCGCGATATGGAAGCAAGTCCCACTAACTTTAATGGAGTTGACGTCCTTCTAGGTGTGAAAATAGCCTTGCAGGTGTAGAGAGAAAGAGCCACCAAGAAGCGAGATTTCACACAAATTTTCCTCAGGCCACAGGGAGGCGCAGCATCCCAAAGCTATCTTGCTAGAAAGCGAAGTCTGCGGCACGCTCACCAAACCTGCCCTCCCTGCAGAAATGCCTGGCTTACATATTAAGACCCTTTATGTTCAAAATGTGTACAAACCACACATTAACTCTTGTATTAAGAAATAACTGGCAGCGGTTATGTATTAAGTACTAAGAACATAACTGCCTTGATATTGTTTTTAATTAATTATTAATTATTATTATTACATTTTATATCCTGCTCTTCCTCCAAGGAGGCCAGAGCGGTGTACTACATACTTGAGTTTCTCTTTCACAACAACCCTGTGAAGTGGGTGAGGCTGAGAGAGAAGTGACTGGCCCAGAGTCACCCAGCAAGTCTCATGGCTGAATGGGGAGTTGAACTCGGGTCTCCCCGCTCCTAGTCCAGCACTCTAAACACTACACCACGCTGGCCTAATGGAAGGCGGTATATAAATCTAACAATAAACAAATAAATAAAAACAAAATAACAGCCCAGCTGGATCAGACCCAAGAAGGCCCATCTAGTCCAGCATCCTGTTTCGCACAATGGCCCACCAGATGCCGCCTCTGGGAAGCCCACAGGTGAGAAGCAATTGTCATGTTGTGTAGGGAGAGGGAGCAGCAGTCTTGCTGCTGATCCTGGTCACTGCCAAAAGGGTGTGTGCGCACACATGTGCTGGAGCATGGGGACGGGAGGGAAGAGGAGTGAAAGCCACACCTGCCTTTAGCTGGCACTTAGGAACATAGGAAGCTGCCATAGACTGAGTCAGACGCTTGGTCCATCTAGCTCAGTATTGTCTTCACAGACTGGCAGCAGCTTCTCCAAGGTTGCAGGCAGGAATCTCTCCCAGCCTTCTCTTGGAGATGCTGCCAGGGAAGGAACCTTCTGCATGCAAATGCTCTTCCCAGAACAGCCCCATCCCGAGGGGAATAGCTTAACAGTGCTCACACATGTATTCTCCCATTCAAATGCAAATGGGAAACACCTACAGCAATATAGCAGCAATATAGGAAGATGCTGAAAGGCATCTCATACTGTGTGGGAGGAGGCAATGGTAAACCCCTCCTGTATTCTACCCAAGACAACCACAGGGCTCTGTGGGTGCCAGGAGTTGAAACCAACTCGATGGCCCACTTTGCCTTTACCACAAGACCAGCTCTCCTCTCCTCGATAAACCAGCAGGTCCTCTGAAGTGCCAGGCGTTTACTATGTAGTCCCCAAACAGAAATGCAGCCAGACAGGAGACAGGTCTCATCCAGGTTAGTGGCTGAAGCCCCTGGCTCCCTTCCACTGAATTCAGGACAAGTGCTTGCCCGAAGTGGCATATTTGGGAAAGAAGCCACTGCCTCATGCAACTTGATGTAGCCAGAGAGCTCACATGAGGTGCTCACGTGAATCAGACTATAGTTGTCTGCTGGAGTGCCAGAATTCCCACATGCACTGCTTGAGGCTAGAAAGCAGAAGGTTCATGTTTATTCATATTCTGTATCTGGCCTTTTAGGCGTCTAATAAAATTGCACTCAAATCAGTTATTTAACACTACAACAAGAGGACTGAAAGAGCATGGGTGAAAGGAAACAGCTGCTGTTACTTGCAGAAAGTAAGCCAGACCACAAATTTTATGCAAACGATCACATGGGAAAGAGGGGTTTGTGGAAGTGTCAGAACAAGCCAGAGAGCTAGTCTAGAGAACACATTTTGGAAGCAAATCTCCCAAAAGACAAATACGCTCATTTCGTCCAGCTGACTTTTGGTATGTCATAATGTTCTGTCAGAGTATCCAGATGCCGATTGAAATCCTAGGAGAAGAAAGAAAAGAGGTGCAAATTGTGAGCAACAGGGATAGCTTTTCTGCTCCTCCAGGCTGAATAGTGTGCTTCCTCACTGGGTTCAACGGGGCTTATGGCCAAAGACACGGAGACAGGATGGCACCCTGGAAACAGACTCCCCTGCACACACGGATTCAGTTGTGGCTTCTGCTGACTCCTAGCCAGCCTGATGCTATGGCTGAACTCTGCCCTTCAGAAAGGAACAAACCATCCCAAGAGGTCGTTTTGGAAAAGAAAGAGGAGGAACACACACACTGTTGCTGAATATTGCTGGCTCACACCTTCATGCGTCCGAGGAGGATGGAAGAGATCCGTCGCTTACCTGCCCAGTGACAATTACCCCCACAGCCTCAGGGGTGCTTCCCAGAGCTCTAGCATCCCTCACCCCTCGTGGCTGGCTACTTTAAGGAAGCCTTTTACAAGGTTCTCCCAGCATAAAAGTGCTGTTAGTGCTGCCACAAAGACCACCCAGGACAAGGAAGCCTAGTGGCTTGGCCTTGCCTTGCCTCGCCCCCTCAATCCGTTCCATGCCACCAGGGTCTCTCTGTGCTAGGTCCAGCGTCACCCTCTCAGGCCGACTGTGGAGGCGCCCCTCGCCCCGCCCTCTATGTTTAGCTTGGGGTCAGGCTGCTCCTCCCAGCCTTCCCAGCAGCAACTTACCTCCACTCTCTGCTTGTGGGTTTTGGAGGCTTTCTTCAGGATCCGTTCTATTTGCTACAGAACAGAAAGAGGAGAGTGGTTGCTTCCATTCCTCTGCGGCCTGGGCTAATCCACACTGATGCTCCATGCCTCCAGAGGCAGGGAGGAGTGGGGAGATCGGCCCAGCTCAACCCCTTGCCCCAACTTGGCCGCTCTCCCTTTCTTTCAAGGGCCTCCTCAAGCCTACCCGCTTCTCCTGAGTCTTCTCATAGGCCAGCTGTGCAGGAGTCCGCTTGTCCAGGGCCCGTATCCTCTCTTCCTCCTGCTTCTTGCTGCTCACGGTCTGGTCCACAATCTTGCTCTTTTCCTTAGCTTTCTTCTTCTTCCTGCAAAGGGACGGCCGTGATCAAACATACTGGACAGACCCTTCCCAACAGTCAAAAGAGCCAGGGTCTCACACACGTTGCTTTGGTGCTTTACTTAACCACTTGATCTATTCAAAGGAGAAAAAATGTGAACTTCACACATGAAGTAGAAAGCGTTGGTTGATGGAGCTAGTCAACCTTGGCTAGACCATGGGCCAAATATTGTGTGGTGGGATCTCTTGTGCTGCACTGCTTTGTAAGGCTGGGGCTGCAGTGTAGTGGGAGAGCACCTGCTTAGGGTTCCAGGATCCGTCCCAGGCAGCATCTGGAGGCAGGGCTGAGAAAGACACAGTCCTGCCTGGGACCTGGGAGAGCTGCTGCTGGTCAGCAGAGGCAACGCTGCGCGGGACGGACCAGTGAGCTGACTGGGCAAAGGGCAGCTTCCTATGGCCCAACTGGGAATTCCCCAGAGGCCGACAGTTTTGTGGTGTACATTTTGAGAGCCACCCTTGGCGCTTAAAATCCAAAAGGTTGCAGAGCAGCTTTTAAAATGACGCCTGGAGAACAACCGACGGAAGCTTGGCAGTATCTGGTTCGGTAAAAGCCATCCTTTAAAGTGGGAGGGTGCAAAGGATTCAGATAAAACAGAAGGGGACAGAGCAGAACCGCATAAAGAGCAGGCGGGAGCCTGTGCCAGAAGGTCAAAGAGTCAAAAGAAAGATAGCATACATCAGGGGAGAGATTCAGTGTATAGGTGCTTATATGCCAATGCCAGAAGCCTCTGAGCCAAGATGGGTGAGCTGGAGTGCTTGGTTGCTAAAGCAGAAATAGATATAGTGGGCATAACAGAAACATGGTGGGGCAGTGAGAACCAGTGGGACACTCTTATCCCTGGATATAAACTCTACAGAAAGGACAGGGAGGGGTGCCTTGGAGGAGGGGTAGCACTGTATGTTAGAGAAGGGATAGAATCTAACAAGCTAGAAAACCTAGGTGGACTGGAGTCCTCCACAGAAACCCTGTGGGTGACTATACAAGGCCGGAAAGGGAACGTGCTACTGGGGACGTGCTATCGCCTTCCAGATCATAATGCCGACAGTGACTGGGAGTTGCAGGAGGAAATCAGGGAGGCGTCAAGGAGAGGCAGGGCTGTAATCATGGGCGACTTCAATTACACATAGACTGGGTAAATTCACAGTCAGGTCAGGACAAAGAGGTCAAATTTCTAGATACGCTAAATGACTGTGCCCTAGAACAGTTGGTCTTGGAACCAACCAGAGAGAAGGCGACCTTGGACTTAACCCTGAGTGGCACCCAGGACCTGGTGTGTGATATCAGTGTAATCGACCCTTTGGGGAACAGTGACCATAGTGCGATCAAATTCAGTATACATGCGGGGAGAGAATCACCAAGGAAGTTTAACACAGATACTTTGAATTTCAGAAGAGGAAACTTCTCCAAAATGAGGAGTATGGTGAAAAGGAAGCTGAAAGGGAAAATCAGGAGAGTCACTTTGCTCTAGAATGCATGGGATTTACTCACAATACTAGTGAGTAGATTGTAGAGATTAGTACCTTTCTTCCCAAAGGGAAGAAAGGTACCACTAAGTCCGGGAGGATGCCAGCATGGCTAAGAGGTACCGTCAAGGAAGCCATAAAACTGCCCAGAGTTGTAAGTTTTTGGTGGTGTAAAGATATGATAAATAAATAAATAATAATTTTAAAAAGGGAAGAAGACGTCCTTCCAAAATTGGAAGGCCTGTCCAAATGAAGAGAACAGAAAGGAACACAAACTCTGGCAAAAGAAATGCAAGGTGAAAATAAGGGAGGCAAAAAGAGAGTTTGAGGAACATTTAGCTAAAAGCATCAAGGGGAAGAACAAAAACTTCTTTAAATACATCAGAAGCAGGAAACCTGCCAGAGAGGCGGTTGGGCCATTAGACAATGAGGGAGTGAAAGGGATTATTAAGGAAGATATGGAGGTTGCAGAGAAGCTAAATGAGTTCTTTGCGTCTGTCTTCACGCCAGAGGATACTGAGCATATACCTGTTCCTGAACCAGGCTTTTCGGGGATGGAGATTAAAGAACTGAGTCAGATAGAAGTGACAAGAGATGATGTTCTAAACTGTCTGGAAAAATTGAAAACTAGCAAACCGCCAGGGCCAGATGGTATCCATCTAAAGGTCATCAAAGAACTCAAATGTGAAATTGTTGACCTCCTTGCTCAAATATATAACTTATTCCTGAAATCGGGCTCTGTACCAGAGGACTGGAAAGTAGCCAATGTAACACCGATTTTCAAAAAGGGATCCAGGGGCGATCTAGGAAATGACAGGTGCCGGTTATCTTAATGTCCGTTCCAGGCAAATTGATGGAAAGAATCTTCAAGGATAAAATTGTAAAGCTCATAAAAGCACAGGCCCTGCTGGGAAAGAACCAGCATGGCTTCTGCAAAGGTAAATCGTGCCTCACCAACCTTTTGGACTTCTTTGAGAGTCTCAGCAGGTGTGTGGATCAAGGTGATCCAGCTGACATAGTCTACCTGGACTCACAAAAAAGATTTTGACAAAGTTCCTCATCAACAACTCCTGAGGAAACTTGGCGGTCATGGGATAAGGGGACAAGTACATGTGTGGATTGCTAACTGGTTGAAAGACAGGAAACAGAGGGTAGGTATAAATGGAGAGTTTTCACAATGGAGGGAAGTAAGAAGTGGGGTCCTTCAGGGATCTGTATTGGGACTGGTGCTTTTTAATTGATTCATCAATTATCTAGAAGCAGGGGTAAGTAACGAGGTGGCCAGATTTGCAGATGACGCCAAAGTCTTCCGGGTAGTGAAATCCTTTCAGCTCCTGCCTGTGGGGCTCCCTGGAGGCATCTGCTGGGCCACTGGGCGAAACAGGATGCTGGCCTAGATGGGCCTGATCCAGCGGGGCTGTTCTGACCTTCTTATGCTCTGGGCGGGGCAGCAAACAGCCCGAGCCGAGGTGCTTTCTCAGTCAAGGGTGAGGTGGCGATGAGGCCCTTGTGGGCTGTCAGCTCCCACCTGGCAGGAGACGTTCATTTGAAACAGGCCGCCTCCTTTCAGGTTTACCTGCCCACATCTCTCTCCCTCTCAGAGGCGGTGGGGGAAGAAACAGAGGCGCCCACAGGAAGCCAGCACCAGTTGGGCCAAAGGCAAAAGCTACTTCCTCTTCCTAGCCTCCAATGAAAAGGCGTGCGAGGTAAGTCCCGCCTTCACACTGAAGTGCCGGTCTAGGACCTCTCTCTATGATGAGGCCGCTTCGGCCCAGAAGAGGCGGCGGCGGCTAGACCCCCCCCCACCCGTCCGCAAGCAGGCCCCCCCGCGCATGCGCTACTCACCTCTTGGCCGCAGACACCGCACCAGCGTCTCCCTTCAACCGCAGCGGGCCCCGCTGGGCGGCCTCGTATTCAGACATCCTTCCTCGACGACGACCCTCTTCCTCTGCCTGAGCGAGCGAGCGGGCGGCGAGAAGCCCAGCTGACGGCAACACCACTTCCGGCCTAATCAGGTGACCAGCAGGAACTGGCAGGCGGCTGAAGGGCAACTTCGTACCACAGAGCAACAGAGCCTAGAGCACCCAAGGGAACCATAGATGTGAAATAGGCTAGAGTGACTTTGAAGCCGCAAGATATTGCGGGGGGGGGGAGTGTTGACACTCTTGAACTCTGGTGCTGGAGAAGACTTCTGAGGAGGCCATGGACAGCCAGGATCCAGAGGATCCACCAGGCCAGAATCGTCCCTCCAGGCACCAATGGCCAGGCTCAGACTATCCTGCTTGGGACACACGATGCGAAGACCCAGCTCCCTGGAGAAGTCCGTCATGCTGGGGAAAGTGGGAGGCCAGAGGAGGAGAAGAGGGTGGCCAGCAGCCAGGTGGGGGGACTCCATCAGGGCAGCCACGAAGGCACCCCGGAGAGACCTTCTTCAAGGCCAAGCGGAGGACAGGCCGTCAGCCTGGAGAGAATCGCTCTCGGTGGTCGCCAAGAGTCGACACTCCATCCATCCCTCAGAGCGACGCCACGCGCCACGGACGGGACAAAGGTGGCACCACAAGTCGTGACTCCGACCGAGAAGGACCAACGGGGGCAATTATACTGTGTTTCCAAACGCTGAGAGCGGGGCTTGGGGGCCAAGTGTGCTGCTCCCTGCAAGGGACTCCCCAATCCCACCGGGGAAAGGGGCTTCTCCTGGGCTTTTAATCATGTGGAGGAAGATGCCTGACAAAAGCAGAAGAAAAACAGAAAAGCACAAGAGAGAGAGAGAAAGAGAGATCGGAAGAAGAAGCGGCCTCATTAGCCCCAGTCCGGAGGCCCCTGCTTGGTGGCCCCTCCTCTGCCGGGCTCCCTGCTGCTGCTGCTGCTACTTTTTTAATGTGTGTGCCCCCCACCCGCTATTTTATTTATTGTTAAATGTATATACTACCTTTCATCAAAACAATCCCAAGGCGGTTCACACAGAAAATTTAAAACAAGACTATAAAAACACACAATTAAAATATTAAGCTAAGATATAGAAACATGACTCTGACTAAAGAGATTTAAAATACAAGCATAAAATAACCATGCAAAATACACTATACAGAGAAGCAGCAGCAGTAGAGACAATCATATAAAGCCTGGGCAAAAAGCCAAGATTTCACACGCTTTCTAAAAATGGTGTTGGAGACTGAGGAGCAAATAGCCTCGGGCGGTGTGGGGGAGCATTCTAGAGTCTGGGGGCAGCCACAGAGAAGGCCCTGTCCTGCGTGCACGGCAGCCAAGCCTCCCTCATTGTCGGCACTCGGAGTGGAGCCCCCCCAAGATAACCTTGTCAAGCTGGAGGCGACCCTTGGGAGCAGGTGGCCCCCCAGGGCCCAAACCGTTGAGGGCTTTAAAGGTCAAAACCAGCACCTGTGTGGCAGGCCGGCAGCTCTGAGGCCAGAGAGAGAGAGAGAGAGAGAACGCGCACAAACACAGACAGATGCTACAGTCAGGAAGACGGGCTCCTGGCGGGGGCTGGGGGCAGCCGATCAGCACATGCCCCACCACCTGCCGCCTCCACATTGCCCAGGGAAATACAGAATCCGACTGGCTGATGACATCCAACGTGTGTAAATCGTGTGAGTGAACGAGTGAGTTGGGTTTAGGACTGTAAGCTCCTTTGGAGCAGAGCATCATTTTCTTAGACCTTTTGCTGTTTTTATTGTTTTGTAAACCACCCAGAGAACTTGTGTTTTAGATGGTATAGAAATGTATTAAATAAATTATTAAATGTATTAAATAAACAAACACACAAACAAACCACTTCGAGACTCTTACAGGAGCCATCAGAACAAATCCAGTAAGCATACCAGCCTTTAAATTTTTGTTCTTCAGACGTTTAACAATAATTTCCTCCTAGAATTATTTAAAACAGGCGGAACATTACCAAAAGCTCTGGAATTGCAGATGTCAAAGAGTTTGGGCAGTGCTAACTTTGCAGCTTAGAGAGCCAGTGTGGTGCAGTGGTTAGAGTCCTGAAGCAGCGCTGGGGAGACCTACGTTCAAATCCCCATTCAGAGATGAATCTCACTGGGTGGGTGACTCTAGGCCAGCCACGTACACCTCAGTGTTGCCCACCTCACAGGGCTGTTGTGAGGATATGGATAACCATGTGTCTGCTCTGAGCTCCTTGGAGGAAGAGCAGGATCTCCTAAATGAATGGCCCGAGGGCGTCCTTCCAAGCAAACATGCCTGCTAGGATTGCACTGAGGGGGAGGAGAAGGGGGCGCGGAGGGCCATGCCTGATGCCAACAGATTCCAGGCCATCATCCCTCCTGCCCCACAAGTTAAGGGCACTTGAGCAAGCTGCAAGTGGGGGATGGAGGGGGCCAGTGATTTGGGAGGCACCGCCCTGCCTCTTCTTAGCTGGATAGAGGATCTCTTGGCGGCTTGGATTCTCCCTGCTTCTCCATGCCTCTTCTGCCGAATCTCACAAGCGATGGGAAAGGAAGTTTGGTGTGGCTGGAAAACTCTTCCCCGAAACAACCCGGACTAAGGAGGGAGAGAATTTCTACCAAAGGTGGACACCCGGATGACACGTTTTAGTTGTTATATCCTGTAGCCCCCCAAAATTAGTTTGATTTCAACATTCTGGCAAGCAGCAACTCTCGTTCTGCTGTCCTCAGCAGCAGCAGCACACTGAGTCCTTGGCCACAGGTCAACACCTCTCTCTCTTAGTTGCCACTGCCCCCCACTTGGTAGCCCATTAATTGTGATGAACAGCAGCAGCTCTGCAAGGTTTCAGGGCAGGCAAGAGTCTTTCCTGCTCTGCTTGGAGAACGCTTTCAAGAGACGCTGCACCCCTGAGCTGTGGACCCCTCCCCACAGGAAGCTGCCGTATGCCGAGTCCAGACTTTGGACTGCTCTCCCAGCGGCCATTCGCTCCTCAGACTCCATCACAGTTTTTAGAGAGCTTCCTAAATCTTGGCTTTTTACCCAGGCTTTTACATGACTGTTCCTACTGCTGCTTCGGTGTGTTTTTACTCATTTATAGATTTTATGCTTGTATTTTATAGTTTTTAAATTAGAGGTTTTATATGTTTAGTTTGTCATTTTTATTGTATGTTTTTAACTTTTGTAAACCGCCTTAGGGTTGTTTTCAATGAAAGGCGTTCTAGAAATTCAACAACAAATAAATAAATTAAATAAAGTCCGGACACTGGTCTGTCCAGTCTCTACTCTGACTGGCAGCAGCTCTGCCAGGGGAGGGGTCGGCGGCATCCAGTTGAGCGGCAGCATCATGTGGTGGTCGGAGCGCTAAACTGGGGCGTGGGGGACAGTGGTATGAGGGGGCAGATCCGTGGGGAGGGGGCAGGTGCAGCCAACCAGCCAAGAGAGGCCGTGTGGAGCCAGCCAGCCAGGCAGCCGGGCCCAGGAAGCCTCCAGTCCGAGACACCTGGAGCCGGGACCGAGGCAGCTTCCCTGCTGGGGCGGCCGCCGGTGATTCTTTCCAAGAACCCCACACAGCCACCCTTTGTTGTCTAGCCCTGCTGTGGGGTGCCTGAGAGACAGACCACAAAACCAC
Source organism: Hemicordylus capensis (assembly GCF_027244095.1). Taxonomy (NCBI): domain Eukaryota; kingdom Metazoa; phylum Chordata; class Lepidosauria; order Squamata; family Cordylidae; genus Hemicordylus; species Hemicordylus capensis. The sequence continues at coordinate 206,493,446 of NC_069658.1, read as the reverse complement.
GTGCCGCCCCCCCCACCCCCCACCTGGGACCTGGACAAAAGCACCGGCGCAATATTCCGTGGGAGTTCAGGGCTGGGGGCAATCGCCCTACGAGGGCCCTGGGCAGGCTACTCCAGCCACTGGCTCAGACCCACGCGACGTTCCGCACAAGGAGCCTCACTGAAATGAATGGGGCGAGTTCCCTTCCCCCATACATCGCAACGGGAGTACTTGGTGCTCACTTTCTGCAGCCCGCCAGCCAGGAGCAGAGCGGGGGAGTCTTCACTGTCCTCCACCTGAGGATGCCTCCGATGTGGGAGGGGAGGCACGAGGGCTTCTCCGGGTCCCCCAGGAGCCCTTCCCGTCTCCTCTGCTGGGAACTCTGCTCTCTACTGGCCGGCAGCAGCTCGCCAAGGTCTCCGCCCTGCTGGATCAGGCCCCCCCCGGAGGCCCCTCTGGCCCCAGGGTGGCCCACCAGGTGCCTCTGGGAAGCAGCCCACAGGCAAGAGACGAAGGCCAGTCCTCCCTCTCTCTCTCTTGCGGTGGCTCCCCTGTGGCTGGGATTCAGAGGCATCTTGCCACCAGACGGGTAGCCGTGGAGAGACCTGTCCGCCATGCATTTGTCCAAGCTGCTTTCAAAACCATCCAAGCTAGTGGCCATTACCACTTCTTGTAGCAGAGAATTCCAGAGGTGAATTAGGCTTTGTGCCAGGGATTGAACCTGGGACCTTCTGCACGCAAAGCCACTGAGCTACAGCAGCCCTATCTTCACAGCTAAGTGGGGTGTACGCCGCCCCTGCAATGTAGCCCGCCATTAGCGTGAACCAGCTCACCTGTGCTGCCCCCACCCACAGGCATTAAGACTGCCCTCTCAGCCCCTCCCACCTCAGGTCAGAGGCAAGAAGTGTGGCCTCCACTGCCGGGATGGCGCAACCCCCTCAGCTGGGAATCATGGGCGTGGCCTGCCCTGCAGGGGCGGCATCACCCCTTCCAGCTCCTCCTGCCTGCAGCCACAGCCACTCAAAGTGAAATGCCCTGCAGGGCAGCATCACCCCCTCAGCCCAACAGTGGCCAACACACCAAGGCTGGCACCACCCTCCCCCTCCAACCCCCCAATCGGGGTTTCTAATATGTATGCTACATGGCAGGGCCGGTAAGCCAGAAATCCTAGGAATGGGCTCACTTTCCACCTGCAGGTGAGTGGGGTTGACGCCAGTCCTGCAGTGTCGCCTCCTCAGCGGGCGGAAGGGCTGAGAGGGGCGTCTTGCGCCATCTCTGCAGCGTAGCCCAGTCAAGATCCATGGCCAGAGGTGGGAGGGGCTGGGGGAACTGCACCAGCCTGGCAGGGTAGTCCACGCCTAGAGTTCCTGCTGGAGGTGGCGGGCTGAGAGATGTCGCCTGTGCGTTCCTTGCCTGGAGATTCAAGGGCTTTGTCTCAGCCTCTGCACTGAAATACACTTTAGCTTCTCTAAAAAAATAGATTTATTTTATTTGGAGGCATTGTGCAATTTCTACCCTGACAGGACTGACTACAAGGATTGCCAAGAGCACACCAGGAGCAAAAAGAAGCCCTTCTCGTGAAGGGGAAGAGCTAGCTGCAAGACCCCCACCCCACAAGCAAGGGCGTGTGTGTGTGTGTGTGTGAGAGAGAGAGAGAGTGGGGTGTGCCTGCTACCAAAAAATCAGTGCTTGTTTTTGCTGGCCGTCCAGTTCAGCCCTACAAACAGCTCCACGTCCCATGCCCTAATGATCTGCAGATTGGGAATTCATTGGTTGAGGAATCACTGAGAGTTATTCTGATCCCTAACTTACTTTTTCTACCAGATTCAAGACAAAACACACCAGAGAGAGAGAATGAGAACGCACGGGGCAGGGAGAGAAACCTGCTAGGAAACTTCCTCCAGCTAATCTCTTGATCCACAGATTTCTCACAGGAACAGAGGAAGCGGCCCCCTACTGAGTCAGACCCTTGGTCCACTTAGCTCAGTATTGTCTACCCAGACTGGCAGCGGCTTCTCCAAGGTTACACGGCAGGAGTCCCTCAGAGCCCAAACCCCAACTGAACAACGCATGTGATAGGAAGAGGCCACGTTTCTCCACCAGCGCAGAAAAGAGAGCCACGGAAAGTAGCCCCCTTCCCAGTTCTGCTCAGATGGGCGCAGCGTGGCTGGGGGTGTGGCAAGGGGTCAAATCCAGCCACAGGAAGCCCCTTGCCATGAGCAGGCACAGTCCCGGGAGGCTGAGTGGAGGCTTGTGGGAAAGCCTGGGCCCCCTAGAGAAGGGCACATCGGAAAAAGTTGCTTTTCTTCTGCGGGTCGGGGGTGATCTTCACACCTTGGCTGCTGCCCTGAGGGCTGTTGCCTTCCTAAAGAGGCAAAGAAAACACGCCAATACGCACATAAGCAAGCTGCAAAGGCCTGGAGGAGGGAGTTCTTGCGGAGGCGGCTCCTGGGTGGGCTTGAGCTCTGGGTCTAGGCGAGACACACAGTGGGTGGCTGGGGCCCGGCAGGGTCAGGGGGTCTTTGAAGCTGTGCCCACCCTGCGCCTGGCTGGCCCAAAGGGCACTACAGCCAGCCCGGTGCCCAGTGGGGTGCTTAACTTGGGGGGTGGGCGTGGGGGCGGGGGGGGCCTCCACTGCAACGACTCACCAGTTTCTTGTCCATTTTTGCTTTGATGTCTCTTGCCAGAGTAAAAAATGCCTACAATGACAAGAAGAAATACCGGCGTGGCAAGAAATGCCCCCGAAGGCTGCTTCTGCCCTCTCCTTGCCCAGTCGAAGGTGGTCCCTGGGAAGGGGCCGAGTGAGTCCCCCCATCCCCCCGCCCCCCTTTCAGCCGTCTTTAGCTCCTGAGACGGATCCCAGAAGACCCTCTCTTTGCACCCTGGGGAAAGGGAGGCAGGCGCTGCCGTGCCACACTCCTCATGCCTGGCATTCTGTCCCTTGGCGCCTGGCATGCGGGCTTGCCCAGTGGAAAGGTGTGCACACTGGAGACTTGTTTTGCAGTCCAGCAGGCCTGGCTCCATGCGGAGCAGGAAAGCCCTTGGAGGCCACAGGCGGGGGCAGGACTGCGGCCCATCCCTTCTCCGGCCTTCTGGAGGAGGTTTTCTCCAAAGCAGCTGGATCCGAGCCCTGCCTGGGAGACCTGAAGAGCCCCGGAAGAGCAGTACTTACGTTCTCTACGTTGATGTTTGCCTTTGCACTGGTCTCCATGAACTTGATCCCAAAGCTAACAGCCAGCTGAACAAAACGGAGGGAGAGAGAGCAGGGGCTGAGCCACCATCAGGAAGGCAAAGGCGTCCTGCCCTCTTTAGCAACACAAGGACCAGGGGCGTAGCGAGACCCCCGGGGGCCCAGGGACACAATCTTGGTAGCTGCCCCCCCCCCACTGCAAGTGTTCCAAGCCATGGCCCTTGCGCCTGACATCAGATGCAAGAAGCAGGGCAACAAACATCTCCCCCGCGGCCACCGCCCTGCCTTGGGTCGCCACCCCTGCCCCTTCTTGTCTTTGCCTCCATGACGGCAGCGGACACTCTGGCTGGGCCTCTCCGGCCGGAGTGCCTCTCTCTCCCTCTTGTTGGCTGGCTGAACTGCATGCCTGCCCAGTTCGCCTATGGATGCCGCATGCCTGGGACGTCAGGGAAATGCGACTTCCATAGTTGGACTGCGCAGGTGCGCAGTTCGGCCGGCCAGCTGGCGAGAGAGAGAGAGAGAGAGAGAGAGAGAGAGAGAGAGAGAGAGAGAGAGAGAGAGAGAGAGAGACCAGCGAGGCCTGGCCCAGCCACAGTGCCTGCTGCTGCCGCACAGGGGCAAAGATAAGAAGCGGCAGCAGGGCAAGGGCAGGGGCAGCGGGGCAGTCTGCTTGTGGGCCCCCTGACCCTCTGGGCCCAGGGACATTTGTCCCTGCTTGCCCAGCGGCCGCCACGCCCATGCAAAGGGCCCTTTAGGCTGCTTCCCCTTCTTCAAAAGGTGCAGGACTTCTCACCTGCCTCTGATTATCCCTTACGTTTTAGCCCCCACCCCCCGTCTGCACATGACACTTAGGGCCCCCCCCCACCAGGACCACTGACAAAGGGGCCTCCCCACTTCCTGCTCCTGTTGTAGAAGGAAAGGAAGGGCAAAGCCCTGGGGGCCCCTTGCAGTCCTTCGGGACAAGATGTAGGCCACCTGGAGGGAGCCCCTCAGTCTCCGGACAGTCCCCTGCATCGACCTCACCTTCTCTCCTTGCTCTCGGGAAACCTGGCGCTTGTGGTTCATGTCACACTTGTTCCCTAGGATCATTTTCTCAACATCTGGAGATGCGTGCTAGGGCGAAGAAGAAGAAGACGACCACCACAGGGCGTGATGAGAGCAGGACCCCCGCCTGGAAGGAAGCCCACCCTACACGGACCGCTGTTGCGTCTGCCTGGAAGGCTCCTCCCCCCACCGCTTGGGGCAAGCCGACCAGCTCCCAGGCAGGGAAGGACTCGGGGCTGCTGCGGCTTCAGACTGAGCAGAGATGGCCCATGATGGCACGAGGGCCGGTTCTGTTACCGGAGGCGGAAGCCGTCTCTGTGGCACAGAGCGCCTTGTCTTTGCTTTGGCTGAGAGCCCCACGATGGCCCGATCGGGACAGAGACCGCCTGCCCACAGCGCCCCACGCACTTCACTTGGTGGCAGAGCAGCGTGCAGCTGGGCTGCTTGACCTGGGTGGGGACTGGCCGGCTTGAAGCGTGGGCTCCGCTGCGCTGGATGCCAGCCCATGGCCGGCCCCAGTTCAGTGCTGCCGCTGACCTTGGCAGCCCACACGGCGTAGGATCAGTCTGCCAGAAGAAGCGCCCATCTCGGGAGGGTCTCCTCTGGGTGCCGCCACCCACACAGGGCAGCAGTTCGGGTGTGCCAGGAAGAGGACCTTCTCAGCCGCGTCCCCCCAGCTACCCGCCCTGGAGAGGTTTGCCTGGCAACGTCCTTGTCTTCATTTGGGTGCCAGGCGGATGCCTTCCTCTCCCGGCAAGCTTTGAATGAAGCCTCACCCTCACCCTGCTGGCTCTTGATCACCTAACCAGCTGTTAACTGCGTTGGGGGTTTGTGCTTATTTTCTTCAAGGCCACTGTTGTAGCATGTAAATGTAATAAATACATTACATAAATGTCACTTAAACAAAGCAACATCACTAATTCAGAAGGAAGAACATTCTGCATTAGTCATCTAGTCCATTGACTCCACGGGAATACTTACTTACTTACTTATTTATTTATGACAATGTAATAAATAAATAAATAATACGTATTCCCAGGGAGTCAACGGACTAGATGACTAATGCAGAATGTTCTTGTTGCCAGAACCTAAGGGGTATACTCGTGGGTCAAATGGGCCGTGACCCAATATTTGGCTTAAAATAAGCCAAATCTGGCAACAAGTACCCCACACTCGTGTCTCTGGGTGGTTCACAATGATAAAAGTACATATAAAAACACATAAACACAATCTAAAACTAACCATTTATAAATCAATCACAGAATTAAAAACCTATACATTATTAAGAAGCTAAAAAGCCTGAGTAAAAATATGGGTTTTTAAAGATTTCTTAAAAATGGTCAGAGATGGCACACGGGGATGCCAGATGGGTTCAAGAGAGATTTTAGGGGGGTTTATTCCAGATGAGAACAGCCTGACAGCTGCAAACTTGCGACATGCTGGAAGCCTTTGGTGTGGGTTTCCTCTCCTCGCCTGCTGTGTGCAAGGAAGAACTAAGCCTAGTGCACAGAAGGCGGCTTTTTGCTTTTCTTTTTTTAAGCTGGGCCTTATCATACGCGAGGACACTGGGCCCCTTACCTCTTCAATGTTCCGAACCCAGTTCCGAATATTTTCAAATGACTTCTCATTGGTGATGTCATACACCAGCATGATGCCCTACGGGACAGAAGGAGACAGTGCAAACAGTTGTTCCTGAGCCTCTGAATGAACTGAAGGCCTTGTAAAGCAGTGGTGGAGAGAGCTCGGCAGAGACCAGCGGGGCGGTTTTTCCCAGGGAGCCAACTGGCGGAAGGGACCCAAGGGGGCTGGTCTAGCCAGTGATCTGGGGTGGAATGGAGGGGCAAAGGGGAAGCGAGAGAAGAGTGGTGCAGGCCTGGAGCGGAACAAAGCCTGCAAAAAGAAATGGGGAACCAGGCAGAGACAGCAAGAGAAGGGGACGGCGGCAGGAGAAGAGTGGGGAACGCTCTCAAGCGCAGAAAGGAAAGGGGGCAGCAGCTGTGGGGCAACAGATCACACCAGTCTGAGCACGGAATGGAGATGCTGAAGCTGCAGCCCGGCAGAGCGGGTGGCCCAGCATCTGCGGGGCTTTCGGAGCTGCCTCCAATGCAGTGGGCCTAGGAACACGGGAAGCCGCCCCAGACCGAGTCAGACCTTTGGTCCCTCCAGCTCAGTACTGTCTACCCAGACTGGCAGCGGCTTCTCCAGGGTTGCAGGCAGGAGTCTCTTTCAGCTCTGTCTTGGAGATGCTGCTGCCAGGGAGGGAAACTGGAACCTGTGGATGCTCTTCCCAGAGCGGTGGCTCCATCCCCTGAGGGGGGGAATCTCTTGCAGTGCTCACATTTCTAATCTCCCATTCATATGCAGCCAGGGCAGACTCTGCTTAGTCATTCTTGCTAGCACAAGACCAGCTCTCCTCCCATGCAGGTACAACGCAGGTACTCCCCACCAACTCACCATGGCTCCTCTGTAGTAAGCAGTCGTGATGGTCCGAAACCGTTCCTGTCCAGCAGTGTCCCTGGAGAAGGGAAGAAGAGGCTATAAGGAGGGAGAAACCAGGCAGGTGCCTACGGTGGGAAGGAAGCTCATGGCAACGCCTCCGCTGCTCAGAGCCAGCCGCACCAGAGTGCTCTGCGGTCAGAGGCTATGCAGCCACACTCCTCTGGGTCCTGGCCTCAGCCTGGGGCCATGCATGCTCACCCCAGCAGTCTAGAGAGAAACCGGCTCTCTTTCTCCCACCCCTGTAGGATCCAGAGGAGCCTCTGAATCCCAGTGGCAGGGGAGCTGCAGCAAGAGAGGGCATGCCCTCATCCACCCCTTGCCTGTGGGCTTCACAGAGGCATCTGGGGGGCCACGATGCGAAACAGGATGCTGGACTAGACGGGCCTTCTCAGGCCTGATCTAGCAGGGCTGTTCTTATAAGCTCCCTACCAGATCTGCAGCTTAATCTTCTTGCCATCAAGCTCAATAGTTCTGATCTTGAAATCAATACCTATTTAAAAAAAAAAAAAAGGCAACATGGCAAAAGAATGATAAGCATAGATTATGAGCACAAGCATGAATTCAGGAGCTGACTATCCTAGCAGTCAGAAAAAAATGATGTTTTTGACCAAAAGAAAGCATGACATTTAGAAGTATGGGTGAGTTCCCTGCAGCTATTTGCAATCTAAAGGCACCTCTGTGGGTGTGATGAAGTCTCAGGCTGAGGCTTGATAGGTTCTATTTCAAAGATAACTTTAGAGGTTTCTTTGAGGGAGGGAATTAATTGATGGGGGTGGCATTCAGTGTTCCCTCTAACAGGAATTCCCAGATGTTGTTGACTCCAACTTCCACAATCTCCAGCCAAAGGCCTTTGCAGCCCATAGAGGGTGGTATTCTGTATGATTAGTGGGCGATATAGCAGCTTGTTCACAATTTGTGTACTTGCATCGTGTTAAACTAATCAACACTTAATAACCCAAAGAAACCCTCGCTATTGTTAGGAATGCATTTACTGAGCAGCAAATGTTACAGGAGTCATTCTTGTGTTTTACAGCCGCATAGTTGGCTAAAGCCCACCGGACTTTATGGTGCGACCACACTTGGGAGTACTGCGTACAATTCTGGTCACCACATCTCAAAAAGGACATTGTAGAACTGGGAAAGGTGCAGAAGAGGGCAACCAAGATGATCAGGGGCCTGGAGCACCTTTCTTATGAGGCAAGACTACAACACTTGGGGCTTTTTAGTTTAGAAAAAAAGACGACTGCGGGGAGACATGATAGAGGTCTATAAAATCATGCATGGCGTGGAGAAAGTGGAGAGAGAGAGATTCTTTTCCCTCTCACACAACACTAGAACCAGGGGTCACTCCATGAAATTGATTGCCAGGAGGTCTAGGACCAACAAACGGAAGTACTTTTTTTCACACAACGCGTGATCCACTTGTGGAACTCTCTGCCACAGGATGTGGTGACGGCCAACAACCTGGATGGCTTGAAGAGGGGTTTGGATGACTTCATGGAGGAGAGGTCTATCAATGGCTACTAGTCGGAGGGCTGTGGGCCACCTCCAGCCTCCAAGGCAGGATGCCTCTGAGTCCCAGTTGCAGGGGAGCAACAGCAGGAGGGAGGGCAGGCCCCTTTCAACTCCTGCATCTGTGGCTTCTCAGGGGCATCTGGTGGGCCGCCACTGTGCGGAACAGGAGGCTGGACTAGAGGGGCCTCCTTGGGGGGCCTGATCCGGCAGGGCTGTTCTGATGTTCTTCTGGCTTCGCGCTCCTACGACCAGGGGGAGCCGCTGCCCACCGACGGAGTCTGACCCGGGGGGGGGGGTCCAAGGCAGGGCTGTCGACACGGGCGGGCAGCAGCGACTCTGCTCCTGGGGAACGCAGCCAGGGCCTGGGCAGAGGGAGCTGCCCTTCTGGGGCGGGGAGAGGGGCTGTCTCTCCTCCTGCGGGCCCGCCTGGCGGCCCTGCGCGGGGCTGCACCTGCCGGATGGCCGCCTGCCGCGCGCGCCCACCACGAGCGGGTTGCCATGGCGACCCAGGGGGGCGGGGGGGCGCCGCCCGGCGACGCACCGATGGTGGAGATGAAGGTGGCGTTGAAGGCGTCCTCGCTGAAGCGGAAGAGCGCGCACGTCTTGCCCACGCCGGAGTCGCCGATCAGCAGCAGCTTGAAGAGGTAGTCGTAGGTCTTCGCCATGGTCCTTGGCCGGGCGCCGCCGCCGCCGCGCGCCCCCATTGGCCGGCTGGCACGTCTGCCAGGCCGAGCTGGGCTCGCATTGGCTGCTGCCGCCGCCGGGCATCACCCGGCTCCCGCCCCACGAGAGCCCGGCAGGAAGAGCTGGGCCCGAAAATCCCATTGGTTGACGCAGGGACGTCCGCCTTGGCAGCGCAGCCTCCCATTGGTCAGCGGACCAAGGGGGCGGAAAACCTTCTCTCACTGGCTGGCCACCCTGGCCCCCGTTTCTTTGGGTGGCATAGAAATAAAAAGAGCTAGAGCGACACATGGCGCGGTGGGGAGGAGACCCTGTCCTGGCTCGGCGCGCTCCTTTGCAAGGAGGCTGTTGTGAAGCCGGAGCTCATTCGGAGGGAAGGAGACTCTTCCCACCCCGAGGGAGCGCGCGCAGAGGAGCCCCCGGGGGTGACTGGCTGACTCTAGCCTCTCTGTCTCTAGGGCAGGCCTGCACAACTCGATCCTCTAGTTGCCAAACTCCCATCGTCCCTATTGGCCGCTGTGTCCGACCGGGGATGATGGGAGTTGTTGTCCAACAGCAGCTGGGTACGTTTCCGCCCGTCGGGGCCTCTAGCGCTTTCTTCTCTCTATGGCCCTCCTGAACGGGAACTTCCGGGTGAGGGGAGCAGGAAGTGGGCGTGACCCGGAAGGAACCGCTTGAGGGGGCCGGCGGGCGGGGGCAGCAGCAGCAGTAGTAGCCGCGCCGAGCTTGGGGGCGCCGCCGCTGCCGCCGCCATGTCCGCCAGCGCCGTCTACGTGCTGGACCTGAAGGGAAAGGTGTGGCCCAGCGCCCGGCCCTCCGGCGGGGCGACGCTTCCCCCTCCTGGAGTGGCCGCCTTGGGCCCTGTCAGGAAAGCGGGGCGGGGCCGAGGGGGGGGGCTCCGTGGAGCCTCCAGGTGCAGAGGCAGTCTAGCGCTGGGGAGTGGCGGTGGGCGCTCTTGGCGGCGGCTGCTGCTGCTCGGAGGCCCCCGCAGGGGAGCCGCCCCGTGTCGTAGAAATGGCCTCTGGCTGAGTAGCCGACAGCCGCGGGGGCTGGGGGGTGGTCTTCGCCCCCGCCCTGCCCTCGTCGGGGCACCGGGGGGGGGGTTTGAGGGGGGCTCCTCGGGACAGGCGCTGGCCGGCAGCTGCTGTGGTGCCTCCGTGCTGGGCTCAGCCAGCAGCGGTTTGGGGGCGCGCAGCGGTGGGGGGGGGGAGTGGCGGCTTCCCCTCGCGCACCAGCCTCGCGTGGCCTCCGGGCTCCCGCCTGCGGGTGGGCTGAGAGAGAGCCCTGGCCGGACCCCCGTGGGCGCAGCGGCCCTCTTCGCTCCGAAGGGCAGCTCTGGTGTTGCCTCCTGGGGGGGGGAAGCGGCTTCTCTCTCTGGCCTGGCCCTGCCTTGCTGGCCCGGAGGGACCTCCAGGCGCTCAGGGCCGCCGGGCGCTGCCTGCTGCAGATCCTGCTTGGGGCCCCCAGTGAGCTCCTGGAGGCAGGCAGGGTGCAGAGGCAGGAGCCCAGGCCCTCCTTTCTCCCTGGAGTGGACCGAGGAGAAAAGGGGATCCGTGTTTGGAGGTGGCCCGGCCAGCCTGGGGGTTTGGGGCTCTCCAAAGTGAGGAGATCCCTCTAGGACAGAGATGGGCGAGAGGTCAGTGGGGGGGGGGCAGACTGTGGGTCTGTGCTGGGTCTCTTGGTTGGTCCACTTGTGGCTGTTGGCCGGTGACTTCCACGCCTTGTTTCTCTTCCGTCTGCTAAGGATGTTCTTCCTGCTCCTGCAATTCACTGTTTAGGTCCTCATTTGTCGAAACTACCGTGGAGATGTGGACATGTCCGAAGTGGAGCACTTCATGCCCGTCCTCATGGAGAAGGAGGAAGAAGGTGCCCTTTCCCCCATTCTTGCTCACGGAGGGGTTCGCTTCATGTGGATCAAGCACAACAACTTATATTGTATCCTTTGCCAAAAAAGCCCCTTTGGGAATGAGGGCTTTCTGCTGTTGAGAGGGAAGCAGCTGGCGGATGTGTGGGGCAGGCCCAGCTTGGAAGGTGAGGGGTGTCACAGACTTGGCTAGTAGAAGGAATTGGGGCCCCTGGCAATCCTTTGCACACCTCCCCTTTGAGCAATGCAATCCTAGAGTGCTTGCTAAGGCAGCGTTCGTGGAGAATTGCTAGTATGATGGTCTTTGTAGGGCTAGGCAAAACCTGGCAAGGTTTCTTAAAACGGAAAAGCGTCTGGAGGTCTAGAGACCTGTCAGCTGAGCCAGCAGTAGAAAGGGCCGATGCAATGGTGCGAGCTGTCAGTTCACGGAGCCAGGTGCTGGATTCTGAGGTGGCTGGCCCACCAGTGGTCCCTCTCATTTTTTCCATCTCTGTGCAGAAGGAGTTTTGTTCTGGGCGGCAGGATCAAGGCACTGTGTGTGCACCTGCATTCAGAGAGGGGCCTTCCTGATTCAACCTGAGTGGGATCTAAAATCAACTGAGCAGACATCAGAAATGTGTGCGCATGCGCATGCCTTAGAGGGAGCAGTGTTGCCCACCTCCCACACGGTGCAAATGCTAGGGACCCAGATTGATCCAATGGAGCTGGGCTGGGATGCTGCTACTGAGTGGCTGCTGGGTCAGTATTAAGCAGACTGCCCAGGACCAAGGAGAAGACGGAAGTCCGGTCCAGTCCTCAGCTGCATTCAAGGCTGTGTTGTGGGAGGAGAGAGTCCTTGAGGAAAACCAATGAGTAGGGACAGAGGAGCAGCAGCGGGAGGAAGGAAGGAAGAAGCCGCTGGAATTCCCTCTGGGTGCCAGGAGGACCACAGAGCTCAAGGGGGCCTCGGAGAAGCGGAGCCCTGTCTCAGGATCCTGTGGCAGGGCCTGGAGGAGGAGCTCAGAGAGACAAAGGGTGGGGCAGGCAGCCCCTCAGAGGCCCAGCTGCAGATCCAAGCCCCCATCCGGTGGCTGTGAGGAAAAGCTGGGGTGGAGTCAGTCTCTGTGGAAGGGAAATCTGGCTTGTGGGGGCCGAGGGAAGGATGGTGGCATGAATCTGCAGGCGGGCAAGAGGTGGGGAGGAAATCAGGCCTGTCTTTCAGCCAGGGACTGGCACTCTCCCATCTGGCCCTCATTTCTCTTCCATGCTGGGAGATGGGAACAAGCCTGCACAAACCACCAACTTCCAACGACGCACGTTTTACTGTATTTTTCTGGATCCAAGACTAATCGTCTCCCCCCTCCCCCCCCCTGGTGTTTTGATGTTAGGAAAGGGGGACTGTCTGAAATTCTGTTCCTTTTGGGTAAATGCAGGTATAACCTGTACTTCGCTATATTTTTAAGGGGGTCATCTGAAATGCAGAGTCGTCTTCTGTTTGGGTAAATGTGGTGTTGTGTGTTACATAAAGTTGTCATGTGCTGTTCTGTTCTTGATTGTGTCATCTGTAATCCCACACTTGCTTTGCCATGCCACGAGGAATAAGAAAAGGGGAAAGGGAAGGACGTGGGTAGGCTTCTGTTCCTGAAGAATAGCTGGTGGCAATGGATTAATCCCCCCCCGCTTGATTTTGGGGGGTTGCGGGGGAAGGAGATTTTTTTTGGGGGGAAGGAGATTTTGAGGAGTGCATAAATTGCGGCCTGTGAAGGGACTTCAGCTTGGTGCCCCCCGCCCTGTTCCTTTACAGTATTTCCCAACCTTTTTTGCCTGAAGAAAAAAGCTTGCGCATGCACTTTATCTTATTTATTTATCCTTTTATTTGTTAGGGGGATGGTTCCCTTCTGGTGCATCATGAGGCAAGTTGCCTGCAAAAGCAGGGAATTTAAATTCCCTGCCTTTGTAGTTGACTTGAAGAGTCATCGTGGCCCCCCGGCCAGTGCTCCTTGGCGCGCCGGTTGGGAAATGCTGTGGGTGGGTGTGCGTGTGTAGAACTTCCTGCTCTTAAGTTGCAAGCTCCTTAGCATGGACGCCCAGTGGTTGCAACTTCCAAGAAGAATGCCTGTGTCTCTTTAGTGTTCTCCTTTCTCTACAAAGTGGTCCAGGTGAGCATGAAACGCAAGCTGTCACTCCAACTTGAGGAGATATTGTGACTTGTGGATTTTTGTGCAGAATTGGTTGTGAGTTTGTCTGGAGAAGCATCTTGCAGGAGGCAGTGGACCGCAGAGTTGGGGTCACCTGGAGTATGGGGGGGGGGCTGGAGTGTGCCCAGCTGCTCACACGTTCCTCTTCCCTCCCCCACCCCTGCAGCAGCTTGTGGCATAGAGCCGAATTAGATTTCAGGAAATGATTGCCTCCCTTTGGGAAGCAGTTGCTGGGCATTCTTTTCTGGATGTTGCCCTCTTCATTAGAGTCAGTCTCATGGGCCTCAGGAGTCTCGTCATGTTCTCTGGCCTTGATGTTTCAGGTGTTTTCTGAATATTTCAAAGAGCTGGAAGAAGAGAGCATTCGGGATAATTTTGTGATAATTTATGAACTCTTGGATGAGCTGATGGATTTTGGATATCCCCAAACCACTGACAGCAAAATTTTACAAGAGTAAGTATTCTAGAGAGTAGCAGCCACAGAGAGACTTTAATTTGATTTCAAGTTGTGACAATTGTGAATGGGGAGGGGTTGCGTGGTCTGATGAATCCAGCAAGGAAGTGAGATTGGTCTGGGTGGGGCCAAGGCAAATGATCAGAAGCCATGGCCTAGTCATAGGGTGGGAGGAGCGTGTGCATTTGGGACAGGAGTTCTCATGATTCCTGCTGAGCTGGCAACATGAGAATCGGAAGTGGGGGTTGCTCGTGTCCTTTTGGGGGTGGGGAAGAAATGTTTATGGTGCATGAGAATAATGGTGGTGGACTTTGTTGTTGGGCTGTTGCAGCTTCAGATCTTTGTGTGTATTTGGCTGTAAGAGAAATAGGAATGCAGGATCTGGTTTGAATTGGGCAAATTCATGAATAGCACACACAAGCTGTTTCCTGTCTGACATCAGTGGGGCTAAACCCCTGCTAACTTGGCAAAGAGGCGCCTTTTAACGTGGCAATTCTCTTGTATTTAGTAGGGGGAGAGCAACTGGCCCTCTCCACCCCCAGCACAGCATCCCTCCAGTGGCTGTTGCTGGTATCTGTTTTAAGTTTCTTTTAAAAATGTGAGCCCTTTGGGGACATCTTATTTATTTATTATGTCTCTGTGTAAACTGCCCTGAGCCATTTTTGGAAGGGCGGTATAGAAATCAGATAGATAGATAGATAGATAGATAGATAAATGCCCTTCTAGGGCTGAGAGGTCTGCAGTTTGAACTTCCTGTCTGTACTTGTGAAGGTACATAACCCAAGAAGGCCACAAGCTGGAAACGGGAGCGCCACGCCCTCCTGCCACTGTCACAAATGCGGTCTCTTGGCGATCCGAAGGGATCAAGTACCGGAAAAACGAGGTCTTCTTGGACGTCATCGAATCTGTGAACCTCTTGGTACGTGCAAGCGGGCCCTCTCACGAGTTGCCTGCTGGGTTTCTTTCAAACCCAAATCAAAGCTCTTGGGAGCTGCCTTAGAGCAACTCAGATGTAGCCCCACATCGTCTGTTCTGACTGGCAGCCGCTCACCCAGGATGCAGACAGAAGGAGCTCCCCGAGAGCCCTTGAACCGGTGAGGCTGGCAGGGACTGGGCCCCAGACACCTCCTGTCTGCTGCAAATGGGCTCTGCCACTGAGCAGAGGGAACTCCCCTTATAAACGGCCTTATTCTTATGGGATCTGCAGGCAGCACGGAATTGGGAGGGGTTGCCAGTGCCTCAGCTGAGGGGGTAACTTTCAAAATGACCTTGCTAGCACGGAAAACGGGGGCTGGAAGGGGAAGAGGTCCGTAGAGAGCAATACAAAGTCCCTAACGTGCCTCTAGGCTAAAATAAAATGCACAGAGGTAAAGGACGGCTGGTTTGACAGTAGTGCCCACGAGGCAGCAGGGCCCTGGAGATCCTGCAGCTGAACATGAGGCCGCAGTGTGGCTAAAGGGCTCGTGGCGTTGAGGCTGCATTCGTGGAGCCACACGACAAGGCGCAATGGCCAGGCTTGTTCTCTGCCACCGCCGCCCCAGAGGACAGGGCTAAACCTAACAGGGGCTCCAGTTGCAGGAAGGCCCACTCCAGCCAGCTACTCCGATGGGTGGCGGGCTCTGGCTGGGGAGCCGGGGGCAGGGCGCCCTCCCTCCCTCCCTCCGGATCGGAGTCCCACAAGGCCACCTCCAGCTCTAGAGTTCTGTGAAAAGTCCAACCACTGATTTGTGAGTGGAAATGTTTTGCTCATGAAAGGGTGTTGCAAGGGGCCAAGGTGGCTGTGCTGTACCAAAAGGGCTAGACGAAGAGGAGGAAGGCTTAGACTACTGAGAAGTCAGACTGTGTCGTCATGGGCCAGTTTCTCCTTTGCTTCCTCTTCCTCCAGGTTAGCGCCAATGGGAATGTTCTCCGCAGTGAGATTGTTGGATCCATCAAAATGAGGGTTTTCCTTTCGGGGATGCCAGAACTTCGCCTCGGGTTAAATGACAAAGTTCTCTTTGATAACACAGGGCGTAAGTATCTGCCTCTGCAGTGGCTTCTGCAACATTGTGGGCTCTTCCTCCCCCTCCCCTCAAGCATTTGTCCTGGGAAAGGGTTGCGTCAGGCTTGGGAGGCTTCACTGGGGGAGACTGGGAGAGTCGGTGGGTAGGGATTAGCTGAAGGTGAGTCACACAGCTTGTGGGAGGGGCCACATTCCTGAGGAGGCTCAGTTGGGAAGCTGCTCTTGAGAAGACAAGGCTTAGACCAAGGGAGCTTGGTCTACCCAGAGCTTTGTGAACAGGAGTTTGCTAACAGATCGAAGGAGTTTTGCATGGAGTTTAGCAGGGAAGTGTGCAGCGAGGTGCACAAGTGACCCCCCCCATTGCCACAAAGGAGACACCCATCTCGAGGGGAAGGTGAGTTGAGACAGGATGCCTTAAATACCAGTTGCAGGGGAGCCGCAGCAGTAGGAGAGAGGGCATGTCCTTGGCTCTTACCTGTGGGCTGCTTCCCAAAGGCGGCACCTGGTGGGGCCACTGTGGGAAACGAGAGGCTGGGCTGGATGGGCCTCCTCCTTGGGGGGCCTGGTCCAGCAGCCGGGCTGTTCTTGTGGGCTTGGGAGTGTGCTGGTGCTGATCCTCCGAGCGCAGGTCAGGTGCCCCTCCTCCTCTTCCTCCTCCTCCTTGGACTGCCAGTCTGCCAATCCAGCCTCCAAGCATGGGCCGTTTTCTCTCGTTTTCCTGCCAGGTGGCAAAAGCAAATCCGTGGAGCTGGAGGATGTGAAGTTCCACCAGTGCGTCCGTCTGTCCCGCTTCGAAAACGACAGGACCATTTCTTTCATCCCCCCTGATGGGGAGTTTGAGCTCATGTCCTATCGCCTTAACACTCACGTAAGTGTGAATTGATCTTGGGGTCGCAGGCAGAGTCATTCCTGGGCTTTCAGAAAAGAGAAGAATGGAAGAGAACAAAACAGGCTCCTCCAAGCGTCCTCTCGGGCCAGCCATGGTTGCCGAGTAGCCTCCTTGGTGAGTGGTGCAGCCCTGCGTGTCCCCAGCAGCAGCCGCAACGCAAGCGGGCCAGGTCCCTTCAGGAGCAAAGTGCTGCTTCCCTCCTTCCAGCTTCTCTCTTCCTCCCCACCTAGAAAAGTGTCTGGCCTGGCATCGGCCTGCTTGCAAACCCAGGGTGTTGGCAGAACACCTCAGCTGCAGAGTGGCCCTTCTCAGCTTTTTTATATACCGCTCGTCAACCCAAGTTCTCAAAGCGGTTTGCACAGAAAAATGAATACACAAACAAGATGGCTGCCTGTCCCCCAAAAGCTCACAGTCTAAAAGGAAACACACGGTAGACACCAGCCACAGCCACTGGAGGGGTGCTGGGCTGCTGGGGCTGGATAGGGCCAGTTGCTCTCCCCCTGCTAAATATAAGACAACCGCTAACTGAGACCTGTTGACAGGACTCATTCCACCACCCCCTGCTTGTGCGCTCTCTCTCCCCCCTTTTTTCCTCTTGAATATTTTCCTGGGAGTTGGGGATGTAACATCTGGAGTCTTTGCCTACAGGTCAAGCCCCTGATCTGGATTGAGTCGGTCATTGAGAAGCATTCCCACAGCCGGATCGAGTACATGATCAAGGTTGGTGGTGGACCCTGGAGTGTGCTCTCTCTCTCGCCCCTCTCTGCCTTTCCGCTGGCTTCCCTCCAAGAAGGCAGCAGTTCCTGAGGGACGGGGGTGCAGGTCTGCTCCAAGGGGTCAAGGGCTAAAGCTCTTGGGAGGCCTGGGCCTCCAAGGTCCAGAGAAGTCTGCCGACAGGGAATCCCTGTGGATTTCAGAGGCTTCATGCAGTAGGTTGGTCTGCCACCTGATTAGAGATCTTGTTTGATGCATCAGGTTCACTTGCAGTATATGCAGTTAGAGCCTTTAAAACAGAAGTTTTAAAGAAAGATACCTTCCCTGTTTTGTGCCCCCCCCGCCACCTCTGTGTGAAAAACTCCATTGGAGCATGCCGCCATGCAGTCTGCATGAGGCAGACTGTTCCATTGTCTAACAGCTAGGGAATTGTCTGCTTGCTTGTCATTTCCTGCCTGCTTGTCATTTCAGCCCACAAGTTCCAGCCTTGACCTCAGGAGCAGCAGAGAGCAAGTCCACTCCCTTTTCCAAAATAGTGTCCCCTCCCCTCCCCCCACAAATTAGCAGACATGTCTGTTTAGTCCAGTAAGAGGCTTTTAGTTGTTGGATGTTGCTGTAAGGGTTTGCTTAGGAGGAAGGTCGCACGAAGGCCCACTGTGGTCCATCTGAGTTATAAATGGGGAAGCTTGGAGACAGATCTTGGCCTAATCCGGGGCAGCTCAAATGGAGCTCACTGTCTGCTAAGGAAACAGAGGTGACTCCTTCCTGGTTTAAGCACTCCTGGCTGCAACTCTGTCTTGAAAAGCTGAGCGAGTGTCCGACTGAAAGGGACCCCCTGCTAGCTGGATTTTAAGTGTGTGTGTGTGTGTGTGTGTGTGTGTGTGTGTGTGTGTGTGTGTGTGTGCGTGCTGAGGTTCTTTGACTCTCTTCAGGCCAAGAGCCAGTTCAAGCGCCGATCCACGGCCAACAATGTGGAGATCCACATTCCTGTTCCGAATGACGCCGACTCGCCAAAGTTCAAAACCACTGTGGGGAGTGTCAAGTGGGTGCCTGAGAACAGCGCCATCATGTGGTCTATCAAATCCTTCCCGGTAAGCTGTTTTCTGAGGATTCCTAAAAACGTCAGCAGTTGGGAGTCAGAGCCATGGCCCGTATAGCCCCCCTTCCCCCGGGGGGCACTAAGATCCCTTGGGGTACTTGAAGGGCTCCCAGGGGGTATTCGGAGCCCTCCTGCCCCCCCCCCACTGCTCTACCAAGGATCGCTGGCTTGAAGCAGATGCATCCTCGGCACTGTGGGGGCCTGATGCCGACTCACAGCAGAAGACCTCCGTGTGGCTGCTGTTGCTCCTCCTCGCTGTGGTTGCTCTTCTGGATCCTGTCTCCTAACTGCAGCTGGTTGAGTTCCAGCTGCTCACCGCGGCGTGCCTGTTGGCCAGAGGAGACTGGCTGGCTCCCTTGGCTGTCGAGAGAGGCTGCTGCTCAAGGCACAGCTGGCAGGCCAATCCCAGCGGGGGCTGAGGATGGAGGATGCTGGGCAGTTGTGCGCGAAGGGCTTCCTGCCCGGATCAGGTGCCCGCATCTTCCCGTTCAGGTTTCAGGCTGGGGATGTGCCTAGGTTTCTCTGGAGATGGAGAGACGGGTGGCAGCAGGAGTGTGTTCACTGCGTCGAGGGCAGCGATTAATTCCGGTGGTGGTGCAGGAAAATTTATTAGTTAGTTAGTTAGTTAGTTACCACATTTATAAACCGCCCCATCCAAAGGCTCTGGGTGGTGTACAACAAACTTAAAACTACATAAAAACACACACCATTTAAAGCACAGTGCTAAACAATATAAAAACAATTCAAAAACCATTGAAAACTAATTAAAATACTTTAAAATACTTTTACTTACAAACCTTGGAAGGCCAGGCCAAACAAGTAAGTTGAGGAAGAATGGGGGTTGGCAGGTCTGCAGGCTGTGTGGCGGGAAGGGAAGCTTCCTCGCAGTTTCCCCTCCCAGCTCTCCTGCCTGCTCTCTTTGACCTGGGGGGACAATTCCAGCCACCCACAGAACCTCACCGAGCTCCTTGGCAGTGCCAGGCTGGGGCAGAATGAATCGGATTTGATTGTGGATGGAGGTGCCAACCTGGTATGCATTACGAGGACTTAGTTGGGGAGGCTAGTGGCCCGGTTTGGTCCTGGCTTCTCCCTGCGGGGTTCTCGGATGTGGAGCAGGTGAGAGGACCTGGCTTGGCGAATGCTTTGGGGGGACTTCAGCATTCACTTTGGGACCAAATTGTCCACAGCAGTTCATAGCAGCCATGACAGCGGTGGCCCATCCCAAATGCTCTTGGGACTGATGCATGTTGCTGGCCGCACGCTCCATTTATTTTTATTTATTTATTAAAACATTTTTATACCGCCCAAAACTTGCATCTGTGGGTGGTTTACAGCAGAATAAAAACAAAGTAAAACATTCTTTAAGACAAAAATGGGGGGGGAGGGGGACACACATTACAACAATTTAAAAAAATTAAAATAACATTTAAAACAGCATTAAAACCATTAAAACAACATTAATTAAAAGCCTGGGTGAAGAAATGTGTTTTTAGGGACTTTTTAAAAGCTGCCAGAGACGAGGAGGCTCTTATTTCACTAGGGAGCGCATTCCAAAGTCTCGGGGCAGCAGCAGAGAAGGCCGCTGGAGGCAGCTGCAGACGGACCTCTCCTGATGACCTCAGTGGGCGGTGGGGTTCATGCCGAAGAAGGCGTTCGCTTAAGTGCCCAGGGCCCAAACTGTTTAGGGCTTTATAGGTTACTAGTATTTTTAAGCCCGTTAAAATAACGGGCGCTAGTACCTTTTTTGGGGGGGTGTGTGTTTCCTTTATTCCTTCTCCCAGAGAAGAGTCACCGTCCTCCTCCGTCCATGGCGGGGCCGAGTGCGGCCGCCAGCGGGCCGGGCCCAGTCCTCTCGCTGCGGCCGCCATCGGCCCCAGTCGCCCCGCCGCAGCCTCCGCTGCCAGCAGGCCCAGTCTTTTCGCCGGCCGGCAGCGGGCTCAGTTCCCCCGCCCGCGGCCTCCGCCGCCAACGGGCCCAGTCGCCCCGCCGCAGCCTCCGCTGCCAGCGGGCCCAGTCTTTCCGCCGGCCGCCAGCGGGCTCAGTTCCCCTGCCCGCGGCCTCTGCCGTCAACGGGCCCAGTCTCCCCGGCGCGGCCGCCTTTGCCCTCCTCAACATGGCCGCCCGTGTCTGGGCGGCCGTATCTTTTTTGGCCGATCTGGGCATGCGCTCTGCGCATGCCCAGAACAGCCCAAAAAGACACGGGCAGCACGGCTGCACACCTAACCATTTTATGGTATAGGATAACCAGCACCTTGTATTTTGCCCGGAAACATATCGGCAACCAGTGTAGCTCCTTCAATACAGGAGTCATATGGTCTCTCCGAGATGACCCAGAGACCAGCCTGGCTGCTGCACTCTGGACCAACTGTAGTTTCTGGACTACGTACAAGGGCAGACCCACATACAGAGCATTGCAGTAATCCAGTCTGGAGGTTACCAGCAGATGTATCACTGTTTTGAGGTCGTTCACCTCAAGAAACGGACGCAGCTGGCGTATCAGCCGAAGCTGATAGAAGGCACTTCTGGCCACCGCCTCAACCTGGGAGACCAGGGAGAGGCTCGGATCCAGAAGCACCCCTAGACTGCGTACCTGTTCCTTCTGGGGAAGTGTGACCCCATCCAGAACAGGCAGATCAAAATCATCTCTCGAGTTCCGACCCCAGACAATGAGTACCTCCGTCTTAGCCAGATTCAGTCTCAGTTTGTTATCCCTCATCCAGCCCATCACCAACTCCAGGCAGGCATTTAGGGAGGTTATGCCCTCTCCCAGTGATGCTGACATGGAGAAATAGATTTGGGTGTCATCTGCATACTGGTAGCACCCTGCACCAAATCTCCTGATGATCTCTCCCAGCGGTTTCATGTAGATATTAAACAACATTGGAGACAGTATGAAGCCCTGGGAAAGACTCAGTCTTTCACTCTCTGATCAGGGAGGCGTTCCCCGGTGGGGGCTCCTGTGACTTCCGCATTGTCATGGACGGAACACCATCTGGCTGAGGTTCAGTCTGCAGTCACAGTCCACCTCTGGAGGAGTGAAGGACCTGTTGGGATGATCCGCCCGAGAAGACTATTGGATCCACTAGAATTCCAAGAAACTTTAGAAGGTTTTAGGGTTTAGGATTGATCCTGTTGATGCCCTGGTGGAGGTTTGGAACAATGAACTCAATAGGGCAGTGGACACGATCCACAGTCAGCTGAGTTGTTTAGGGTCATGAGAGGACTAATCTGGTCCCCTCCTTTCCTGACCTTGGACCTGGAACTAGTGGTTGACCACTGTGATGCTTCTAAGAGACAGACACAATCTCTCATTTTTGAGCCGACTTAGAGACCACATTTGATGTGTGCTGTGACTTGCTCTCGGGAAATTGCTGCTTCTTGCGCAGAGGTGTGTCCTGTCTGAGAGTTGGATGAGGGATGCCGGGACTGACCTCCCCCCTCCCTCTGCTGCCTGCAGGGTGGGAAGGAGTACCTGATGCGGGCCCACTTCGGACTCCCCAGTGTGGAAGCTGAGGACAAGGAGGGGAAGCCACCCATCAGTGTGAAGTTTGAAATCCCCTATTTCACCACCTCTGGGATCCAGGTGGGTGTCTCTTGACCTCTGGGCCTTCTCCCCGCCCCCCCCTTTTCAGGGTTTTATCACTGACAGCCAAGCTAAATGTGGCAGAGGGGATTCAGCCCCACTGGGAGTGCTCCGGGTTCCATTTCAGTAGAAGGGTGTCTCTCCTGGAGAGGAGAGCTGGTCTTGTGGGAGCAAGCATGACTTGTCCCCATAGCTAAGCAGGGTCTGCCCTGGTTGCATCTGAATGGGAGACCTGATGTGTGAGCATTGTAAGATTTTTCGCCTCTTAGGGGATGGAGCTGCTCTGGGAAGAGCAGAAGGTTCCAAGTTCCCGCCCTGGCAGCAGCTCCAAGATGGGGGTGAGAGAGATTGCTGCCTGCAACCTTGGAGAAGCCGCTGCCAGTCTGTGAAGACAATACTGAGCTAGATAGACCAATGGTCTGACTCAGTATGTGGCAGCTTCCTATGTTCTCCCTGGCCCCAGTCACCCCCACCAGTGTTCCCTCTCACTGGGATTCCCAGATGTTGATGACTACAACTCCCATGATTCCCCAGCAAAAGCCATTGCAGCTGGGCCTTCTGGGAGCTGTAGTCAACAACATCTGGGCATCCCTGTGAGAGGGAACACCGATCCCCACCCAGGAGGACCGTTGTGTGTAGTGGGGGAATCCCCCCCTTTCCAGCTTAGGGCGTTGGCCCCCGTCCCCTATCAGGGTAACTCCTTCCTTCTTGCAGGTCCGCTACTTGAAGATCATTGAGAAGAGTGGCTATCAGGCGTTGCCTTGGGTGCGCTACATCACCCAGAACGGGGGTAAGTGCTTTCCCCTCCCCATGACTTGGAAAGCTGCCAGGGAGGGGCCATGGGGTGGGTGAGCTGTTCTTGGGTGGGAAGGGGCTGGAGAGAGCTGGTGCTTAGCGGCTGCCCCCCCCTCCACCTCGCAGGCCCCCCAGGGGTGTGCTGAGTGCAGTCTAGACCCTCTGGGGAGATCCAGGGGAGCCAAAGCGGGGGGGGGGGAGGAGCAGAGACTTCAAGGGACATTCAGAGTCCCTTCCTCCCATCTTGCTTTTCCTGCCCTAGATTACCAACTCCGGACATAATCAGAAGCACCTGCCTGCCACAGACCAGAGAACAGCTCTTGGCTTCCAGTCCAGAGAGGCGTCTGGTGGTCCTGGAAGGGCTTGGAGGTGGCTGCGGGAGCTGGCTGGCTGCAAGCGGGGTCAGGCCCAGCCCTCGACACTGTGCTTGGGCCAGGAGGCTGCAGGACTTGCCAATGTTTGTTTGTTTTGTTCTGTTCAGTGTTGAGCATGTTAGCAGCTGCCCTGAGAGGAAGCCAGGAGCTGGTCTCTGGGAAGCCTGTTCCATCTGACTTCTCAGCTCCCGGAGCTCAGCCGCCTCCTCCTCCTCCTCCTCCTCCTCCTCCTCCTCCCCGCTTCCTCTTGAAGCCATTTGTATTAGCCAAATCTCTCTTGCCCGGGGACCCCCTGCTGCTGCTGCTGCTGCTGACACTTCTGAATGCTAACCAGTCCCAGTCCCTCCCTGTAGTCTTTCCCCTGGAAACCCTCGAGAAGCCAGCTTTGCTCCGGGCTGTGCTGCTTTGCAAGGAAATCCTCATCTAGGTGTCTGAAGATAGCCCGCTGGCTCTTGCCAAAGGGCGTTCGGCATGGAGGCCTCAGCTGTTTTGCACAGCACATGCTGACGTGCAACGGAGAGAGGACATCCCGTTCGTGGCCGTCCAGGTCGCACAGATCATAGCTGAGGCGGCAGGCTTGTGTCTGGACTGTGCTGCTTCTGACGCTTGCGTGATTGAGCAGTCCTTCGTTAGAAAAGAAAATCCCTGCTCAGAATGAGGTGTCGCAGAGAAGGAATCTAGCCTGACAGGCTGGTTCTCTGGATGGCAGGAATTTTGGTCTGGAGGAATATTTGATCATGTGAGCCCCCGCCTGAAGTCGTACGGTCCAGGTAGGGGGTTGCCAGGTCATTTGCTCTTTGTGAGAGAACTTGGCCATAAACACGCCTGTTGCAATGAGAGCCCAGTGAGTGGTGCACGATAACAGATGGTCCAAGCTGCCCGCTTGAAGGAGCCTGGCTCAAGAGCTGAGTGAGGGGGAAATGGAAGGCAGGCCCGGGCTTCCTCCACATCTAGGTCCATTTGTTCCATCGGAGAGATCCCTTCTCTGCACCTGTTCTAGCAGAAAGGCCACTATTTCCCTGTGCTTGTTTAGCTTTCCTCCTGTTAGTTGCTCCCTTCCTCTTTGGAGCTGCGGGTTTCAATTTCATGACTTGTTTACAGTGTCTACTAAATCAGTGTTGGCTGCTGGAAAAGCAGATGTTAAATGTGAGTTTCGGAACCTGATGCCCACCCTGTGTCTGACAGCTTTGGAGGTTGGAAACGGCTGTCTCTGGAAACGTGGCTCCTATGGTGCTCTGCTTGGCCAAATGGAAACCCTGAAGGCAAGGCAGAGCATGAATGGGGACGTCTTGTGGCCTTCTGCTACGGTGGAAAACGCCGCTCCACTGCTGGGGGTGGAGTGTTGCTTCAGCACTGCTAATGGTGGCTCCCAAGAGCTGGGCACCGGCCACCCGCTGCCTCCCTCCATCTGTCAGAAACATTGTCAAGGATGCATCATGTCTTCAAAAGGTCATTGTTGGTGTTTCCTAAACGTCTGTTGAGATAAACTACCTTGCTTGATTGAGATTTTGAGTGAGGACCTGGGTGGTTTGTGATTCCACGATTGGGATGTCTGGACAAAGTGTTTGGAGATCATCTCAGAGGTCAAATGCCAGAGGCACAGTCTGTGGCAAATCCTCCTCTGAAGTACTAGAAGCACAGTGGCCGCAACAGCTGCTGGTGGCGATACCATTGTCCTGTCCTCACCAAATAACAGGAAACCATCTTCTTGATTAACGCTGTACATGTACGCACACAAACTTTGGTTCAGTTGCCCACACTAGTGTGTGTGTGTGTGTGTGTGTGTGTGTGTAGGAGAGAGATGTGCTCCTGCACCAACAGAGTTGTTCCCTGCCACCCAAATCCCATGTTTTACTATGGAATTGGTTTATTCAGTGACACAAACACAGAGCTGTGGGGGACTTTTGGCTTAGTCTGAGTGGAAAATCTGTGCCCCCAGAGGTGCGTAAGCCATTTTGGAGGCCTAAATGGCAAAAATACCTTCGCTTCGTGAACCCAAATAAGCATGTGGCTAGACACCCATTGTTTCTGGAATGGTGCTTTCCTGGGGTGTGTGGACATGCCGTAAAACATGAGAACTCTCCCTGCCACTGCTATTCCTTCTGTATTGCTTAGCCATTTGTTTTTCGAGTTTCTGAAATTTGCAAAATAGCCCAAAGTTATGCACAAAATTCAGCATCATGCCAGGCTGCCATCATGTTGAAAGTGCACTTGCCTTATGACAGAGGATCTGTTCAGCAATTAGTCTTTATTGATACAGTCAGACCAGCAAATAGAGAACAAGGGAGTAAACATCCTGCAACAGGACAATTAGAATGGGAACTAGCAGTATCAACCTATACGGCACAGAGTGAACTGGAGCCCCTTTTCCGCAACCTGAACCCGCTACGCAGAAATTAGTATTTGTTGCCCAATTTTGCTATCAATCAAATAAACTTGGCAACATTTAGGGATATCATGTCTTTCTGGCCAGACAACATGATTTTATAGACCTCCATCATGTCTTCCCATAGTCACCTTGTTTCTCAACTAAAAAGCCCCAGATGCTATAGCTGTGTCTCGTAAGGAATGTGTTTTATGCCTTATCTTGGTTGCCTCTTCTGCACCTTTTCCAGTTCTATAACGTCCTTTGAGGTATGGTGTCCAGAACTGTACATGGTTGTCTGAATGGGGCCATACTATATTTTTGTGTGTAAGGGCATTATGATAGCAGTTTTATTTTCAATTCCCTTCCTAAAAGGAAGGCCTTTTTCACAGCTGCCGCGCTTTGAGTCGACACTTTCAACGAGCTGTCTACTATGAGCCCAAGATCCCTCTCCTGCTCACTCACTGACGGCTCAGACCCCATCAACATATACTTGAAGTTGGGATAAGCATCACTTCACACTTGCCAGCATTGAACCATATTTGCCATTTTGTCACCCACTCACATAGTTTGGAGAGATCCTTTTGGAGTGCCTTGAAATCAGTTTTGCAATCACTACCCTAAATAGTTGGGTGTCATCTGCAAATTTGGCCACTTCACTGGCTACCCCTGCTTCTAGATCATTTATAAACAAGTTGAGCACTGGTCCCAGTACAGAGCCCTGGGGGACCCCACTTCTGACTTCCCTCCATTGTGAAAACTCTCCATTTATCCCTACCCTCTTTTTCCTGTCCTTCAACCAGTTAGCAATCCACACATGTGTTTGTCTCCTTATCCCATGACTGCTAAGTTTTCTCAGGAGTCTTTGATGAGGAACTTTGTTGAAAGCTTTTTGGAAGTCCAGGTAGACTATGTCAACTGGATCACTGGTTGATACTCTCAAAGAAGTCCAAAAGGTTGGTGAGACAAGATTTACCTTTGCAGAAGCCATGCTGGTTCTCTTTCAGCAGGGTTTGTCCTGTATGTTTAACAATTTTATTCTTAAAATAACCTGGTGGGCCACTGTGAAACACGATGCTGGACTGGTTGGGCCTTGGGCCTGATCCAGCAGGGCTTTTATTAGAATGCTTTCCATCAATTTGCCTGGCACAGATGTTAAGCTAGCTGACCTGTAATTTCCCAGATCACCCCCAGATTCCTTTTTGAAAATCTGTGTTACCTTGGCTACTTTCCAGTCCTCTGGTACAGAGTCTGACTGTAGGGATAAGTTATATATATATATTTGCAAGGAGGTTGGCAACATGTGAGCTCTTGCCATCTCGCCCTGGTGATTTGTTAATCTTTGATTTTTCTGGACTGTTTAGAATGTCATCTCTTATTTATTTATTTATTATTTTTAAATTATTATTAAAACTTTTATACCGCCCTTCCAGAAGGCTCAGGGCAGTTTACATTAAAACACCATTAAAATCAGTTAATAATTAAAACAAAAATGATAAAGCATAAAAACAATGATTAACAACTAAAAACATCATAAAACAACAATTAAATAATCAGAACAATTTAAAAACAAGTTTTAAAAAGCTGAGAAAGCCTGGTTGAAGAGATGTGTTTTTTGAAAATTGCCAGAGATGGGGAGGATCGTATCTCAGCAGGGAGCGCATTCCACAATCTCGGGGCAGCAGCCCAGAAGGCCCGTCTCTGTGTAGCCACCAAACGAGTTGGTGGCAACTGGAGACGGACCTCCTCAAGTGACCTCAATGGCCGGTGGGGCTCATAGCGAAGAAGACGCTCTCTTAAATACCCAGGGCCTAAGCCGTTTAGGACTTTGTAAGTTATAACTAGCACTTTGTATTTTGCCCAGAAACCTATTGGCAGCATTCTGAACCAACTGAAGTTTCCGGACTACGTACAAAGGCAGCCCCACACAGAGTGCATTACAGAAGTCAAGTCTGGAGGTTACTAACAAATGTACCACTGTTTTGAGGTCATTGATCTCGAGAAATGGGCGCAGCTGGCGTATCGGCCAGAGCTGATAGAAAGCACCCCTGGCTTCACCTCAGCCTGAGAAACCAAGGAGAGACGTTGATCCAGAAGTACTCCCAGACACCAAACCTGTTCCTTTTGGGGAAGTGTGACCCTACCTAGAACAGGCAGATCAAAATAGTCTCTAGAGTTCTGACCCCGCACAATAAGTACCTCCGTCTCATCTGGATTCAGCTTCAGTTTATTCTCCCTCATCCAGCCCATTACTGCTTTCAGGCAGGCATTTAGGGAGGATATGCCAACTCCTGAAGCAGTTGACATGCAGAAGTAGATCTGGGTGTCATCAGCGTACTGGTAACACCCAGCTCCAAATCCCCTGATGATCTCTCCCAGCAGTTTCATGTAGATGTTAAAAAGCAATGGAGAAAGTATGGAGCCTTGAGGGACACCATACTTAAGCTCAGATTTTGAAGAGCCGGTTAGGGTCTTCAACTGACACCATCTGGAATCTGTCCAAGAGGTAGGAGCGGAACCACCGCAAAGCAGTGCCTGTCTGGCTCAGCTGTAGCATCTGTCCACTCACAGGCAATCCCTTTCACTCACTCATAAGACACCCTTATTGTTGCTCTTTTACACATATCAGCAGGAAACACCTAACCCTTAAATACAAAAGTAGAAACAAATGAGCAAACCTCGTTAATTCAGTGACATGGATTCTTTCATCTCTTTTACCTCAATATTTGGTTGCAATTGCTCTATAAACGTTGCTGCTTTATTCTTACATCTCAAATTCCTTTCAACTGCCAGTATTACTTCTCCTTGATGTTTTCCCCTCATGTGCATCACCCACATTTTAGTTTTATTTTTATTGTGCTGCAAATCAGCCAAATGCTGTTCATATATTTTCATCAACTGTCTTCCTTCCCCCCTAATATAAAATGCTGGACATTCCACAGATTCTGTCTTATACAGTGTCCCCTTCACCTCGCATCACCCTTCACCCTCCTCACAGATGGAACAATCCTTCCCCTGACATTTATCATCGTATAGTTTGGATTTAACTTGACGTTGTTTCAATGGCTTAGGTGTTGTGCTTACAACATTCACCCTAACAACATGTCTGTTAAGAGTTTCCTGTGCCTGCCACGTAAATCTGTTTGTTACAAATGGAATGTTTAAAACCGGGAACCCTTTAACAAACTTTACCCATTGTATTACCCAAACTTTTACACAATGGAATTTTTATAACCATAAGACCAGCCCTGCTGGATCAGGCCCAAGAAGGCCCATCTAGCCCAGCATCCTGTTTCACATAGTGACCCACCAGATGCCGCTGGAAATCCTACAGGCAGGAGTTGAGGGCATGCCGTGTCCCCCCCCCCCCCGTTACTCCCCTGCAACTGGGACTCGGAAGCATCCTGCCTTTGAGGCCAGAGGTGACCTGTAGCCCTCTGACTAGTAGCTGATAGACCTCTCCTTCATGATGTTATCTAACCCTAACCCTCTTGAAGCCATCCAGGTTGTTGGCTGTCACCACATCTTGTGGCAGAGAATTCCACAAGCTGAGTTTGTGCTGTGTGGAAAAAGTACTTCCGTTTGTTGGTCCTAGATTTTTTGGCAATCCATTTCATGGGATGACCCCTGGTTCTAGTGTTATGGGAGAGGGAGAAGAATTTCTCTTTCTCCACACCATGCATGATTTTGAAGACCTCTAACATATCTCCCCCGCAGTTGTCTTTTTTTCTAAACTAAATAGCTCCAGGTGTTGTAGTCTTGCCTCATGAGAAAGGTGCTCTAGGCCCCTGATCATCTTGGTTGACCTCTTCTGCACCTTTCCCAGTTCTACAATGTCCTTTTAAAGATGATGTGACCAGAATTGTATGCAGTACTCCAAGTGTGGTTGCACCATAGTTTTGTATAAGGGCATTATCATATTAGCCGTCTTATTTTCAGTCTCCCCCCTTGAGGCCCCCTGAGGCTTCCTGAGTTCTGTTGGGCAGTGAGTGACAGCTCCCTGGGTACATGGGGAGGCCCATTGGAAGGTCCATTGAGAGTTTTTGTTGTCTATTTACAGTATTTAGCTTATTAGAAGGATAGGTCTCAGCTGTAATGGTCAGGTATTTACTGTCCAAGCAGCCTTTCCCAAGAATATGAGGAAGGGATTTGTACTTATGTCCTCTTCTCCACCAGTCTCCTTGTGATCACTGGGGCTTGTTCCAGGCTCCCCCCGCACACTTCCCTCTAAACTCCTGCAAAACTCCGATGTCCTGTTTGCTACTCCTGTTCGCTATGCTCTCGGCCCTAAACCTCTTATGTAGAGAGTAGTCTTCCAACTGACACAGGATGTGAGTCAAAGGAATGTGGGGCCTCCCCTAGCCCTATCTGATTTCATCCCCTCCAGGCAGGGACAATCAACAAACACTGGAGTTAGCTAACCCTTGCAATTTCTACCCCTTGCAGGGACAAACCCACACACAGAGACTAGGACTTATCCCTTAAAGAGAAACCAGCCCCTGAAAATCTCCCCTGCTCCTGTTAGTTGGTTTGAAGGAGGGAAGGGCTAGATGCTTAGAAAAGCTTGCTCACTTCCCCCAGATGTGTCTGCTCTTCACAGAGTAGTCTTCCAACAAGCTGAGCAGTCTCTCAGAGATGGACACGCATCCAGAGCCCGCACCAGTGCCGATGGAAGTCTTGCTGCGCGCGGGGGGGGGGCTGTTTCCATTTTCAAATGCCCCCTGATGCTTGAGGAGAAGGACAGACACGCAGGAGATGGAAGAAGTGGAGGTGGAGTTGTCTGGGAGTAAGACAGGGGCGCAGCATGGCACTCCTTTGGTCACCCCCCCCGAAATGTCCCCGCAGCCCCTCATTGGAAGGGGGAGGCCCGAGTGAGGGTGAGGAAGGTCCAGCAGGAGAGGGGGAGTCCCCCTCTGCCCCCTCCATCCGCTCCAGTGGAGGGAGAGGTACCAGCATTGATAACAGAGACTGTGGCAGAGACCGTGACAGTGACAGAGGAGGCGGCGGCAGCTGTCCCTCCCGGGCCAGAGTCCACCCCAGAAGGAGCGGCGTCTTCAGTTTCCATAGGGTTAGGGTCCTCCCGGCAGTCCCGTCGGTTCTGAGGAGCACCGTGTGGTGGGAGAATGTCCCTCCCCGTCCCCCCCCCCCCCGATCTTGGCACCGACCGACACAGAGAGGTTCCAGGAGGCGTTGAGGCAGCAGAGAGAGATCAAGGCTCAGGCGGTGGTGAGGCTGCAGAGACAGCCGAGAGCCCTCGAGGGGCAGCCAAGCACTTCTCCAGCAGCGCCCCCAAAGGGGCAGCAGCAGCAGCACCTGTGCCAGGGAACGCAGGAGCTGGAGGGTCTCCGAGGAGAGCGGGCAGCTCCGACAAGCCCCGCTGCCGGCGAGTCACTTTGCTGCTGCTCAAACAGGCATCTCCCAAGGGGGTCGTGGGGGGGGGGGACCATTTGGCCAGGGCTCAAGAGGTGCAGGAGGACTTGCAAAGAGTGGCCACTTGGCTGGATTGACCAGAAGACCCGCCGCGGGCGGAGGGCTTGGGCTCCCTTTCGGGAGGGGAAGAAGCGAGCTCCCGGGATGCAAGCAGGGAGCCTCACCCACCCCCTCCTTACGGTGCAGTGGAGCGCAAGGCTGGAGCGGAGGAGGAGGGAGAGGTGCACAGGGAGGCCACGAGGAGGGGCACCCCCCCACCCCACAAGAGCCCCAGCCGCTTGCCTTTCCTCCGTGGGTGGAGGAGGCGCTGGGCTCTTCCCCGCCTCCCCGGGGCGGGCATCATTCAGCAGCCCGGCACTGCCGAGGTGGATGTGAGCCTGGGGGGCCCAGGAGCACCTCTGGGCACAGGCCAAGATTGTCGATCACCGGAGGCCGGACCTGCTGGAGGGCTCCCACTTGATTCCTAGGTCGCCAGTGGACCCGAGGACTGTGACAGTGGCGCTGCGTTCCACGGGCATCCCCTCGGAAGGTGTGGAGATGAGCATGGAGAGGGAGCGGGAGGGGCTCACCACGCCTCAGAAAGTGTGGGCTGAGATGGGCGATTGGCCTGGAGAATACAGGGCGGCAGTGTGTTTCCACAGGGGCCCAGTCACGAGCAGGATCCGCCGCCACCTGCCCAAGGACTTCTTCCTGGGCTTAGAGAGGGTGACCGGAGGTGCCGAGAGTGTGAGGGGGTGCAGGAGGCAGGAGTACCAGAGGCAGCCAACTGGTGCGTCTGGACAGGGGCGGAGGGGAGGCATCACCATTCCTGCTGCCCCCCCCCCACCACAGGAGTGCATGGAGGAGAAGGGGCCACAGGAGCGGCAGCGGGGGGGGGGAGAAGGAGTTTGGACAGTGGCCAGAAGAGAGGAGCTCAGTGCTCAAAGATGCGTGGGGCCACCCCCTCCTCGGACCGAGCGAGGGCATCCGATGCAGACATGGCCGTGGCAGCAGATGACGTGGAAGTAGCAGAGGAGGTGAGCATGTTGGCAGACAGGGAGGACATTGAGGTCCCCAGAGGAGAAAGGAACCCCTGTGCTTTGCTGGCTCATGGGAGTGATGCGCGGATGGAGAGGCACAGCGCTCTCCTTTGGACTTGGACCTTTGGCCGGAGGGCTGCTTCTCCTCCTCCTCCCTGCTTGAGTCATCCACGGGGGAGTGGGGGAGGAGGAGGAGGAGGAGGACAGGAGTTCAGAGGGCTCGGCGACCACCTACACGAACACTGATGACAGTCAGACGGTTGTATGCAGGAGGGCGCGGCGGCGCTATAGGCACCAAGGGCGAGTGGATTGGTGCCGGAGGCGGGCGGGGAGGCCCCTCATGACTGAGCAACCCGAACGGCTCTGCTGGGAGCTGGGCTTCTGGAAAGACAAGCTGGAGGAGTGGAAAAGCAAGCAGAAGGCATTGGTGCCAGAGCCAGCTAGCCCTCAGCACCGGCGCGAGGAATGTGTTACTCTCCTGGAGAACAAAGCCGACCCACAAGAAGTGAGGCATCTCAGGCAGCAGAATTCTCTCTGGTAAGAGAATCCCTTTCTCATGATAGCAGGGTGCACAGGGGCACAACACAGCAGTAGTTTAGTTAGGCATGCGTGTCTGCTGAGAGTAAAGTGACTTGGAGCCAGTTCATAGTTTCAAATCAATATATAAGGCATTTATTGAGGAACTCCATTCTAGACAGGGAAGTGAGGAGTTAGGATCTCTAATCCATCTAGCTAGCTGGATGCAAATGGATTCTGCATCTCTGCACACATGGTGCACGGGAGAGGAGCTTGCTTGCATGTTACAAGGTAGAAGGGACAGGAAGCGAAGGGAGAGAGGAAGGAGGAAGTGTCCGTGAGATTAGCAATCTAAATTCCAAAGGGATAATGGCAGAGCAGTGGAGAAGGGATGACCAATGTCTTGACTCTCTAGCCCTCTGACTCACTAGTCTGTCCGCTACTGTCTGAGACAAGAGATAGCGCAAAGTCCTTCACTTCCAACACCCCCTCTCGATGTCTCGTGACTCAGTTCACAAGATTCATTTTCTCTCTCAGCTTTTCAAAGCAAGTTCTTGGTAGTGGCTTAGTGAGTAGATCTGCAAGCATTTCATTGGTTGGGCAGTAGATCAGCTTGATTAGTCCATCCTTTTGCAGATTTCTCACTACATGGTACTTCATATCAATATGTTTGGTAAGCCTCTTTACATCTTCTTGTTTGGAGAGTTGAATGCAGCTTTGGTTGTCTTCATACACTGGTATGGGCTGTGGTACCTCTGTACCTAGATCTTTCAGTAGTTGACACAGCCATTGTATCTCGTGACAGCCCTATGCAGCTGATACATACTCTGCTTCATTGGTTTACAGTATGATGCTGTTTATGTCTTGCTTGGTGCTTGACCAGCTTACGACTCCATCTCCATAGAAAATTATGTGACCGCTGGTGGATTTCCTTTCTGTTAGGTCTCCACCCCAGTCTGCATCTACGTATTCTTCTAGTTTTGGTTGACTGTTAGCTGGCAGCTTGAGCTTAAAGTGTGCAGTACCCTTTAGGTACCTAACAAGTCTCTTAATTGCATTCCAGTCCTTGACTGTTGGTGATGCAGTCTTTCTGCAAAATAAGCCAACTGCTGTACTAATATTTGGCCTACTGAGTGTACTAATACTGTATATAGAAGCTTACCTAATGCTTCACGATATCTGTGGTTGTCAGCTAGTGGCTCAGTTTGATCTTCTTGCTTTATGTAGTTCACTTCCATTGGAGTTGGTGTAGGATTCGCATTTTCCAGTCTGAGCAAGTTTATCAGGTCTTTAATTTTCTGTTCTTGGTTGATGAGGAAACTTCCATCTTTCTCTCTTTGTACTTGAATGCCCAAGTAGTGTGCAATGTTGCCAAGTCGCTTGACTTCCACATCTCTGTTCAGATAATGCATTATTTCCTTGCTGTCATCTGGATTCTCATAGGCAAGACTCAAATCATCAACACACACCAAAATGTTAGTCCATTTGCCATCTATGAATTCCGTGTACAGGCATGGATCAGCTTCACTTCTTTTGAAATTTGCTTGAAGCAGCATATCATTCAGTTTTGTGTTCCATGCTCTGGCAGCCTGTTTTAAACCATAAATGCTCGTTTGCAGTTTGCATACAAGGTCCTCTTTGCTTTTCTCTAAGAAACCTGGTGGTTGTTCCATGTAAATGTCCTCTTCTAGTTCACCATGCAAGAATGCAGTTTTCACATCTAGGTGTTCAACATGCATTCCTTTGCTAGAAACTATACTTAACAGAGTGCCTACTGTGGTATGTTTGACCACTGGTGCAAATGTTTCATCATAATCTTCTCCATATTGTTGTGAATATCCTTTCACTACTAATCTGGCTTTGTAGCGCTGAATCTCACCATCAGCATCATGTTTGAGTTTGAAAACCCATTTGCAGCCTATAACCTTCCTACCTTGAGGTATGTCCAGGTTTTGTTTTTCTGTAGAGCCTCAAGCTCTTCAATTGCAGCTTGTTTCCACTCCTGGGCTTCTGGTTGTGGTAGCTGGGATATTTCCTCCCATGATGAGGGTTCTGGTTGTTCTGCCATTCTTGCGAGGTAGGACAGTCTTGGGGCTGGGACACCTCTGGTTGAGCGCATTGATCGCCTCACCTCACCCTCTGTGGTCCCTTCCATTACCTCGGGTGCATCTGGTGGATCTCTGGGGGTCTCTGTGTCGAGCGTGGTTGGATCTGGATCTGCTGTCTCCTCCTCCTCAATTCCTCTGAGATCAGGAAGCATAATCCAGTCATCAGGGTGCTTGGTCTGGTTGCTTACTTCAGTGTAGGCCCCCTCTGAAGGTGTAGCTCTTTCATTCTCATCAAAATACACCGCTCTGCTTATGGTTATCCTGTTGGTGTCAGGATCCAGAATTCTGTAGCCTTTGGATTGAGCTGAGTAGCCTACAAAAATCCCTTTTGTGGCCCTAGCCCCTAACTTAGTCCTTTTTTCCTTTGGGATGTATGGGTAAGCTGTGCTTCCAAAGACATGCAAATGTGTCATGGACGGCTTATGACCATGCCAACGTTCATATGGTGTCGTTCCTATTGGCTTTGTGTGCATTCTGTTTTGTATGTATGTAGCAGTCATGATGCCTTCTCCTCAGAGTTTCTGTGGGAGGTGTGCATCAGCAAGCATGCATCTTACCATATCCAGTAGACTTCTATTCTTTCTTTCTGAGACTCCATTTTGGGACATGTTGTAAGCTACCGTGGTTTGATGCATGATTCCATGTTCTCTCAGGAACTGCTGTGTGGCGCTGGACATATACTCTCCTCCATTGTCTGTGTGCAAGATCTTTGGCTTCAACCCAACTTTGTTGCTTTCCATGGCCACGTAGTCCTGGAGTTTCTCGAGCATCTGTGATTTCTCCTTTAGTAGAAAGACAACTGAATATCGTGAGAAATCATCTGTGATTGTTAAGAAATATTTTTGATTACCTATGGTTGCTGGTAGTGGTCCAGATATATCACTGTGGATCAGCTCCAGGGGTCTTCTGGTCTTCCTTTCACTCTGCTTAGGAAATGGCTTGTTAACTGCTTTGGACTCAAGACAACAAACACAGTTAGTCACAATGTCACATGGTACAAAATGCCATCAGCTAATCCCTTTTCCTTCATGTTCTGGATTGACTCATAGCTCCTGTGTCCCAGGCGTCTATGCCACAGCTGCAAGCAGTTTTCATGCAGGCATGACTGACCAAGGTTCACTTCATTGGGCTGGTATGTTCAGGTTTGGACTGGGCTGGACTCTCTCTGTCTGTCTTTGGTACAGGTTGTTCCTGCACGCTGTACAGGCCTTTGCATTCAGAGTCTACAAGGCAAACTTCTCCATTCTGGGTAACAATACATTGTCCATTTCTAATATACAGTCCACAGCCTTGTTTCTCTAGCTGGGATATTGAAAGCAAGGAGCTTGAGAAGTCAGGAATATACAAAACTTAACTCACAAAAACCTCATTAATTGATCCATCCAATAACTTGCAATACAAAATTCCTTTGCCTTTTTTCTTTGCTTTAATTGTAGTATTATTGCCCAAATGAACAATCTCTTCAGGAATATCAAACAGTTCAGTATAGAAATCCAAATGATTTGAGATATGAATTGTGGACCCACTGTCTAATATGAATTTTCCATCTCCTTGAAACAGTGAAGCACCGAAATTCTTATTGGTATTTGTACGCTTAAAGTCCTTATTTAAATTTCTCTCAGTAAAATCAACTCTTCTTGTCTGATTCTTGGGACAGTTCGCCACCTTGTGGCCAAATTGGTTACACAGAAAACATCTAAAGGCATTAGTCCCAATTGGCCTCATTCCAGGAGCAGTCTCCCTGCTGGCGGTCATGTGACCTCTCTCTTTGGACCGAGTTTCCTTGGCAACGAAGCCAGACCTCTTTGTATGCAAATGTGGGGGGCCCATGCGGTTTCCTCTTGCAGCATTCCCTCCCCACCTTGGGTTTCTTCTGGAACGGCCAATTGTTGCTTTAAGAGCAAAGTTACTTGCCAATTCATTTTCATAGCGAGAATTCAAAACTTTTCTTCTGTTTGCCTCAGAAGACATGGTTTCCACTGCTCTCTCAAAGGTTAGAGCGGTGTGGACTTCCAATTGGCCAATTATATTCCTATAGCTGGGGGGCATGCTTAGGAACAGAGCTTCCAGCTTCTGACTCTCTGTAAATTCCTCCTCTGCAGCTTTAAATTGTGCAAAAAATATTCCTGCCTGCAACTGTGGAGAAGCCGCTGCCAATCTGTGAAGACAATACTGAGCTAGATGGACCAAAGATCTGACTCGGTATAAGGCAGCTTCCTATGCTCCTATGTAGCAAGCATGCATTGTCCCCTTAACTAAGCGGAGTCTGCTCTGGTTGCATTTGAATGGGAGACTTGATGTGTGAGCACTGTAAAATATTTCCAAGATAGGGCTGAGAGCTCAGTACATGGCAGCTTCCTATGTTCCTATGACATACAGGCAGAAATCCAACTGATGCAGCTCTCTCCGTGCTGGAAAACGTTTGGCATGCTTTTTCAGTGTGCTGAATAATGGGGGTGGAGCCTCTGCTTTTCATGCAGAAGGATCCCAGGTGAGGCCCCTGGCGGCATCTCCAGGTAGTGCTGCGAAGAACTCCTGCCTGGAACCTCAGCCTGAGCTGCTGCCAGTCAGTGTAGTAGACAATCCTGAGCTAGATGGACCAAAGGTCTGACTCTGTAAAAGGCAGTTCCCTACATTTGCTGTTTCTGCCTGTGGTGTGGCTGCTGAGGCACAGTGCTTGCCTCCAAAGAGAAAGGGGAAAGTGGCAACTCTAATATCAACGAAGAGGAATGTGGTTAGGAAATAGAAGAGAACAAGGGTGCTGCAGCAGGATCAAAGCCCAAAGAAGCGATTACGCTCTTTTAATTTAAAATGCCATTTGTTTCAGATCTACGCAAAACTCCTGGCCTTGGAGCTGCAAGAACAATCTCAGGTCAGAAATACTCAGAAGGAAAGTCTCCACGCTTCACACACGCACACCCCTGTTTCTGAAAGCATCCGTGTTGACAGGAAAACGCTGCAGGAGGGGAAACTGAGTCAAAGTTTCTGAAGGGCCAAAGGGTCCGAAGTCTGGGCCCATCACGTGTCCCTCTCCGCCAGGAAGGAGGGCGCAATTTATAGGGGGAGCCGGCAGAGAATGGGAGGTGGTGGTGGTGGTGGGGGACTCTGGAGGGAGGGGGGAAGGAGGGAGGACTTTTGCTGCTGGGGACACCAGGCTGCCTCCAAGCCCGCTGGGTTCAAAGTATCTCATTTTACAAGGCCCACAACAACTGGCCTGCTTGGAGATGGGAGGGGGTGGGGAGGAGGTGCTGTGGGGAGAAGAAGGGGGGGCCCCTAGGAAGGGAAAACCCAGAACTGCACAATGGGATGTGAGTGCTCTGTGTGTGTGTGTGTGTGTGTGTGTGTGTGTGTGTGATATGCATGCATGGCCCCCCTGGTGGTGCAGTGGTAAAACTGCCGCCCTGTAACCAGAAGGTTACAAGTTCGATCCTGACCAGGGGCTCAAGGTTGACTCAGCCTTCCATCCTTCCGAGGTCGGTAAAATGAGTACCCAGAATGTTGGGGGCAATATGCTAAATCATTGTTAACCGCTTAGAGAGCTCCGGCTATAGAGCGGTATATAAATGTCAGTGCTCTTGCTCTTGCTCTTGCTCCAGCCCCCCACAGCCAGGCCTTTCCCCAGTCTGTGGTCTGTGCACATCGGCTGGGCTGCAAAGAGTCCCCTTCCAGCACACGAAGAAGCCTACAGGGAGTAGCAATAGCAATAGCAATAGTAGGAGTAGGAGGAAATCCTCCAAGCTGGGCATTTGGAAGCAGTGCTGCCGAAGAGGGCCCTGGACCCTGTGGGGAGTCGCTGTGGAGACTGTGGAGAGCGTCTTCGGCAGGGGGAGGAGAAATGGGGGGGCTTGATCAGAGGAGCCTGGAGGAGGTCTGGAGGACTCGCTTCACTTGGACCGTCCTTACCAGGCACTCTTGGCAACATCTAACACAATTCAGCTCTTGCATGGCTTGAATGTTTGAACTGCACACATTTTATTTTGGAACGGCACATTTTGTGTCCGGTTGTACCTTTTTAAAAAGTCCTGGTAGCCTCACAAGAGCCCGTATTTGCTGCAAGAAGAGC
The DNA here is from genome assembly GCF_027244095.1 of Hemicordylus capensis. Classification (NCBI taxonomy): domain Eukaryota; kingdom Metazoa; phylum Chordata; class Lepidosauria; order Squamata; family Cordylidae; genus Hemicordylus; species Hemicordylus capensis. The sequence goes on along the minus strand of NC_069658.1, from coordinate 206,455,086 downwards.
TGTATTCCAGGGGCCAGAGTCCATCCTGAAGAGCAGCCACTAAGCAAGCATGCGGAGAGTGCTTTCCCCTTCCAGCTTAGGAACCATGTTGGGAGTGGGAGGAAAGGCCGCTGGGTCAGAGAGCAGAGCTCCTAGGGAGGCTGGGGCCCAGCACCGCTCTGCATGAGAATGAAGCATTGAACCCTTGAGTAGTTTGGGGAACCCATAAAGACTCTCCAGACTGAACCCTGGACCAAAAAATGCCAATTCACTGCCCTCGGTGGACTCCAGAAACCCAGGCAACTTGGGTTTCCACACCTCAGGATTTCGATATGCAATCTCTTGATTTTGGAGTGAAGAGACCCTTTCTTAACCCTCTGGAATTAGGGGGTTCTCCAGTGGGTGGGTGGAAATGTAGGGACTATTCATGAATGAATTAAGCTAGGGGTTCTCAATATGGTAGTCTCCAGATGTTGCTGAACTACAACTCCATCACCTCCAGCCTTTGATTTTGCAGGGGGTGATGGGAGCTGTAGTCCAACAACTTCTGGCCGCGCAACTTGGCGAACCCCTGAGTTAAGCCAAGCACAGCCTCTGCTGTTGTGGCTGCAGGTCAGGGGAGGTGAGCTGGAGGCAGGTTTCACGATCCATGAGACCTGCTTTTACAAAAACTGCGGGGCCTGTTCCTTGAGGTTAAACCTTCTCAGCTAGGATTCCTCTCACAGGTCTTTGCACGACGCCTCTCCCTCATTGCAAAAGGTCCTTGCAGAGAAAGCAAAAGAAGAGAGCCAAGGAAGGAAAGAAGCCAGGCTCCCGGAGGAAGACTGGGAGAGCATAATTCAGACCTACCCCCTTGCAAGGCACATTTCAGGCTTTTGTTTGGGGGAGAAGGCAGGCACTGGAAATCTCTCATATTCGAGTCGGTCTAGATTTAGACTCCACAGTTAGCACAGTGTCAGATGCAGAGGTCTCCAGTAACTCCTCTGGATCAATTTCAGTTTGTGACTCCTGAGGATGTGGACAAGCTGCTCGGAACGGTGTGTCCTGCCACCTGTCTGCTTGATCCTTGCCCAACATGGCTTATATTATCTGGCAAGGGGGTTGTTGGGGAGAGCCTGGTGGCAATTAAAAATACCTTTCTGACGGAGGGCAGCATGCCTCCTTGTTTAAAGGAGGCAATTATTAGACCTATTCTTAAGAAGCCTGCCTTGGACCCCCTCAGAGTTCAATAGCTACAGGCCTGTCTCCAACCTCCCATAGTTGGGCAAGGAGATTGAGAGGGTGGTGACCTCCCAGCTGTTGGAAGTTAAGGACTTTGCACTATCTCTTGTCTCAGACAGTGGAGGACAGACTAGTGAGTCAGAGGGCTAGAGGCTCAAGACATTGGTCATCCCTTCTCTACTGCTCTGACACTATCCCTTTGAAATGTAGATTGGTACTCTTAGGGATTAACTTCCTCTCTCTCTCCTTTACCTGTTCCTTCTACCTTGCAACATGCAAGCAAGCTTCTCTCCCTGCACCATGTGTGCAGAGAAGATGCAGAATCCATCTGCATCCAGATAGATAGATAGATTAGAGATCCTAACTCCTCACTTTCCTATCTAGAATGGAGTTCCTTAATAAATGCCTTATATATTGATTTGAAACTATGAATTGGCTCCAAGTTACTTTACTCTCAGCATACACGCATGCCTAACTAAATTCCGCTTTGTTGTGCCTCTGTGCACTCTGCTATAATGAAAAAGGGTTTCTCTCACCAAAGAGAATTCCTAACACCAGCTCCAGGAGGTCTTGGAGAAAACTAATTATCTAGACCCATTTCAAACTGGTTTTCAGACGGGCTATGCGGTGGAGACTGCCTTGGTCAGCCTGATGGATGATCTCCAATTAGGACTTGACAGAAGAAGTGTGACTCTGTTGGTCCTTTTGGATCTCTCGGCGGCTTTCGATACTATCGACCATAGTATCCTTCTGGAATGTCTGAGGGAGTTGGGGGTGGGAGGCACTGCTTTGCGGTGGTTCCGCTCCTACCTTTCTGGCAGATTCCAGATGGTGTCGCTTGGAGACTGTTGCTCTTCAAAATCTAAGCATTTATATGGGGTCCCTCAGGGCTCCATACTGTCTCCAATGCTTTTTAATATCTACATGAAACCGTTGGGAAAGATCATCTGGAGATTTGGTGCTGGGTGCTATCAGTACGCTAATGACACCCAAATCTATTTCTCCATGTCAACATCATCAGGAGAAGGCATATCCTCCCTGAATGCCTACTTGGAAGCAGTAATGGGCTGGATGAGGGATAACAAACTGAGACTGAATCTAGACAAGACGGAGGTACTCATTGTGTGGGGTCCACTTGGGAAGCAATATTGATCTAGATGGGGTCACACTTCCTCAGAAGGAACAGGTACGCAGTCTGGGAGTGCTTCTGGATTCACACCTTTCCCTGGTTCCCCAGGGTGAGGAAGAGGCCAGAAGTGCTTTTTTATCAACTTCGGTTGATACACCAGCTGCGTCTGTTTCTTGAGGTTCATGATTTCAGAACAGTAGTACACTTGCTGGTAACCTCCAGACTTGATTACTGCAATGTGCTCTATGTGGGGCTGCCTTTGTACGTAGTCCGAAAACTACAATTAGTACAAAATGCGGCAGCCAGGTTGGTCTCTGGGTCATCTCAAAGAGACCATATTACTCCTATATTACAGGAGTTGCACTGGCTGCCAATAAGTTTCTGGGCAAAATACAAAGTGCTGGTTATAACCTATAAAGCCCTAAACAGCCTCGGCCGACAGTATTTAGGAGAGCGTCTTCTTCTGCATGATCCCCATCGTCCACTGCGTACATCAGGGGAGGCTAACCTGTGGCTACCTCCAAGTCATCTGGTGGCCACCCAGGGACGGGCTTTCTCTGGTCTTCCCGTGGGAATAAGAGTCTCTCTTGCTTTTAAAAAGTGTCTGATCTTTTTACCCAGGCTTTTTAACTTTTTAAATTTTATACTGTTTATTGATTTGTGTCAATTTGTTTTTAGAATTTTAATTGATTTTAATGTTTTGTTTATTGCTTTGTTGGGAACCACCCTGACACCTTGGTTTGGGGCGATATATACATATGTTAAATAAATCCAAACCAATCCAATCCAATCCAATTTTATTCAGAAATGTGATTATTACCACACACACATCAGGAGGAAAAGAAAGCTACACTGCATAAGGAGACTGCTGCATTCTTCAGAGTAATCAGTTGGAACCTTTCTTGTCAAGGAAGCGATCATCTCACGTCCAGTTTTTCCCCCTCTAGAACAATCTGAATCTCTTTGGCATACAAAGTCTCATAGGTCAGTAATGCTTCTGCTAAATTCTTGTGTTCTTTTGCACGGGTCTTCAGGATATTCTTTGCCCGCTCGTACAAATCCTTTAACAGTGTTCTTCTTTCCTGTTCAGTTGCAGACTTGGTTTCAGGACTGAGTTTCCCTGTATCTGTGTAGGTCATGACACCAAGCTTCTCACTCATTCCAAACTTAGTCACCATAAGCGTAGCTATTTTAGAAGCATTATCAAAATCACTAGAAGCACCTGTGCTGATATGATCACCTCCAAATATGAGCTCTTCTGCTACTCTTCCTCCCATACTAACATCCATCTGCGCAAGTAACTGGGATCTAATTTCACTCCATCTATCATTTTCTGGTAGCAAAGATACACGTCCAAGTGTTGGTCCTCTTGGCATAATTGTTGCTTTGTTAATTGGCATTGCATCTTTAGTATAAGATGCAATGATGGCAAGCCCAGACTCATGATAGGCAGTAAGCATTTCATTCTTATCATCAATTTCTACACGTCTTCGCTCAAGGCCCATGAGAATTTTGTCCTTTGAGAATTCTAGCTCCTTCATAGTAACCATATCTTTCCCATCAACAGCAGCTTTTAATGCAGCTTGATTCACAAGGTTTTCCAGCTCAGCTCCAGAAAATCCTACTGTACCTCTTGCAATGATTTCTGCATCAATAGATTGATCATACTTTATTTTATTAAGATAACATTTCAGGATTTCTGTTCGGCCCCTAACATCTGGTCTGGGCACTGTAACTTGCATGTCAAAGCGGCCAGGACGTATTAAAGCATTATCTAATGCTTCGGGGAAGTTTGTTGCACCAATGATAATGACTCCTTCATCAGGTTTAAAGCCATCCATTTCAGCAAGGAGCTGATTTATAGTCTGCCTTGAGTAGGGATGCATTGGAGACTCTATTCTTTTGCCACCAACAGAATCCAGTTCATCAATGAATATAACGCAAGGTGCATTTGCTTTGGCCTCCCTAAACAGATTTCTGATACGACTGGCTCCCACACCAACAAACATCTCATCAAACTCAGACCCAGAGGCATAATAGAATGGAACATCAGCTTCTCCAGCCACAGCTCTGGCAAGAAGGGTTTTGCCAGTACCAGGTGGTCCCACCAAAAGAATACCTTTAGGAAGTTTACCTCCTAGTACGGTGAATTTATCAGGATTTCTCAAGAATTCTACCACTTCCTGCAACTCCTGCTTAGCTTCTTCAACTCCTTTGATATGTTCAAAGGTGACATTTTTCATCTGAATAGGGTCCACTGCTGCATCAAGCCCAGAAGTTGCTCGGAAACGCACAGTATCAGAAAAGGAGCCTTTACCAGATAAATATGGGTTTTTAAATAAAGCATAAATACTAAGCATTATCAGAAGAACCAGAATGTAACGGTTTCGTCTTGAGGAATCATTTGTACGCTGTGAGAGTGCCTGTGATTTCAAAAAGTCCTCTGCAAACCCAGTTTTAAAAGCATCTTGATGAACTTCAGGTATGTTTTTTGTTTTCATCAATTTCTCTAAACTTTCAAAATCAGTTCCTCGATCTCTCAGAAGACCCTTTACAAATGAGGGTGCTACATTTTCTGTTTCTGTTAATCGTTCTGATGTGGACTGCAGTCGTCTTGCTCTTGATTTCAGGGTTTTAAAACCTCGAGACTGAACGAAAACTGGCCAGCGTTGAAGGTTTTTGCATACATTCTGGAGAGGGCTAGGATGCTGTCCATACAGATCAGATGAGCGCAAAACACTAAATCCATCTGCAAAACCATACTTATTTCCCAAGAAGGACTGTGCAGATATATAGGACGTTTGCCCGTGGGAAGGGGTTTTCTTTGCTATACAACAGCCAGGAAGTAGCCTGTCCACTAGTTTATCAATCTGGCTAGCTTTCCAATCAGGTCGTCCTCGATCTCGTAGATTAAGCGTTGGCTCCGTGTTCTGTACATCATGTTCAGGAGCTGCTTCCCTTTGCACACACTGGATGGACGCTGCAGTGAAAGATGGAGCTGGACTTTGGGGCGAATGGAAGGCATTGGTGAGGTGACTCAGAGGAACTGTCTCCTGGGGCTGCCCCATGGTGGGAAAAGGAAACATCTTCGTTGAGGCCGGCCGGGCACCGGCCCTCTCTTCACAGCTGGCAGCCCCTGCTACTCAGCCCTTCCGGGCTTGGCCTCCGGAGAAAGGGGCGACTCCCAATCCAATTTTATTATGGTCATAGACCAGAGTACAAAAACACAAAAAAGATAATTAAATAAATACATACATAAATAATCCCACTTAAGGAAGAACCAATTTTAGCCAGAACAGAATAATACAACACCAGTAACATGACTCAAAGCTAATAAGTCCATAACAAGTGGGGGTGGGGCTGGGGGTGAGGGTGGGGATAGGGGTGGGGATGGGGTGAGGGAGGGGGTGGGAGAGGTGAGGGGTGGGAGGGGGTGGGAGGGGTGAGGGTGGGGCTGGGGGTGAGGGAGGGGTGGGAGGGAATGAGGGAGGGGTGGGAGGGGTGAGGGAGGGGCTGGGGGTGAGGGAGGGATGGGGATGGGTGAGGGAGGGGGTGGGAGGGGTGAGGGAGGTTGGGGTAGGAGTGGGGTGAGGGGGAGGGTGGGGTGGGGTAGGAGTGGGGTGAGGGGGAGGGTGGGGTGGGGGAGGGGTGGGGTGAGGGGAAGGGGTGGGGGAAGGGGGAGAGAGAGAGACCCTACCTGCAATTCAAATCGGCCAGTTTCCCCCACCGCTTCTCCCCCCTGCCCAGCTTCAGGCCCCAAATTCTCCCTCCCGGCTCCGGTGCGGCGGCGGAGCCTTGGCGGGCTTCCCCCGCTGCCTCTTTCCCCCTCATTCAGCGGCCAGGCAGACTCTGGGGGCGCCGCTGCCGGCCTCCGCGGCTGGGCCGCGCCATTCGCTGTCGGCTCTGGGCCGCCGTGCTGCCGCCGGCCTCCGTGCCGCCGGTGGCCTCTGCTCCCTTTTTTTGGCCGAGGTGGCGGCTCTGCCGCCGCCTCGGCCAGTTTCCCCCACCGCTTCTCCCCCCAAATTCTTCAGGCCCCAAATTTGAGATGCAGGTAGGGTAGATTAATGGGTGTTTTTTTTTCTATTTTAAAAGTTTAAATTTGTGTTTCTTCTTATTAGTAATATAATAAGGGTAAACTTTATAGTTGTAATTTCATGAAGAGAGGTGCGCGGGAAGTCCATTTGTGTTTATTATGATTATGATTGTTATGATTATTATTAAAAACAAGTTAATTCTAGCCTGTTGAATAACGGGCGCTAGGAAGGGGAAGGGCCCATATTCGCCCTCCCGCCCGGCTCCGTCGCCGCCAGGCCTCGGCGGCGGCTCTGCCACCACCTCGGCCAGTTTCCCCAACCGCTTCTCCCCCCTGCCCGGCTTCAGGCCCCAAATTCTCCCTCCCGGCTCCGGCGCGGCGGCGGAGCCTTGGACGGCTTCCCCCGCCGCCTCTTTTCCCCTCATTCAGCGGCCAGGCGGACTCTGGGGGCGCCGCTGCCGGCCTCCGCGGCCGGGCCGCGCCATTCGCGGTCGGCTATGGGCCGCCGTGCTGCCGCCGGCCTCCGTGCCGCCGGTGGCCTCTGCTCCCTTTTTTTGGCCGAGGCGGCGGCTCTGCCGCCACCTCGGCCAGTTTCCCCCACCGCTTCTCCCCCCTTGGCCGGCTTCCCCCGCCGCCTCTTTCCCCCTCATTCAGCGGCCAGGCGGACTCTGGGGGCGCCGCTGCCGGCCTCCGCGGCCGGGCCGCGCCATTCGCGGTCGGCTCTGGGCCGCCGTGCCGCCGCCGGCCTCCGTGCCGCCGGTGGCCTCTGCTCCCTTTTTTTGGCCGAGGCGGCGGCTCTGCAGCCACCTCGGCCAGTTTCCCCCACCACTTCTCCCCCCTTGGCGGGCTTCCCCCGCCGCCTCTTTCCCCCTCATTCAGCGGCCAGGCGGACTCTGGGGGCGCCGCTGCCGGCCTCCGCGGCTGGGCCGCGCCATTCGCGGTCGGCTCTGGGCCGCCGTGCTGCCACCAGCCTCCGTGCCGCCGGTGGCCTCTGCTCCCTTTTTTTGGCCGAGGCGGCGGCTCTGCCGCCACCTCGGCCAGTTTCCCCCACCGCTTCTTCCCCCTGCCCGGCTTCAGGCCCCAGATTCTCCCTCCCGGCTCCGGCGCAGCCTTGGCCGGCTTCCCCCGCCGCCTCTTTTCCCCTCATTCAGCGGCCAGGCGGACTCTGGGGGCGCCGCCGCCGGCCTCCGCGGCCGGGCCGCTCCATTTGCGGTCGGCTCTGGACCGCCGTGCTGCCGCCGGCCTCCGTGCCGCCGGTGGCCTCTGCTCCCTTTTTTTGGCCGAGGCGGCGGCTCTGCCGCCACCTCGGCCAGTTTCCCCCACCGCTTCTCCCCCCTGCCCGGCTTCAGGCCCCAGATTCTCCCTCCCAGTTCCGGCGCAGCCTTGGCCGGCTTCCCCCGCCGCCTCTTTTCCCCTCATTCAGCGGCCAGGCGGACTCTGGGGGCGCCGCTGCCGGCCTCCGCGGCCGGGCCGCGCCATTGGCGGTCGGCTCTGGGCCGCCGTGCTGCCGCTGACCTCCGTACCGCTGGCCTCCGTGCCGCCGGTGGCCTCTGCTCCCTTTTTTTGGCCGAGGCGGCGGCTCTGCCGCCACCTCGGCCAGTTTCCCCCACCGCTTCTCCCCCCTGCCCGGCTTCAGGCCCCAAATTCTCCCTCCCGGCTCCAGCGCAGCCTTGGCCGGCTTCCCCCGCCGCCTCTTTTCCCCTCATTCAGCGGCCAGGCGGACTCTGGGGGCGCCGCTGCCGGCCTCCGCGGCCGGGCCGCGCCATTGGCGGTCGGCTCTGGGCCGCCGTGCTGCCGCTGACCTCCGTACCGCTGGCCTCCGTGCCGCCGGTGGCCTCTGCTCCCTTTTTTTGGCCGAGGCGGCGGCTCTGCCGCCACCTCGGCCAGTTTCCCCCACCGCTTCTCCCCCCTGCCCGGCTTCAGGCCCCAGATTCTCCCTCCCAGCTCCGGCGCAGCCTTGGCCGGCTTCCCCCGCCGCCTCTTTTCCCCTCATTCAGCGGCCAGGCGGACTCTGGGGGCGCCGCTGCCGGCCTCCGCGGCCGGGCCGCGCCATTCGCGGTCGGCTCTGGGCCACCCTGCTGCCGCCGGCCTCCGTGCCGCCGGTGGCCTCTGCTCCCTTTTTTTGGCCGAGGCGGCGGCTCTGCCACCACCTCGGCCAGTTTCCCCCACCACTTCTCCCCCCTTGGCCGGCTTCCCCCGCCGCCTCTTTTCCCCTCATTCAGCGGCCAGGCAGACTCTGGGGGCGCCGCTGCCGGCCTCCGTGGCCGGGCCGCGCCATTCGCGGTCGGCTCTGGGCCGCCGTGCTGCCGCCAGCCTCCGTGCCGCCGGAGGCCTCTGCTCCCTTTTTTTGGCCGAGGCGGCGGCTCTGCCGCCACCTCGGCCAGTTTCCCCCACCACTTCTCCCCCCTTGGCGGGCTTCCCCCGCCGCCTCTTTCCCCCTCATTCAGCGGCCAGGTGGACTCTGGGGGCGCCGCTGCCGGCCTCCGCGGCCGGGCCGCGCCATTCGCGGTCGGCTCTGGGCCGCCGTGCTGCCGCCGGCCTCCGTGCCTCCGTGCCGCCGGTGGCCCCTGCTCCCTTTTTTTGGCCGAGGCGGCGGCTCTGCCGCCACCTCGGCCAGTTTCCCCCACCGCTTCTCCCCCCTGCCCGGCTTCAGGCCCCAGATTCTCCCTCCCGGCTCCGGCGCAGCGGCGGAGCCTTGGCCGGCTTCCCCCGCCGCCTCTTTTCCCCTCATTCAGCGGCCAGGCGGACTCTGGGGGCGCCGCTGCCGGCCTCCGCGGCCGGGCCGCGCCATTCGCGGTCGGCTCTGGGCCGCCGTGCTGCCGCCGGCCTCCGTGCCGCCGGTGGCCTCTGCTCCCTTTTTTTGGCCGAGGCGGCGGCTCTGCCGCCACCTCGGCCAGTTTCCCCCACCACTTCTCCCCCCTTGGCGGGCTTCCCCCGCCGCCTCTTTCCCCCTCATTCAGCGGCCAGGCGGACTCTGGGGGCGCCGCTGCCGGCCTCTGCGGCCGGGCCGCGCCATTCGCGGTCGGCTCTGGGCCGCCGTGCTGCCGCCGGCCTCCGTGCCGCCAGTGGCCCCTGCTCCCTTTTTTTGGCCGAGGCGGCGGCTCTGCCGCCACCTCGGCCAGTTTCCCCAACCGCTTCTCCCCCCTGCCTGGCTTCAGGCCCCAAATTCTCCCTCCCGGCTCCGGCGCGGCGGCGGAGCCTTGGCCGGCTTCCTCCGCCGCCTCTTTTCCCCTCATTCAGCGGCCAGGCGGACTCTGGGGGCGCCGCTGCCGGCCTCCGCGGCCGGGCCGCGCCATTCGCGGTCGGCTCTGGGCCACCGTGCTGCCGCCGGCCTCCGTGCCGCCGGTGGCCTCTGCTCCCTTTTTTTGGCCGAGGCGGCGGCTCTGCCACCACCTCGGCCAGTTTCCCCCACCACTTCTCCCCCCTTGGCCGGCTTCCCCCGCCGCCTCTTTTCCCCTCATTCAGCGGCCAGGCAGACTCTGGGGGCGCCGCTGCCGGACTCCGTGGCCGGGCCGCGCCATTCGCGGTCGGCTCTGGGCCGCCGTGCTGCCGCCAGCCTCCGTGCCGCCGGAGGCCTCTGCTCCCTTTTTTTGGCCGAGGCGGCGGCTCTGCCGCCACCTCGGCCAGTTTCCCCCACCACTTCTCCCCCCTTGGCGGGCTTCCCCCGCCGCCTCTTTCCCCTTCATTCAGTGGCCAGGCGGACTCTGGGGGTGCCGCTGCCGGCCTCCGCGGCCGGGCCGCGCCATTCGCGGTCGGCTCTGGGCCGCCGTGCTGCCGCTGGCCTCCGTGCCTCCGTGCCGCCGTTGGCCCCTGCTCCCTTTTTTTGGCCGAGGCGGCGGCTCTGCCGCCACCTCGGCCAGTTTCCCCCACCGCTTCTCCCCCCTGCCCGGCTTCAGGCCCCAGATTCTCCCTCCCGGCTCCGGCGCAGCGGCGGAGCCTTGGCCGGCTTCCCCCGCCGCCTCTTTTCCCCTCATTCAGCAGCCAGGCGGACTCTGGGGGCGCCGCTGCCGGCCTCCGCGGCCGGGCCGCGCCATTCGCGGTCGGCTCTGGGCCGCCGTGCTGCCGCCGGCCTCCGTGCCGCCGGTGGCCTCTGCTCCCTTTTTTTGGCCGAGGCGGCGGCTCTGCCGCCACCTCGGCCAGTTTCCCCCACCACTTCTCCCCCCTTGGCGGGCTTCCCCCGCCGCCTCTTTCCCCCTCATTCAGCGGCCAGGCGGACTCTGGGGGCGCCGCTGCCGGCCTCTGCGGCCGGGCCGCGCCATTCGCGGTCGGCTCTGGGCCGCCGTGCTGCCGCCAGCCTCCGTGCCGCCGGTGGCCCCTGCTCCCTTTTTTTGGCCGAGGCGGCGGCTCTGCCGCCACCTCGGCCAGTTTCCCCAACCGCTTCTCCCCCCTGCCCGGCTTCAGGCCCCAAATTCTCCCTCCTGGCTCCGGCGCGGCGGCGGAGCCTTGGCCGGCTTCCCCCGCCGCCTCTTTTCCCCTCAATCAGCGGCCAGGCGGACTCTGGGGGCGCCGCTGCCGGCCACCGCGGCCGGGCCGCGCCATTCGCGGTCGGCTCTGGGCCGCCGTGCTGCCGCCGGCCTCCGTGCCGCCGGTGGCCTCTGCTCCCTTTTTTTGGCCGAGGCGGCGGCTCTGCCGCCACCTCGGCCAGTTTCCCCCACCGCTTCTCCCCCCTTGGCCGGCTTCCCCCGCTGCCTTTTTCCCCCTCATTCAGCGGCCAGGCGGACTCTGGGGGCGCCGCTGCCGGCCTCCGCGGCCGGGCCGCGCCATTCGCGGTCGGCTCTGGGCCACCGTGCTGCCGCCGGCCTCCGTGCCGCCGGTGGCCTCTGCTCCCTTTTTTTGGCCGAGGCGGCGGCTCTGCCGCCACCTCGGCCAGTTTCCCCCACCACTTCTCCCCCCTTGGCGGGCTTCCCCCGCCGCCTCTTTCCCCCTCATTCAGCGGCCAGGCGGACTCTGGGGGCGCCGCTGCTGGCCTCCGTGGCCGGGCCGCGCCATTCGCGGTCGGCTCTGGGCTGCCGTGCTGCCGCCGGCCTCCGTGCCGCCGGTGGCCTCTGCTCCCTTTTTTTGGCCGAGGCGGCGGCTCTGCCGCCACCTCGGCCAGTTTCCCCCACCGCTTCTCCCCCCTTGGCCGGCTTCCCCCGCCGCCTCTTTTCCCCTCATTCAGCGGCCAGGCGGACTCTGGGGCCGCCGCTGCCGGCCTCCGCGGCCGGGCCACGCCATTCGCGGTCGGCTCTGGGCCGCCGTGCTGCCGCCGGCCTCCGTGCCGCCGGTGGCCTCTGCTCCCTTTTTTTGGCCGAGGCGGCGGCTCTGCCGCCACCTCGGCCAGTTTCCCCCACCACTTCTCCCCCCTTGGCCGGCTTCCCCCGCCGCCTCTTTTCCCCTCATTCAGCGGCCAGGCGGACTCTGGGGGCGCCGCCGCCGGCCTCCGTGGCCGGGCCGCGCCATTTGCGGTCGGCTCTGGACCGCCGTGCTGCCGTCGGCCTCCGTGCCGCCGGTGGCCTCTGCTCCCTTTTTTTGGCCGAGGCGGCGGCTCTGCCGCCACCTCGGCCAGTTTCCCCCACCACTTCTCCCCCCTTGGCCGGCTTCCCCCGCCGCCTCTTTTCCCCTCATTCAGCGGCCAGGCGGACTCTGGGGGCGCCGCCGCCGGCCTCCGTGGCCGGGCCGCGCCATTTGCGGTCGGCTCTGGACCGCCGTGCTGCCGTCGGCCTCCGTGCCGCCGGTGGCCTCTGCTCCCTTTTTTTGGCCGAGGCGGCGGCTCTGCCGCCACCTCGGCCAGTTTACCCCACCACTTCTCCCCCCTGCCCGGCTTCAGGCCCCAAATTCTCCCTCCCGGCTCCGGTGCGGCGACGGAGCCTTGGCCGGCTTCCCCCGCCGCCTCTTTCCCCCTCATGCAGCGGCCAGGCGCTCCCTTTTTTTGGCCGAGGTGGCGGCTCTGCCACCGCCTCGGCCAGTTTCCCTTGCCGCCGCACACCCGGCTTTTTCGGGGCAGCCCCCTCTGGCCGCCGTTCGTGTCTCCCTTGTACTGTTGTGGGCATGCGCTTCGCGCATGCCCAGTACAGGCCAGGGAGGCATGAACACATGCCTTGGTGTCCACGGACGGACACCAAGGCTTTTATTATAGAGGATTAATAAAAACTGAATTGGGAAAAAAAGGAAAAATATAAGTCAAGCTCATTCATCTTTGAAAATTGAAAACCCTAAGCCTAACCGGATTAGCTGCTCAAGAACCACTGGCATCGCGGCCGAGCCTAGTAATTCTCATGACTGAAGAAAATCTGGCTACCTGAGGCGAGCCCGATGTTCTTCAATCGTGTGAATAGACTCCCAGTGAGTATGCGGGTTCAGGTGAGTGTGAGGTTTAGGATTAGGGATGTGCATGAAAAATATCGGTGCCGGAGGGAGTATGGCTTTAAGGGCGGGGGAGAGTGTACTCACCCCCCCCTGCTGTGTTTCCCCCGCCGGCGCTCTCTGAATTTTTAGCCCCTCGGGGTGGCAGTGTTCCTCCCTGCCGCCCCGTTCCCCCCGTCGGCCGGAAGTGGCTGGAAGTCCCGAGCGCGCGTTTTGGGCACAGGCCTATTTAGGATGAGTGTTAGGATCTGGGTTAGGATGATGGTTAGGGTGAGGTGGTGTGGGGGTGGGTGGTGGGTGGGGGTAGGTGTGGTGTGGGGGTGGGGGTGGCATAGGGGTTGGGGTGGCATGGGGTGGGGATGGCATGGGGTTGGGGTGAGTGGGGTGTGGGTGGCGTGGGGTGTGGGGTGTGGGTGGGTTGGGGGTGGGTTGGGCTGGCATGGGCGTGGGGGTGAGGGTTGAGGGGTGGGGTGGAGTTTTAGCATTTGGGTGCGAGGGAGGGTGGGGGAGTGGGGGGGTGAGGGTTGGGGATCGAGGTTGGGGTGGGGGTGGGGGGGTTGGTTTTGGCATTGGGAGTTGGGGTTGGGGGGGATGGGGTTGGGGTTCGGTGAGGGTTTCCTGCCGGGCTGCAGACAGGGTCTCTAGGCAGCAAGTGCCTTGGGGTGCCACGCCTCTGCATGTCCGAGATCTTGACCTGTCAGAGAGAGAGAGATTGATTTGCTGAGCTGAGCCCGCCGGCTTTTTGTAAACAGGCTTTGCCAACTAGATTTCTAATGGAATCACGATGTTTTTGTAACAGTGACACCGATTTGAAAAATACACCATTTGCAGAAGCTGGGAGGGAGGTTGTACCAACCCCAAGGAGATGTGATCCCGCTACACCATGAGCCGGGTCTCATGATCAGTGAGACCCGGTTTGGTGAGCTGAGCGGGGAGAGCGGGCTAAGCCCCTTTCCCCGCTCATGATCTGGGCGGGATCCCTGGGTGGCCGGATCAGCCGCCCACAGGATTGCTGGCTCCGTGACGGTGCTCGCAGGGCATGCTGGCAAGACCCCCGGAGCCAGGCGGTGGCTTTTTGCCTCCCCTCGGGGGGGTCTCCTCGTGAGTAGCCATGGCGCGGAGCTGCACCACGGCTACTCTCGATCGAAAACAACGGGTTTGCAGAGCGCTCGTTCCACAAACCTGGTTTTAGGGGTGGGGTATTGAGTGGGTTACCCACTCTAGAACCACGGGGCTTGCAGCTGAGCCCGGTGGTTCTCGCAATCAGCAAAACTTGAGCTCGGCTCTTCTAGCCCGATTTCTGCGGATTGTGCGAATCGCCCCTAAGAGACTCTCATGAGCTTTGAAGAGAGGAATACTGCAGCTACTCACGATCTTTCGGACCAGGTTTGCGGAGTTCTCGCTCCGCAAACCTGGTTTTAGGGCAGGCGTAGTGAGGCAGGTTACCCGCCTCGGAACCACTGGGCTCGCTGGTCTAAATCCCTGGTCTAAATCACTAAATCACGGGTCTAAAACCAGGTTTATGGAGCGAGTGCTCCGCAAACCTGGTTTCCAGGATCGTGAGTCGCTGTGGCGTGGCTTCATGCCACGCCTACTCCCGAGGAGACCCTAGGAGGGAAGGCAAAAAGCTGGCTCCCGGCTCCGGGGTTCTCCTCAGCATGCCCTGCGTGTTCGCGCAGGGCATGCTGGAGCCTGGGGGGGGCAATCAGCCCCCGCTCCCCCCAGCCCTCGCGGGCTCCGTCACAGAGCCAGCAGTTGTGTGGGCGGCCGATCCGGCCACACAGGGCTTCCTCCCCACTCACCCGAAGAAACCGGGTCTGACGGATCGTGAGACCCGGCTCTAGAACACACTAGAAACACTAGAGGTACAGTAAGAATATTTATGCTGCTTAGCTAGATATAGGCTAAGATATCGTGAGTTAGAGAGATGTAATTAAAACTCACCCATTTTCTTCTTTCAGCCAGTTTGGAAGATCTCTGCAAGATTAAACCATAGATAGATAAATCACTATCATGGTCCTGGAATCAAGACTAGGCTTAAAAGTATTTAAGAGGGTTGGGGTCTTCCAGCCTTAGGAGGATGACTAGAATGTGGGTTTTAGCTCTTAATTTTATATATATATTATAATTTTATATATATAATGTTATAAAATTCTTTGTAAAATTTCTTTTGTTTAGTCCCTTGTTCTGTGAAATACACAGACAAGCCTGTGTGTGTGTGTGCATGTTTCTGAATGGGAGCCCAAAGCTCTGGTTCTGTGTAGGAATTCAACTCTACATCAATCTTATAGCTCATCTCTGTGAAGATGAGGTTTCTGTTGTATTTATTCTGAATGTATTTATTCTAGTGACATGTTTTTTTTTGGTAAACTGTTCCAGACCAAACTTGCTCTGACACTGAATTCTAAAATTCACAGTTATTGTATTAATTGAACATAAAATTGGTCATGGCCTGAGCAACAGGGGGAACTTTTAGAGTCCCAGCTGGCCAACTGGGTTCTGAATCTTCTCACCTCTGCAAAAGTGCTGCTTATGGCTAAATGCATTAGGCATGAGAGCAAGCTCTATTTCATTCATTCTTATATTAAGTTGATTCTGATATTTCTGCCACTACTGAGTATCAACAGCCTTTATATGTTATGTTTACTGATTTCCTTGAGATGGTCTCTTACCTATTTTCTGAAGGAAAAATGGATTTTAAGTTAAATTAGTCTAATTGTATTACTGTCATGTTTTTGCAAAATCTATGCAATATTTCTGCTAGCTGAATTTGATGTAAACTGAGAGCCAATGATCAAATGGTCTAAGGTTTAAATTTTAAATTTGTCTCACCGCCAGCCCTGCCTTTGCCTTCACAGTAGTTGAACCTTCAGATTCCAGAACCCAGACAGAAGATTTGAAGAAATGAAGTGATTTTTTTTTCACTCCTGCAAGTGGCAAGGAGTTCCAAAGTACCGGGTTGCAATTCACCTTGGAAATTTCCCAGCTAAAGGGGATTAGTCTGGGGCAATAGATGGCTGACTCCCCCCCCCCTTTTGGTGGGGAATCCTGGGGTTTCCATGGCTACTACTTTTGTTCTTAATCCAGCTACTTTACTTCCTTTTGAGCTTACAGAAGACCAAGAACATGATTGCTTGCAAGCTGTGGACTGCATCTATGCCAAGCCATCCTGATCTTAAAGATGAACCTCTCCAAAATGCAGACTTTGAGCTGTACATGGATGGAGGCAGCTTCATGTAAGATGGACAATGTAAGCTGGCTATGCAGTAGTGACTGACCATGAAGTCCTGGTGGTGGAATCTCTTTCTCCAGGTATCTCAGCACAGCTTGCAGAACTCATCACCTTCAAGGTAATTTTTACACAACTCATGGGGCCACTTGGAAAGAAAGAAGATTTTAACAGTGGGAAACAAGGAAGTCAAGTATGCGACACAGATATCAGAACTCTAGACTGCTGTTACACGACTAGAAGAGGTTGCAGTCATCCATACCAGAGGTCACCAGAGGGAAATGACCCAGTGCCAAAGGGTAATTGGATGGCAGATGCTGCAGCTAAAACCGCTGCTCCTTCTGTTCCTGTTTCCAAGCATCTTGGATTCCTGTGCTAACTATCTTGGCACAACCCCCCCACATATTCAGAAAAAGGACATTGACTTTGCACCACAGCAGGGGGCGCATTTAGAAGAGGATGGCTGGTAAAGAACAGCAGATGGATGTGGAATTCTTGCAGAACCAATCCTTTGGTTTTCCCTAGTCAATACAAAGACACTTTTGTGCCTCTTGGATGTACCCTTTTGCAGAACATGTGGCAACAGCCTGTGTAATTTGTGTAGTAAATAATCCTACTTTACCAAGGTATAGTATCTCACTGGACATGCCAAGTCAGGTAATGCCCAAGCTGTGGGTAGACAGAGGGCAGGGATTGACTTTACCTGTGTGGGCTATCTTTGGGACACCGCAACTATCTACATGCTACTGACGATGAAGTCAGTTATACTGGATGGAGATCGATTGCCCTGACAAAGGCCTGTAAGTATGATTGTCAGCCAGCGTGGTGCAGTGGTTAGAGTGCTGGACTAGGACCGGGGAAATTCAGCCATGACGCTTGCTGGGCGACACAGAGCCTGCCACTCAAATGATTTGGCCTGCCTCACAGGGTTGTTGTAAGGAGGAAGAACAGGATACAGAAGAGAATGTGAGATGCCACATGGAAACTGGACTTTGTTAGCCGTGACTATGCTTGACCTGAAAGGCTTTAATGCCTCCTCGGGGCCCCGGACTCAAGAGGGGGGTAAGAAATGTGAATGCCTTTTTCTTTTTGACTTTATTGCTTTGCTTTTGCCCACGATTGCTGTTTTGTTCTCGTGATCAGAAACCAGCCTACAACACAAGCCACCAAGCCTTAAATGAGGACATCATCCCCTGTTCTGGTCTTCGGGGAAGAGGAGCCCAGGGCAAGCAGGGAAACAAAAATATAAATTGGAAAAAAGGGGGGGGGGAATGCCTAAAGACCAAATTGAAAATAGCCTCAGGTCTTATCCATCCTTTGTATTATTTGCCTTGAAAACTTGATTTTCCTTTTGTGCTGATGATTAGCACCCAGAGACTTAGTCTCAGGATGCTGTCCCTACATGGGGGGAGGGAATTGGCAACTCACTTGCCTGTCTTTCTCTCAAGTAAACAGGTTTGCAACCAACAGTGCCTTGAATTATCTTTCCAAGAAGGATCGGTCCTCCCCAGATTGAGGGAATACTTGGATCCATCGCCAGAATGTGATCCCAAGGGGGTCTCCAGAGGACACCCAGGGAAACTAACCATCAGCAGCAGCAGCAGCTACCAGAGGGCAGTCCCTATCTGCATTTCCAACCCAACCCAATGGTGACAGCACGTCCATCTGCTACCCTGTCCTGTGTTTGAGGAAGAGGGCTTAATGCACAGCTCATCTTCCTGCTCCTAAGTGCTGTAGGAGAGGAATAGACAACAAACAAGCAAGCCAATTTGTTCACTTTTCTCTGGAGTCATACATGCAACAGCATTCCCCTAAGCTGTGAAGCCCTGGAACCATCCTACCTGGGTAAGATACCTTGCCAAAGACACGATTTCAAAATTCTGCCAAGGACACTATTTCAGATTGCCCACAAGGGGGGGGGGGGAGAGTCAAGGCTCCCAAACACATGAACATTCGAGCTTGTCTGTGGACACTAGCCAAACGAGCCAAAACAATACGGATCAGAGAACATCCAGGATAGCCAAAATCCTGCAACGTTGTACAAGAGCATTTGGTTCTCAACTGAAGGACTAAAATGTTTTTCTTACCAAGGACTTTTAGATTTTGAATTCTAAAGCTCTCCATGGCTTCCTTTTTGGCCATGACAGACTTTAGAGGACACTAAGGGGGGTGGGAGTTGATGATTTACACCACTTTCTTATATTACTTTCTTGTAATGACTATGCGCTATCATTATGTTGAAAACCCTGCTCTCTCTTGTGCTGTAATGACATGGACCTCACTTGTTTCACTTACATATTGTGCCAATCATTTCATTGTTTTCAACCAAAGCATTTACTTGAAAGTCTGCACCTATCCCCAAGTTACTGGTCCCTTTTGTGCTCTAAGACATTAAGCCATCCCAAGCTTTACCTGCTAATTTTATAGACACTTGTATTTAATCTATGTGACTGTACATGACTTGTCATTGCTATCGCTTTCCACAAGCTGATAACCCATTAATTGCCAGAAGCACCTGGTTCCACATTGCTAGACTGTTATTGATACTTTATTTGGGATAAAGATGGGTTAAAACAATGTTGCTTGTTATAAGTCGTATGATCTTTATATGTACACTTTGCTGTTATAAAACCTTTTATCTATATCAAATCATGCCAGATATGGGTGGTTAAGGATGTGTGTGTGATGTATAGAATTATAATAATTATGTTTATAGCTCTAGGATGTTGTATGCAATGTATCTAGTTTTATTGCCATATGTACAGCCCATTCAGCACCTACTATTTCTGTAATGCTTAAGGCATCCCAAAACCACATATGTCCCAAATCCTTTAGCTACACAAAACACAGAACTATATTTCCTTTTATATTTCCAAGATTAGAAGTTTATGTGTTAGAAAGAGCTATTATTAATATTTCCAACAGTTAGAACTTTCATTTAACTAATATGGAGAGCCTAATGATTTAGGGGAAAGGAAGGTAATTCTAGTTATAGCCTGTATTTCCTTTTATTGTTAATCACATGTTGCTGCTTATACTGTATTCCAGCTTTAATCCAAGTGTTTATGAGAACCTTTAAACCTTGCCATAATGTAAGACCCATATATATAGCTGTACCTTTACAAACCCATATATCCTGAAGATTCAGGATGATACAGTATTTCAGGGGGGAACTGATGTGTTTTAGAAAACCAAAGTAACTCCATTTTACTTAGAAAACCTCAGTCTGACTTAAAGTAACCCCGGCTGAGCTCAGAGCCATCACGGCCTCTCATGATCAACATCATTATCTCTCTCCACTAAAATGTATCTAAAGAAACTTAAGACAGTTTAGAAAACAGGATGTAACCAAATAAGGAGCGATCACCAGATGAACAATGAATCATTCGCATGCGTACTAGATACTTAGTCCACCATTTTGTTGCCACGTATACTATGTCTGGGGTGTCAGCATCATTCAGATTGTTTGTATAAATGTAAGATGCACCTATAACCAATTTGTATTCAATGCAGAGCTATAGCGAATTGAATTACCTTGCTATCTGCAGTAGCAATTAAATACCTCTAATTGATTCCCACTGAGTCTGTTTGATTGGCAAAAAGGCGGACCCAGGGACGAACTGAATTCACATCACTATGGTGGGAAAAGCTCTCAGGTTCTATGTTATGTAGCTAGTTCTTGCAACTAGTGCAAACCAGCATTTGCAGTGCATAGTGAATGGAAAGTGGAGTGGGAAGAAATGAAATCAAACGGACCTTATTTTCCTCTTTAATGTGATCCGGATTGTCAAATGACCCAGCAATCTTGCTTTTGTGTACCTGTGATAGACTTGTGTACTTGCTTGATTGCAGGACGCTAAGGGAATATGCTTGTATCAGACCCGTTCAACTTCTTGCCGTAAATAAACCTGGCCAATGATAGTGTTTTGACGCTGCAGTGTGTAACTTGAACTTTTAGATCTCAGTCAATCAACCTTTATGATGGCCAGAGACCAGCATAGAACTTTCCAATAAAAATCTCCATTTGAAAGAAAGAGGGAAAGGATGGGCAGGAGGCTTGGCTTGAGAAATGGGGGGGGGGGGGAGGATGGGGGCAGGGAGGCTTCAGAAAGAGGGAAAGGATGAGAGGCGCCAGGGCAGGCCTGGAGGCTTGGAGAGAGGGGGGGCAGGCTGGCGGCAGGCTTTAGGAGCCACCCTATCCCGCCAAACATCTCTGTGTTGACTTTGTTACTTGTCTTTTACATTTTTGGTAGTCCTTCTCGCCCCCCCCCCCAGAGCAATGCACGGCCTTCGGCCCTGGCCGCGTCTCTTGCCAACTGCGAGGCGCGCCTCACTGTGGCGAATGCTGGGAGGAGGACCCCACCCCCAGTTCTCCCAGTCCTGCAGTGCTCCGGGCAGCTTCTCTCTCTCCAACTCGATATCGATTGCCTTTTCATTTCCCTCTTTCCTCTTTCCCCCTCTCAACCTCCTTTTTCACTTTCCCCCCCTAAGAAAAGAGAAAGGGTGCCGATTGCCTTCTGAACTCTCCTCCCTCCCTCCCTGCCCTTTCCCACATGGAGCACGCAGGGAAGACTCGAATGGCACTAGTTCCCAAAGGACACAAGGGCTTTATCTCCACTGCGAGGGCTCCCAGATCGCCTCTGCCTGCCCAGGCAACTGTGCCCACTCTACTGCCGCCCGGCCCAGCCCCACACACGATTCCCCACCCTTGGGCCAAGGCACCCAGAGGAGAGAGCTCGCCAACGCTCTTGCTGCTCTCCTGGAGGCCCCGACAGGCCCCGGATGCCCAACTGAAGCACCCACCCGCCACCTCGAGGAAACTCAAGGCCACACGGAGCAGACAGGCTTCTCTCGCCACGCCCACGGAAGGGGACAGGGTGAGGAGGAGACCCGGCTGACGGAGCAGCACTGTCCCTGCCCTGACTGGGCAGACCGAGCGCCAGAGAGAAGAGTGGGAAGACCATCCTTCAGGACGCAGCGAGAGCTCATCCTATGGTGTGATCTCCTTCCCCTGCGTGTCCTTCTGGGGCAGGCAGGCCCCAACCCTCTTCCGCCCCATTGCTGCGACGCTCTTTCCACTGCGCAGGCGCACCTCGCAGTTGGCAAGAGACCTGGCCGGGGCTGAACACCCTGCATCCATCGCTCTGGGACTCACGAGTGAGGTTGCAGCTGCCGGTGGAGGCGGGTGGGGAGGAGAAGGACTACTCATGTCCTGGCTCACTCCCAGGCAACCATCGCTCGGCCATGCATCAACAAAAATGTAAAAAGATTTTTAAAAAATACCGGGCTGGGCGATGGGTAATGGGGAGTCATGTGACATGTCTGGGGGGGGGCTTGAGGCAGCGGGCCCTGAAACAACTGTCTTCCCTTGCCCAATGGTGGCTACACCCATGACCGGGGGACCAAATGACCTTCAGAACCCACTCAAACTCCATAAATCAGCTCCTACTTCTGAACCATCTTTTGCACAGCTGAATTTTAATTAATTAATTAATTAATTAATTACATTTGTACACCGCCCCAAACTTTCGTCTCTGGGCGGTTAACAATAGCATAAAACAAGTTAAAATACATACAAAAACCTAAAACAACCCAGCAATTTAAAAATCAACCATGAATTAAAACCTTCCAATTTAAAGAACAGAAAAAGCTTGGGTGGGTTTTCAAATGCTTTCTAAAAATTGTCAGAGATGGGGAGGATCGTATCTCAGCAGGGAGCACATTCCACAGTCTCAGGGCAGCAACCGAGAAGGCCTGTCCCCGTATGGCCACCAGCCGAGCTGGCGGCAACTGGAGACAGACCTCTCTGGACGACCTCAATGAGCGGTGGGGATCATAATGAAGAAGACGTTTTCTTAGATACCCAGGGTCTAAGCCATTTAGGGCTTTACAAGTTATGACAAGCACTTTGTATTTTGCCCGGAAACCTATTGGCAGCCAGTGTAACTCCATCAACAAAGGAGTGATGTGGTCTCTCCGAGATGACCCAGAGACCAACCTGGCCGCCGCGTTCTGTACCAGCTGAAGCTTCCGGACTACGTATCAGGGGCGTACCTAGGTTGGAGTGGGCCCTGAGACAAGATTCTTAAACGGGCCCCCCCGCCGAGAAATTTTATAATAATAATAATAATAATAATAATAATAATAATAATAAAAAAAAATAATTCAATTTCTATACCGCCCTTCCAAAAATGGCTCAGGGCGGTTTACAAAGAGAAAAAGGTGCCTCTTTGCCCAGTAAGCAGGGGGCTTTTATTCTCACATTTCTGTCCTCATTCAAAACATACAAAAAACAGATGTACAAAATTGAGCAAATGAGAAGAGAAGAATTATATGGGAGTAAAACCTTTTTTAAAAGGAGTCAGGAAGCGCATCTTCGGAGGCTCAAATGGATACCTTTCAGGCACAACTATTTCCAAGTCAAAAATTCCTTTTTCATATGGTGTATTTGCAAAACCAAGGATTTGAGCTTGAAGTTCATCTAAGTGACTTCCAGTCTGCCAGCAAGGAATACCCGGTGGTGGCTCTGTGGACAGCAGATGCAGCTCCCTTTTCAACCGTGAAGCTCTCTGCATTGTGCTCCATTTTCGAAGTAGAGCTCTAAGAGCGGAGCCGAATGCGCTCAGGGGCATAGCAAGGTTGGAGTGGGCCCTGAGAAGAGATTTTAAAATGCCCCCCCCCCCCCCCCCAAAAAAAGTCCAGGGCCTCCACACACCCCAGGCTTCCAAGGATTTAAGTCTGATATTTCAAAATAAGTATGCTGCCAAGAAATACATTTCACTGAATACACACACACACACACGCACACTTCACAATATATAGTGATATACATTGAATACTATATATTTGTGCTACTTTTAATGCCTAGAACACACTAGAAACACTAATTATTAAAATGGGCCCCTTGCTGCAGATTAGCAAAGGAGACTTTCAACCCTGCAGGGTGAGCCTCTGTCTGTTTTCTCAGAATCCTGAACCAATTCAGTCAAGTTCGATTCCAGGAGGTTGTTCACAAGAGGCTTTGCAAGCCCTTGAACACACCTCTCCTCCTCCTCCTCCTCTGGACCGATGGAGGTGCTGCATTCACAGGTGGGCCAGACTGACCCTAAGGGGGGACAACATAAAAGCACAACACATGCGTCACAGTTCTCACTCATGTCTCAGTTCTCACTCAGACCTGGGTTGCAAAACAACTTGAACATAAGTGTATTTATGAATGAATGAATTGATTAATACATAAATAAATTTGTTCCAGAAGTTTTTGTAATTTCCTGCCATGAAACAAGCCACTTATAGGACTTTTTAGAGGGTTTTTTTTAAGCCAGCCAATTTTCCAATCAGTTTTAAATTAAATATTCAGAGACTTCTCAGTCTCCCCCCCCCCATCAAAGCCCTATGGCAAGCAGATCCCTATATAGGGGGTGGGGGGGGGGAGTGTAACCACAAAAGGAATTCACATGCTGCCTGGCAAAGGCTGAGCTGCCTGGCCTGGGCAGAAGAGGGTCTGCTGCAGAGAGCTGTCGTGGCCACTCTGACTGTGCCAGGCTTCTTCCTGGGGCTTGCCAGCTGACTCGAGTTCAGACTTCACTGGGGCCTACACGGAGGCCTCCCTGCAAGCCCCGCTGCCCCCCCCGCCCACCAGCTGAGAGGCGCCAGGGAGAGAAGCAGCTTGCCCTGCTGCTGTGATTGCCGGCCAGGAGGACCAGCAGGAGGGAGGAGGGCAAGTGGGGCAAGTGGCTGAAGGGCCTTGGGGCTGGGCAGGGGGCAATGGGGAGTCCTATGAGGGGTCTCTGGGGGGCCCCTCCAGGCAGTGGGGCCCCGAGACGACGGCCTCCCCCTGCCTAATGGTAGTTACGCCCCGCTACGTACAAAGGCAAAGTCTCCGAGTCTGATTTTTGTGCGTCTGTTTTGAGAAAGAGAAATGTCTTGCAAGCAGAAACATTGTGCTCTTCTCCAGGGCAGACGAAGCACAAACCATGGAGGTCTTTAAGGGGAGTTTAGCTCCGGATACCTTGCACCCCTTAAAGCTCCATTTCTCCTCAGCCAGAACGACAAGCAGAAGTGTAGTCCCAAGCCTGTTCTGAGGGTCAAAAACGCCAATGTTGTCCGGAAGCCAAATGAC
Organism: Hemicordylus capensis; assembly: GCF_027244095.1. Lineage (NCBI taxonomy): Eukaryota > Metazoa > Chordata > Lepidosauria > Squamata > Cordylidae > Hemicordylus > Hemicordylus capensis. The sequence continues at coordinate 206,431,031 of NC_069658.1, read as the reverse complement.
CAGTCAAATAACCGAATTAACCGTCCATTAAAAGAAATAAAATTTTATATATGAACGAACCTCACTATAGCAAAAAGTTTTCTGAAGCACTTTCCGATGAGGAGTGACAGACTGAGGTCCGAACGCAACGGTGGTCGGAAAAGCACTGAGGAACGTGGCGCCAGCCCAGCTTGGAATAGCACACTGGGGGCGTGGAGGCGGGCTCAGTTGCCAGGACGAGCGGCAGCATTCTACCGCAAGGTCCCCATGATGTATAATAAATTAGAAATGCATAGAATTGCACAGCCTGAATTAGTTTGAAATAATGGTTCTCTGCAAGAGACGTTTCTTTGCTTGTCAGTGCAAAGCATTGTCAAAACTATGTTTCTCCAGTAATATTCCATCCCCCATAGGTTACTTCGACCATCTGTGGAATGTGCTGAAGTTGATCTGTAGAAGGGGTTGATATGACGAGGAAGATGTTGGCAGTCTGCCTGCGTACGTGTTTAGAGTTTGTTTTCTGGCCTTGGTTAGGCACCTTGGCATCATATGTTGTTTTCTTGTGAGGATGACTTTTGCATTGGTCATGGATCAAGGTATGGATGTTGGAATATTCCTTTGTCTTACTTTGAGCAAATAGCCAAAGTAAGACCTCTGTTCTTAAGGCAGAATAAAACCTTTGATCTTGTTATCTCGTCTGGGCTGATGATTATTGGGCTCCATCTGCCCAGGAACGAACCTCCTTATTGGGGACAAGGTTACCCTACATCAGGTGGTGCCGTGACTCGGATATGGGGTGCAATCAGGGACCCCACTGGGTGGTGCATTCCCTCCGGGGCTCTTGCTGGGTGAAAAGGGCATGCCGGCTACCGGGCAGTTTCCCGGGTCCTTTTTCACAAGCAGAGCAGCCCCCGAGTGGCCACCACAAGTGAGGAGTCCAGAGAGGCAGATCACTGGTTGAGAAGCGCGCAAGGGTTAGAGTCCCAGGGAACGGGTGAGTGTTGTGCAGGCCTGGACACAATAGTCCAGGTGCACAGGGTGGGTGGAGGTCCCACTTGGTTTCAGTCCCGCTCCCAAGCCCCATAGAGTGATGGGGAATGCTCAGAGCCATTTTGAAAGGGGAGTCATGAGCCCCGTTGGAATGTGTTTTATAGACCTGACTGGTTCCTTGCGGGTGGCATCCCGTTAAGGCAAAATGATTGGTCTTTGTCAAAAATATGGTTTTGTTATGACTTGGATGGAATGAAATGGCTTTTGGAAGTGATATTGCAACTTCTATTGTTTTGTACCCGGGTGGGAATTGGTTATCCACTTCTGTCCAGTTGGTGGTCCACTTCTGCCTGGGAGGTTTGCTTAACATTATATGTTCTAAAGTTTGTGGACTGAAATTGAAAAAGGCAGGGAAGGCTGTTTTGTTTTTGTTTTTTTCCCTTCCCCTCTTTCTTTCTTTTCTTTTCTTCCTTCCTTCCTGCTGGAATCATGTTATCTGTGTTCGGTTAGTTGTTTTGGCTGGGAGAAAGGGGGAGAAGGGGTGAAGGAGCGCACTTTAGAGCGCACTGCTTAGGAGAGTGGAAAGTTTGTAAGTAAGAAGGGGAATTTGGATGGAATGTATTGCTATGTGGATTGAAGGACAAAAGGGAAGTTTTTATTTAAATGGTATTTAAATGGAACCACAGTTTTATTTTGTTTAAATGCAGTCTAAAGTATGTAACTGTTCATTTTGTTAAAATGGAATTTGATTGTATCCCTAACCTGCGAACTTATCTGCCTCCCTCCAAATACTTTGTCTGAAGGTTAACTGCGTTTGCTGTTAGTTCCAGGGGAGCTATGTATGTGTGTGTGCTTTTGAAATGATATTTAATTGTATCACTAACGTGTGAGCTTTTCTGCCTCCCATCAAGAGCTTTGTTTAAATATTGTCTGTGTCTGATGTTAATTTCAGGGTTGCTGTGGGGGTGTTTGTGTATGTGTTCAGTGTTACTATGCCTGATGTTAATTCTAGGGGAACTGTGTATAACTCTGTCCCCCCCATCTAACACTGTTTAATATTGACTGTGTCTTATGTTGATTCCAGGGGGATGTTATGATTCCAGTTATGCTTCTGTTAGGTTTTGTGTGGAATTCCACATTTTGTTAGAATGCAGAGGGTATTCTGCCTTTTTGCCTATTCATTTTGCTGATGGGACTTTTGTTATATATGTGAAAGTGTTTTAGTGGCTTTTTTGTGGGTTTTCCTCCTTCTGCAAAGGGGGAGAAAGGTTGCTGGATTCTTCTGCAAAGTGGGAGATGGCTGCTAAATGGTTGCAAGGTATGCAGGAGAAAGGGCGAGTTTTGTCTACTCCATTCTCCCAGTGTCAGCTTGCGTGTGTATTCCTTGTTACACGGGATGCAATTGTTTTTGCCCAATGTGATTTTGTACTGTAGTACTGGCCTTTGATGACTTCTTTATTTACAAACCTGTAATACTTTCTTGAGCTAAAGGGAGGCTGGAGAAAAGCCTTGTATAAATGTATACTTTTAATTTTCGTCACGTTTTCTGTATGGCCTATGGCTGTAATGAAATTGCTTGAGTGTAAGTGTGTAGGTACACCAAGCAGGTATATCGGTTCCTCTAACTTTGTTTAAGTTGGTTTTTTTAATATAGACTATACATGGAAAAGTGTCTCCAACATGGAATTGGTCAAATTCAGAGCCAATGGAGACTATTGAGTGAGAAGGAAGATCTCTGAATGGCAACTTGTTATTGTGGGTGAGAAGGAAAAAGGATTTCAAGTCAAATAGTCGAATGGAGTTATTGTTTTATATTTTTGCAATATGGATGAGATATTTCTGCTAATTGATTTTGATGTAAACTAAGAGTATTATCAATGGGTCTGAGGCTTAAAAATTTATAAATTTGTCCTACCGCCAGCCCTGCTTTGCTTTCACAGGGAACTTTAGGACTCCAGATTATTTATACCAAGTAGCAGAGAGTTCCAAAGGACCAGTTTGCATTTTACCCGGGAAACCTCCCAGTTTTAAAGGGATCAAGTTTTTGTGTGTTATTGTAAAACCCACACCCTGTTTTCACAGCTCCTGATTAGAGATTTGATAATAAATTGTGTTTATCACAGGCTTCACTTTTCTGCAAGACTATGGACAATACATTTTTTATTAAAGAAGCCTGTTTGTTTCATGAGACTTTAGACCTCGCAAAAGAGATTTTAAAGGTATAGTATTTTTGTTTGGGGCAAGGACTGTTTCTTTTATAGGTTTTTATGGGGATATTGTTGCCCTACCAAGCTTGCTAGTAATAAGGCTGAAGATGGAGAGCTGGAACACTATCTGCACGTGGCTTAGATGGGGATAGTGAAAATCCCAAAGGCCAAATGTTTCTGACAATCGAAGTCAGGTACGCTGGATGGAGATTGATTGCCCTAACAGGAATCTGTGAGTATGTAGGCAGCCACTTAGGTTAGAGTGCTGGGCTAGGAAGGGGAGACCTGAGTTCGGATCCTCATTTGACCATGACACTTGCTGGGTGATATTGAACCAGCCACTTACACTGCTTGGCCTGCCTTGAAAGATTGTTGTGTACAGACATAGGACTTATGTAGTACACTGCTTTGGACTTTTCAGGAGAACAGCTGGACATAAGAGAGACTCTATGAGGCGATGGGGGAATGGGACTGTCAGTTCCACCCAAAGGGCCTTCGTGACATTCAAGCGCTGGAATTTCTGTTGTGGCCTCTCGAGTGATGAGACTGTGTTTTCCAACAAGGGGGGACGGATGTGGACTTCATTATTGTTTTCCCTTTGGGTTTTTATTGTTTTTGCCTCCTGCTCCGGATTGCTCATTGGGTGAAGCATTTAACCTGTTGTCAACAGCAGTTGTCGCAAGTCCCAATTGAGGACATCCCCTATTTTGGACTTTGGGGAAAGGCAAAAAGGTCAAGCAGGAAAGCAAAGTTGGAAAGAAAATGCCTAGTGATCAAATTGAAAATAGCCTCAGGATTGTCTTGAGCAGAGGACAACAGTCCTGACCCAGAAAGGACTGGCAGTGTGACAGGCCAGGCTAACCCGAAAGCGGGGTTCCCCATCTGCATTCCCAGTCCAGGCCAATGATGACGGAACATCCATTGGCTGCCCTGTTTTGGATTCGAGGAAAGGGTCGTGACGCAGGTTTCTTGTTCCTGCTTCTCATACGTCCCGGAGTGTTGTAGTTACTGATGCCAAATATCTGATGGAATTAGGGTGATGCCGCATATCTAAATTGGTGCCAAGTATCTGGGGAAGGCCTGTATGCATCCAGAGGATGGCCTTGCATATATCCGTGCCCTGAGAAGCCTATACCCACTCTACTTGGTGCCTCTCATTCCCCGAGAGGGACAGGGACTCTACCTGTTCGACGACCCCAGCCTTTTGTTGACCCCAAGTTGATCCTTAACACCCGGTTGTGTTCGAAGAAGTGGGGAGGGGATAGTTTGTGGTTGTCAACAGAGGGAGCGGGCATTCATGTCGTGATTTGAAGTGTCAAGCAGCCTTGCTGGGTGAAGAATTCTTGGATGGATAAGTTTTTTTTAAAGAAACACTTGACGTGTTGGGCTTTGGAGCTTCATTGAAACTGGGTTGGGGCATTGCCATTGGCTCTCTTGTGCACGTCTGACCCTTTTGCCCCTTTTTGAGGTGTTCTATGGGCGGTTCCCATTTCGAATGGCACGATTGACATTGACTTGCTTGTGAGGGGGGATGATGAACAGCAGGTGTGTGTGTACAGGAACTGGTGCAGAGACTTGTTACCGGATATGCCTGCGTCCCCAACCTACTGCTGACCAGCCTCTACGTGTACAGTCTGGGGAGCCTTGATGTCCGTGACTGTGGGGTTGGGGATGGCTCTTGCAGCATACTTGTGAATGCATTTTTGTGTGTTACTGTGGATTTCTGTCACAGATATTGAGGAGCACTCAGTGGGGTAGGAGAAGCCAAGTTACCTGTTTAGTCACTCAGGTTTGACTGTGGGTTGCTGTATTCCCCCCAACCACTTATTCCCAACCATGTTGTTCCCAACCACTTGGGGCCAAGTGATACCCCACCCCCAAGGTACAGGCCTTGCCACCGGGCTTAAGGACTTCTGGGTGGGCACATGTGCTGACATACTGCGCAAATTGCCTGGTTAGGAGGCCCGGTACCCCTCACATGGTGGATAAGGCCCCCCCCCACGTGTGGGATGAGGTCTTGTTTGGGTTAGCAACACTAACTGACCTTGCTTGGAGACCCACATGGAGGGGAGGTGGGGCCCAGGTTAAGGAGAGGTTAAGGCCTTTAGCCATGCATGGGGACGGCATTGGTTCTTCTTGGGAATACCTGAATGGTGGAGAGTGGAGCATTGGTTGCATTATCCTATTGGCATCCAAAAGGATACCACATGGCTACTGTGCCCACACCTGGCTTGTTGGCATTGTGAATGGGGTTTGTCCCTGCATAGGATGCTTATGAGCCCCCTCGGGAGGAATGTCAGAGTGCACAGCTGAATGTGGGGAAGTGTTTCCCTCCGCATGATGGAGAACATACAGGTCCCTCAGGTACATTGTTCATTTGCATGGAGGGAGTACAAGGCGAGTGGGGATTCTGGTGAGCAATGAAACATGCAGGGATGATACGCACACCTGGGGTACCCTTTTGGTATCTATGGCTCGGCATCATCTGTGCCAACCACAGGGATTACTCCCTGACCAGTGCTCCAGCCTGAAGGACCAATGTAAGATGTTTCTCAATTGTTGGGAAGAAACACTGAGAGAACAGAAATATCTACTAGATTGAGTCATTGTTGTGCTACCTACAGGATGTTTCATTTCTTACCCGTTATGAGATTAAAGGGAAGAGGCAAGCAAACTAAACTCCATGTGGTTGGGCGTGTCAGGAAGGAGACCAATGCTGCCATAGCCTTGGTGTTTCAGTTTCTGATTCCCAGATTAACCCACAACGATGAAATCTACAGGCCATGTGATGTGTGGGAAGAGAAACTGTAGGACAGAGATGTGGATCAGGCATCTCCCCTATCCTGAATGAACCAAGGATGTATTGGTTTTGTATATAAACAAAACAGCATATAAAACATAACCCCCTGAGTGGAAGGGCCGTTACGTCCCAACCTGTAGGGCCCCTTGGGTGGCAATCCCTCCGGAGTATTGAATCTAGCTTTCTGCATTGGTATCGAAAGCCAATCGATGGCAGTGTGGAACACAGGGTTTCACATGGCCTGGAGGGCAATCCTATCCAGTCTGGGGTAATTGGACTGGAAAGGGCGATATTCATCATCTCCCAGGAAGAGCCAATGATTGATTTGTTTGATGATTGTTTGATTATTTGATGATTGAACCAATGATTGATTTGTTCAATCAACGATTGAACCGGAAGGCCCAGGAACTTAGGAATGCCCTGCAGGTGTTTTATAACACAGGGATCCACACGAGTTGGGATTCCTGGGAACAGCTTACCAGCTGGTTGCCTGACCTGAAATGCTCAGCTTGCATTGTCTTGATCGATATCATGAAGGTTATCATGATAGGTTATCACTGTTACTGTCACTTATACTTATAATACTACTGGAGGAAATGACTGATATAGCACTGCGTTTGGGGGTGGGGGCATATTTTCAGTGTGAACATAAGGATTATCCTATTTCTCTGATGTGGGTGTCATTGCTATGAGGGAATACTCAGTAAGTATGCCCTTTATATGTAATTGATGGACTTAATAAGATAACTATGCATAAAAGTGTGCAGATGTACGTGATATCCTGGTGTAACTCATTATTTCCTATGTTGGTTGTCAGAAGGAAATTGTTTACTGTTTCTCCTGTACAGAACTGCTTCTTATGATAATGTGCACTGATGGTTGTGATGGCTTTGGGCTTGTTTCTGTTTGAGTGTTGTTACTTGTGTTCATTGTGTACCCTGTTACTTATCTACCATTAGAGGATATGGAACCTCTAATATGAAAGATTTACCCCTTCTGGGAATAAATGATGAATGGAGGCGGCTTTATGCTAATGGGAGGAGAAGGGCAGACTATGCTATGGTCACCGCGTCCTCTGTTCTTGAGGTCACCCCACTGCCCCCTGGAACGAGTGCCCACCTGGCAGAACTGGTAACACTTCCTAAAGCGTTGGAATTGGCTGCGGGCGATAGGATGCTGCCTTGTGGGCTGGATGGGGATCAGATCAGCCTGTTAAATGCTCAGTTGCTACAGGCAGTTCAGCCCACAGCCGTGGCAGTTATGCATTGCAAGGGACATCAGGATGGGCAGGACCCTCTAGCGCAAGGCAATGCTTTTATTGATTCCATTGCCAGGCTTGAGGGCGATCCCTGCTTTCCATGTTCCCTTAGTAAACCATCCACATCCTTTGCCTTTGACCGCTGAATATACTAAGGAAGGAAGTCCCTACCCACTCGCCCCATAAGGACTGGACATAGAATAAGAATGAGTGATGTATTGAATTTGAGCTTGCAATTATGTCAAAAAGAGCAGTCTAACGTATTCTGTTTGTGAAAGACAGTTATTTCAATTGTCTTATTGGCTTTTGTTTTTGTTTTGGGTTCGACATAGTGGGGCTTATTTGTGAGTAAGCATGCATTTGTTTCAATTTGATTAGTTAGCATGTGAAACCGATATGTGTAACAGCCCAGTTCTGCTCATTGGAGTTCTAAGTTTATTCCCCAAGTGATTATGCACAGAATTGGCTGCCCCAATATTTGGGTTTTTGATAGAACTTTGTATAATGATGTCTTGTATGATCTCAGTGTATGATGTATGTGTAGTATTGGTTCACCCTAGAGGGAGAGATAGGTTGCTTTAATGGATCTGACGGTTCAGATACGAACAAATAGAGAGGGGGGAATTGATGTATAATAAATTAGAAATGCCTAGAATTGCACAGCCTGAATTAGTTTGAAATAATGGTTCTCTGCAAGAGATGTTTCTTTGCTTGTCAGTGCAAAGCATTGTCAAAACTATGTTTCTCTAGTAATATTCCATCCCCCATAGGTTACTGCGACCGTCTGTGGAATGTGCTGAAGTTGATATGTAGAAGGGGTTGATATGACGAGGAAGATGTTGGCAGTCTGCCTGCGTACGTGTTTAGAGTTTGTTTTCTGGCCTTGGTTAGGCACCTTGGCATCATATGTTGTTTTCTTGTGAGGATGACTTTTGCATTTGTCATGTATAAAGGTATGGATGTTTGAATATTCCTTTGTCTTACTTTGAGCAAATAGCCAAAGTAAGACCTCTGTTCTTAAGGCAGAATAAAACCTTTGATCTTGTTATCTCGTCTGGGCTGATGATTATTGGGCTCCATCTGCCCAGGAACGAAGCTCCTTATTGGGGACAAGGTTACCCTACATCACCCATGCGGGCGCAGAACCCATGATTATGGATCTCAACGGATCTCGATCCAGATCCTCCGTTGGCTTGCCCACATCCAGACTATCACTGCCCCCAGCCCCCAGTTCACTACATGCACTGCTTCCCTCGGACCTGATCTCAGAGAAAGGGAGAACTGAGTGTCACCTGCATGTTGATGACACTTCAGTCAAAACCAGTGTTCCCTCTAAAGCATGTGCATGCTCACAACGTTTTAAATGTCTGCTCAGTTAATTTTAGATCCCACTCAGGCTGAATCGTGAAGGCCTCATGCTGTATGTACATGCACACACCCTGTCTTGATACTGCCGCCCTGAACAAAACTCATTCTGCACTAAGGTGAAAAAAAATCAGAGAGAACACTGGTCCAAACATCCTGATGACCTTTCCCAGAAGTGTCATCTCGATGTTAAAAGGCATGGGGAACAAAACTGAGCCTTGAGGGACCCCCAGAGGCCAGAGGCCAAGGAATCGAGCAGTTCCCCCAACACCACCTTCTGGAACCTCCCCTCAAGAAAGGACTGGAACCACTCCAATGCCCCACCCCTGGTCCCTATTCCTGAGAGGTGGGACAGAAGGATACCATGGTCAATGTGACCAAATGCTGCTGAGAGGTCCTGTAGAACCAACAGGGATGCACACTCACTCCCCGTCTAGTTCCCGGCACATGTCATCCACCACAGTGGCCAAGGCAGTTTCAGTCCCAAACCCAGGGGAAAACCCAGATCAAAAAGGGCTGAGATCATCCTTATCACCCAAGACCCTTTGCAGCTGCAGAGACCGCACATGCTCTATCACATGAACTCCTTTGTTGATGGAGTTACACTGGCTGCCAATAGTTTTCCGGGCAAAATACAAAGTGCTAGTTATAATTTATAAAAACCTAAACGGCTTAGGCCCTGGGTATTTAAGAGAGCGTCTTCTTCGCTATGAGCCCCACCGGCCATTGAGGTCACTTGAGGAGGTGCGTCTCCAGTTGCCACCAACTCGTTTGGTGGCTACACAGAGACGGGCCTTCTGGGCTGCTGCCCCAAGATTGTGGAATGCGCTCCCTGCTGAGATACAATCCTCCCCATCTCTGGCCATTTTCAGAAAACACCTGAAAACACATCTCTTCAACCAGGCTTTCTCAGCTTTTTAAAACTTGTTTTTAAATTCTTCTGATTATTTGTTGTTTTACGATGTTTTTAATTGTTAATTATCGTTTTTATGCTTTATAATTTTTGTTTTAATTATTAACTGATTTTAATGGTTTTAATTTTTTAATGGATTTTAATGGTGTTTTAATGGTGTTTGGAACCCTAACCCTAATCCTAACCCTGAGCCTTTTGGAAGGGTGGTATAAAAGTTTAAATAGATAGATAGATAGATAGATAGATAGATAGATAGATAGATAGATAGATAAATAATGATCTTACCACTGCCTCCTTGAGGCTCAGTGGCATCTTGCTCTCTCATTAATAATTGGCTCTAACCACCTACCTGTTCTTTCCCTGGCAGATTTTACTCGCCATGAAGGGCAAGGGTCCAGAGCGCCTGTTGCTGCCTGTACACTACCAAGGATCTTACCTACGTCTTCAGGTGGCACCCATTCATTGGTGCTCCCAGATGGTCCATTGGTGCTCCCAGATGGGCCAAGATACAGAGTGTCCTTATCTGCAAAGTAACAAGCAAAGCAGTCAGAGCTGCAGGCAGGAATCTCTCTCAGCCCGATCTTGGAGATGCTGCCAGGGAGGGAACCTGAAACCCTCCCCCATCTCACAGGGGCCTGTGTGAGGTAGTGACTTTGCCACATGAAACCGCTCTGCTGGCCTAAATAATCCTCTAAAAATATTCCCGGTAAGAGTATCGGGTCAAATTGTTCCCACCTCTCCTCCCTGCAAGAGCAGCACTGTGGAGCAAAAGCGATAAGTGAAGAATATTCTGCTCCTCTGCTGTATTATTGCCAATAGAAAGAAGGGGGGGGGGGAATCAGAAACTATACAATAGCTTGTCAAGTACTTACAAAGGAAAACAACATGGACATCATCCAGACTCCTAATAACATTAATTAACTGCCAATTGTCTGAATTTTTCCAAGAGAACCCATATGAAATGGAGAGGAGAGGCAAAAATGGAGCCTAATGTGTTTATTCCCCCTTTCAATTCCCACTTCAGATTTAGCATCGATTAAACGTCAGACTAATAAGCACGCCACTTCAATTCCTGCAATCGACCATTTTAGAGTGGTCCCACTCCAATTGGCAAATAGAAGCCAAATGTTCTAGGCTATTTCCTTAGGTGTAAAGGCAGATCTTAATTGTGTGAGGAATGTAAACACCTACCTTGCGAAACCATGATGACAGTTCTAAGGGTCTCCTCGTCTGCGTGGGGCTGTTTGCAGGAGGCAGTAGGATCTAAAAAAGTTAGGACACTTTTTAAGATGACAGAGTTTAAGATTAAAATAATAAATACGATTTATTGTACTCAATGCCAACACAGACATAATTTACTCAACAGACTACTGTATATTAATAATCTAATGTCATTTAAGTCAATAAACAGTCCAGCCCCCTTCACTTCCCTAAGGAAGACTGCTTCTTACAGGGGCCTTGGCCAATTTCTTAAGCACTGGTTCTGGCAGCACTTAAGAGACTCTTCGGAGTCGGAGGGAAGGGAAAGGGCTGTGTCCTTGGTGACCAGGTGAGTTGCTTGCTTGGGTTCACCTAGTTATCCTGGTGTGTGTGGAGTACCTGAGTAAAAGGAACCTTCCCATCCTGTCTCATCCCCTGAATGGTCCACTTCATCCCCAATGAGGAAGGAGGCCCTGGATCCAGGCTCATGATATTCCCACCCTGCCAATAACCGATTCACCCCTCTCTGCCCATTCTATAGAGTTTCTATCCAGGGAGATGTACCCCACTGGTCAGCAGCGTAGCAAGGCTGGAGTGGGCCCAGGGACAAGATTTTGGGCCCCCCCTCACCGAAGCTCAGCTCATGAAGTAAGGAAATCTTAAATGAGGCTGAATAGTGGTCACAAAAAGCATAGTGTCTATAACAGAGAGGGATAGATCTCCCCTATGTGCCACCATAGAACATCATCCTAAATTATTTTTAAAATGGTTTTGTAAGCATGGGCCTTAATAATTCAAACTTGGGAAGGGTGAGCCTATGAATGACACCAGCTGGGTCTAGAATATTAAGTGCTAGGGCTATAGATTCTCGGGCAATAGATGTCCTTAAAATTTTCTTATGGCAGGACATATGGATTTATTTACTTTCAATGTTAAGGGACGAGAAACACCACAAAAAAGAACCGAAATGCTTAGGTTTTTAAAGAGACAAAATGTTGATGTGGCCTCCCTACAAGAAACACATGTGGCAGAAAATGACATTCACAGGCTTAAACGGATCTGGGTGGTCCATGTTTTGGGGGCGGGGTCCTCTTCCAGGTCAAGAGGGGTGGCAATCCTAGTTCATAAGCGCATCATGTTCAACCCCCTTAATGTAGAGGCAGCCCCTCTAGGAAGAGTTATCATTGTGGAAGCCCAGATTGGGCCCCAAACCATCCTTTTGGCTAATGTGTATGCCCCCAATGAAGATTGCCCCTCCTTTTTTACAGCTGTACACACTAAGCTTCTTGCAAGGGAGAACAGTAACTTAATTTATGGAGGAGACTTCAACGAGGTTCTGAATCCCCTAATGGACAGGAGCACAGGGCATTCTGTGTTCTCTAAATCTCGTGTTCTGTTAAATAGTTTTATGAGTTACCACACTCCGCTCTATGACACCCCTTTTCCCCCAACGTGAAGCTATACATTTGCTGCAATCCTCATTATTCCCTATGTGGAATTCAAAAATACTTTAACAATTCACCAATAATCAGAGGAGTGTCCAATTGCCTTGGGGTTTTGTGGGTGATAGGCACCCCTGTCTGTCTACCACCCATCCCAATTTTGTGCCCCTAGGTGCTCCACAATAGGGGATATGGACTGGTTCTGGTCCCATTATACTCTATGAGAAAAATAATTGAAAATATTTCAAATATTCATTAAAAATTGTAATACTGTCCGATTGCTTCAGGGTTTGGGTGGTTGTTGGCACCCATGCATGCTCCACAATAAGGTATAATGGCCTGGTTCAAGTCCCATTATACCCTATGAGAAAAAAAAATAATGTTCAAAAATTCATAAAAAATTGTACGAGTGTCTGATTGCTTTGGCGTTTGGGTGGCAGCTACCCCTGGGTGCCAGCTACCATACTACCAATTTTTGGATGTCCAAACCAGTTTGAACCAGTTCAAACCGGTTCAAACCAGTTCAAATCGCACCACCCCTGGTTCGGTTCGAATTTGAACCTGCAGCTCAAACCTGATGGCTGGTTCAGTTTGAATTCGAACCTTCGTACCACCCTGGTTTGGATTTGAACCAGATCGCATTTGAACCAGTTCGCACATCGCACTAACCCTAACCCTAACGCTAACCCACTCCAATTGGCAAATAGAAGCCAAATGTTCTAGGCTATTTCCTTAGGTGTAAAGGCAGATCTTAATTGTGTGAGGAATGTAAACACCTACCTTGCGAAACCATGATGACAGTTCTAAGGGTCTCCTCGTCTGCGTGGGGCTGTTTGCAGGAGGCAGTAGGATCTAAAAAAGTTAGGACACTTTTTAAGATGACAGAGTTTAAGATTAAAATAATAAATACGATTTATTGTACTCAATGCCAACACAGACATAATTTACTCAACAGACAGGTTCCCCTAGTTATCCTGGTGTGTGTGGAGTACCTGAGTAAAAGGAACCTTCCCATCCTGTCTCATCCCCTGAATGGTCCACTTCATCCCCAATGAGGAAGGAGGCCCTGGATCCAGGCTCATGATATTCCCACCCTGCCAATAACCGATTCACCCCTCTCTGCCCATTCTATAGAGTTTCTATCCAGGGAGAAGTACCCCACTGGTCAGCAGCGTAGCAAGGCTGGAGTGGGCCCAGGGACAAGATTTTGGGCCCCCCCTCACCGAAGCTCAGCTCATGAAGTAAGGAAATCTTAAATGAGGCTGAATAGTGGTCACAAAAAGCATAGTGTCTATAACAGAGAGGGATAGATCTCCCCTATGTGCCACCATAGAACATCATCCTAAATTATTTTTAAAATGGTTTTGTAAGCATGGGCCTTAATAATTCAAACTTGGGAAGGGTGAGCCTACGAATGACACCAGCTGGGTCTAGAATATTAAGTGCTAGGGCTATAGATTCTCGGGCAATAGATGTCCTTAAAATTTTCTTATGGCAGGACATATGAATTTATTTACTTTCAATGTTAAGGGACGAGAAACACCACAAAAAAGAACCGAAATGCTTAGGTTTTTAAAGAGACAAAATGTCGATGTGGCCTCCCTACAAGAAACACATGTGGCAGAAAATGACATTCACAGGCTTAAACGGATCTGGGTGGTCCATGTTTTGGGGGTGAGGTCCTCTTCCAGGTCAAGAGGGGTGGCAATCCTAGTTCATAAGCACATCATGTTCAACCCCCTTAATGTAGAGGCAGCCCCTCTAGGAAGAGTTATCATTGTGGAAGCCCAGATTGGGCCCCAAACCATCCTTTTGGCTAATGTGTATGCCCCCAATGAAGATTGCCCCTCCTTTTTTACAGCTGTACACACTAAGCTTCTTGCAAGGGAGAACAGTAACTTAATTTATGGAGGAGACTTCAACGAGGTTCTGAATCCCCTAATGGACAGGAGCACAGGGCATTCTGTGTTCTCTAAATCTCGTGTTCTGTTAAATAGTTTTATGAGTTACCACACTCCGCTCTATGACACCCCTTTTCCCCCAACGTGAAGCTATACATTTGCTGCAATCCTCATTATTCCCTATGTGGAATTCAAAAATACTTTAACAATTCACCAATAATCAGAGGAGTGTCCAATTGCCTTGGGGTTTTGTGGGTGATAGGCACCCCTGTCTGTCTACCACCCATCCCAATTTTGTGCCCCTAGGTGCTCCACAATAGGGGATATGGACTGGTTCTGGTCCCATTATACTCTATGAGAAAAATAATTGAAAATATTTCAAATATTCATTAAAAATTGTAATACTGTCCGATTGCTTCAGGGTTTGGGTGGTTGTTGGCACCCATGCGTGCTCCACAATAAGGTATAATGGCCTGGTTCAAGTCCCATTATACCCTATGAGAAAAAAAAAATAATGTCCAAAAATTCATAAAAAATTGTACGAGTGTCTGATTGCTTTGGCGTTTGGGTGGCAGCTACCCCTGGGTGCCAGCTACCATACTACCAATTTTTGGATGTCCAAACCAGTTTGAACCAGTTCAAACCGGTTCAAACCAGTTCAAATCGCACCACCCCTGGTTCGGTTCGAATTTGAACCTGCAGCTCAAACCTGATGGCTAGTTCAGTTTGAATTCGAACCTTCGTACCACCCTGCTTTGGATTTGAACCAGATCGCATTTGAACCAGTTCGCACATCGCACATCGCACTAACCCTAACCCTAACGCTAACCCACTCCAATTGGCAAATAGAAGCCAAATGTTCTAGGCTATTTCCTTAGGTGTAAAGGCAGATCTTAATTGTGTGAGGAATGTAAACACCTACCTTGCGAAACCATGATGACAGTTCTAAGGGTCTCCTCGTCTGCGTGGGGCTGTTTGCAGGAGGCAGTAGGATCTAAAAAAGTTAGGACACTTTTTAAGATGACAGAGTTTAAGATTAAAATAATAAATACGATTTATTGTACTCAATGCCAACACAGACATAATTTACTCAACAGACAGGTTCCCCTAGTTATCCTGGTGTGTGTGGAGTACCTGAGTAAAAGGAACCTTCCCATCCTGTCTCATCCCCTGAATGGTCCACTTCATCCCCAATGAGGAAGGAGGCCCTGGATCCAGGCTCATGATATTCCCACCCTGCCAATAACCGATTCACCCCTCTCTGCCCATTCTATAGAGTTTCTATCCAGGGAGAAGTACCCCACTGGTCAGCAGCGTAGCAAGGCTGGAGTGGGCCCAGGGACAAGATTTTGGGCCCCCCCTCACCGAAGCTCAGCTCATGAAGTAAGGAAATCTTAAATGAGGCTGAATAGTGGTCACAAAAAGCATAGTGTCTATAACAGAGAGGGATAGATCTCCCCTATGTGCCACCATAGAACATCATCCTAAATTATTTTTAAAATGGTTTTGTAAGCATGGGCCTTAATAATTCAAACTTGGGAAGGGTGAGCCTACGAATGACACCAGCTGGGTCTAGAATATTAAGTGCTAGGGCTATAGATTCTCGGGCAATAGATGTCCTTAAAATTTTCTTATGGCAGGACATATGGATTTATTTACTTTCAATGTTAAGGGACGAGAAACACCACAAAAAAGAACCGAAATGCTTAGGTTTTTAAAGAGACAAAATGTCGATGTGGCCTCCCTACAAGAAACACATGTGGCAGAAAATGACATTCACAGGCTTAAACGGATCTGGGTGGTCCATGTTTTGGGGGCGAGGTCCTCTTCCAGGTCAAGAGGGGTGGCAATCCTAGTTCATAAGCACATCATGTTCAACCCCCTTAATGTAGAGGCAGCCCCTCTAGGAAGAGTTATCATTGTGGAAGCCCAGATTGGGCCCCAAACCATCCTTTTGGCTAATGTGTATGCCCCCAATGAAGATTGCCCCTCCTTTTTTACAGCTGTACACACTAAGCTTCTTGCAAGGGAGAACAGTAACTTAATTTATGGAGGAGACTTCAACGAGGTTCTGAATCCCCTAATGGACAGGAGCACAGGGCATTCTGTGTTCTCTAAATCTCGTGTTCTGTTAAATAGTTTTATGAGTTACCACACTCCGCTCTATGACACCCCTTTTCCCCCAACGTGAAGCTATACATTTGCTGCAATCCTCATTATTCCCTATGTGGAATTCAAAAATACTTTAACAATTCACCAATAATCAGAGGAGTGTCCAATTGCCTTGGGGTTTTGTGGGTGATAGGCACCCCTGTCTGTCTACCACCCATCCCACTTTTGTGCCCCTAGGTGCTCCACAATAGGGGATATGGACTGCTTCTGGTCCCATTATACCCTATGAGAAAAAAAAATAATGTTCAAAAATTCATAAAAAAATTGTACGAGTGTCTGATTGCTTTGGCGTTTGGGTGGCAGCTACCCCTGGGTGCCAGCTACCATACTACCAATTTTTGGATGTCCAAACCAGTTTGAACCAGTTCAAACCGGTTCAAACCAGTTCAAATCGCACCACCCCTGGTTCGGTTCGAATTTGAACCTGCAGCTCAAACCTGATGGCTGGTTCAGTTTGAATTCGAACCTTCGTACCACCCTGGTTTGGATTTGAACCGGATCGCATTTGAACCAGTTCGCACATCGCACATCGCACTAACCCTAACCCTAACCCTAACCCACTCCAATTGGCAAATAGAAGCCAAATGTTCTAGGCTATTTCCTTAGGTGTAAAGGCAGATCTTAATTGTGTGAGGAATGTAAACACCTACCTTGCGAAACCATGATGACAGTTCTAAGGGTCTCCTCGTCTGCGTGGGGCTGTTTGCAGGAGGCAGTAGGATCTAAAAAAGTTAGGACACTTTTTAAGATGACAGAGTTTAAGATTAAAATAATAAATACGATTTATTGTACTCAATGCCAACACAGACATAATTTACTCAACAGACAGGTTCCCCTAGTTATCCTGGTGTGTGTGGAGTACCTGAGTAAAAGGTACCTTCCCATCCTGTCTCATCCCCTGAATGGTCCACTTCATCCCCAATGAGGTCCACTTCATCCCCAATTAAATGTGAGTAATTACTAAAAAATTTCTAACCCTTTAAGTTAACGTAACTTGTTGAAGGTATTTTAAAATGATACATGTGTTATTATGTATTCAGCTCACTTCTCCTGATGAAGTCCTGTTCAAGCAGGAGGAAACAGGTTAAAATGACCTAGGATACCTGTTGGGTATTTTTTTGGACAAGGAGCATCTATCAGAAGGAGCAACATTTGTACATGGAGCTACCTTTAGAATAAGATCTTGCAAAGACAAAAGATCTGGAAGAATTGTGAGTTATATTTGGAGTAACCACTTGAACACAGAACCAGCAAGAGAAAAGAGAAAAGATCTGGAAGGACTATATGTCTACATGTAATAGGACCATGGACATTATCGACACTTTTTGGGGGGTCACTTTTTGGGGGGTCAGAACACAGATAATTTATTGAGCAATTTGTGTGTTTCATTCATGTAAGTTGTGTGTGGAAATAGACTCTTCTACACGGTATAGAGACTACCCTGTATATGTTTTTGTTCTCTTTAGCCCTAAGTGGCAGGGAGCAGATAATATACGTCTGGCTCATCATCGTATCCACATTACGTCCCGTAGGACCGACCAGGCCCTGCTGCTGTCCCTTGACACTGAAAAGGCCTTTGAGAAAGTACATAGAGGCTTCCTCTTGGCAACTCTTGAGAAATTCAGATTCCCTACCTCTTTCGTCAATTGGGTGCGGACAATCTATAAAATGCCTTCAGCGAGGATCAATACTAACGGCCAACAGACGAGACCCCTCTCCCTTCAGTGTGGGGTCAGACAGGTCTGTCCCTTGTCTCCATTGCTCTTCGACTTGGCCCTTGAACCTCTGGCTTGCACAGTGAGGCAAAATGCAGGTATGAAGGGGATCGAGGTAGATGGACAAGAACATAAAATTGCATTATATGCAGATGACAGCCTCTTATTTCTTTCCAAACCACAGGAATCCGTCCCTAAACTTATGGAATTACTATACCAATTTGGGGACCTCTCTGGATACAAAATTAATTGGCACAAATCCGAGGCCATGTCCATTGGGAAATTGCCCCTCTCTCATAGGGATATGCCCTGGTCCTTTACTTGGAAAACAGACTTCATGAAATACTTAGGTATTCTCATTACTAAACAACCTAATCTAATTGTCAGAACTAATTTAGATAAAATACTTTCACAGATTAAGTTAGACTTCCTCCGCTGGGCTGACCTCCCGCTGAGTTTGTGGGGTAAGATAGCTGTTGTAAAAATGAACATTATGCCCAGAGGTACTATTGATACTTTAAGAGGGCTTCCGTTGCTTATCCCTCAAAGATACTTTAGAGAAATTGACAGAGCTGTGAGGAGGTTCCTCTGGGGTAATGGCAGGCCTCGGGTTGCTTTTAATAAACTCCAGTTGGCCACAGACAAAGGGGGATTCAACCTCGTGAACCTTAGATTGTACCATAACACGTTTTTACTTGCACAAGCTATCCATTGGCATGCCCACACAGATGGGGAAAGGCCAGAATGGCCTCAAGTGGAGCTAGCTGAACTGAAACCCTTAGAGGGATGGGGAGCACTGGGCTCCAGATATCTTAAACATCCCCACTACCAATCCCCTACTATACTAGCAGCCCGACACGCCTGGAAGGAATTGGCAAGGCAACTAAACTTCGATCCCTATGCCCACATGGATATGACACTGTGGGGTAACCCACATATATTGATAGGCAAACAACCAATTTTGTGGAAACATTGGGTTGATAAAGGGATTTACCAGTTATCACAGCTGAAAAATGCAAATGATAGCTACAAACCCTTTGCACTCCTGCAAGAGGAGTTCCATCTACCAACAGCATGTGCCTGGCAATATATGCAACTGAGACATACCATATCGGCTCAGTTCAGTCCAGGCGCCCTGGCGTGGCGACCACAGCAACTCCAGCTATCTTTGGGCTTGCCATTAAGATGGCCTCTCTCCCAAAACTCAATAACTACCTATATGCCAGTGTGCATAGAGACATAGACCCTGGGTTAGATTTACTAAGGGACAAATGGAACTTGGTGAACTTTCTGCTAAACTGTCACCTGAGCAATGGCAAAATATTTTAAGTAGTGTTGAATGCAGTACATTGGATCTTAAATTGCGCCTCATCCAGCAGAAGATTATTTTCAGGGCCTACTGGACTCCTCTATACCTTATGCGATTAAAAATGTCCTCAAATAGTCACTGTTGGAGATGCAATAATCCACAGGCCAATCTAACACATATGTTCTGGGAATGTTCCAAAGTGCAAGGCTTCTGGGAGAGGTCACGATGCGAATTAACTGAGTGCTGGATTCATCTCTTGCACTGAAGGATGGAAATGCAGTGTTGGGGTTTATTCCAACCAGCTGGGGACTAAATTACAGCTCTAAACAATGGCTTTGGCGGAGCCTGCTGGTTGCCAAGAGGGTGATATTGAGGCTATGGAAATCTCCCCATCCCCCTCGGTGCGAGGATTGGGTACAGGACCTGCTTAAGCTTGCGGCACATGAAAAATGGGCCCTCTTAAAAGTAAATAAATGGGATAAATGGCCTGAAATTTGGGATAACTTTCTTAATCTTTTCTTAGAATAAGAATCTTTCTGACCTATCCACATCTTAGTGCAATGGTGATTTTTCCCTTCTTCTTTCCCTTTTTTCCTCTTCTTTCTTTCTTTCTTTCTTTCTTTCTTTCTTTCTTTCTTTCTTTCTTTCTTTCTTTCCTTCTTCCCCTTCTTTCTTGGGGGAGAGTATGGGGGTGGGGGGCAACTTGGGCATGTTGTTGCAAAATTATAAATTGTTATAAAATATTTAAAAATATTAAATTTTTTAAAAAATGGTTTTGTAAATTGTGGACGATGCAAGTCATTTAATGGTGAATTAAGACATGCTGTTCTGGTAGTTCCAGGTCTTAACAGTCACCTCAATTTTGGAGGATGAATACAACTGAAGGAAGCCCGGGTGGGTGCGTGGCTGGGGGAGTCCCCAAGGACCTGAAAACACATCTCTTCAACCAGGCTTTCTCAGCTTTTTAAAACTTGTTTTTAAATTCTTCTGATTATTTGTTGTTTTACGATGTTTTTAATTGTTAATTATCGTTTTTATGCTTTATAATTTTTGTTTTAATTATTAACTGATTCTAGTGGTTTTAATTTTTTAATGGTGTTTTAATGGTGTTTGGAACCCTAACCCTAACCCTAACCCTGAGCCTTTTGGAAGGGTGGTATAAAAGTTTAAATAGATAGATAGATAGATAGATAGATAGATAGATAGATAATGATCTTACCACTGCCTCCTTGAGGCTCAGTGGCATCTTGCTCTCATTAATAATTGGCTCTAACCACCTACCTGTTCTTTCCCTGGCAGATTTTACTCGCCATGAAGGGCAAGGGTCCAGAGCGCCTGTTGCTGCCTGTACACTACCAAGGATCTTACCTACGTCTTCAGGTGGCACCCATTCATTGGTGCTCCCAGATGGTCCATTGGTGCTCCCAGATGGTCCATTCCAGGTGCCATACAGAGTGTCCTTATCTGCAAAGTAACAAGCAAAGCAGTCAGAGCTGCAGGCAGGAATCTCTCTCAGCCCGATCTTGGAGATGCTGCCAGGGAGGGAACCTGAAACCCTCCCCCATCTCACAGGGGCCTGTGTGAGGTAGTGACTTTGCCACATGAAACCGCTCTGCTGGCCTAAATAATCCTCTAAAAATATTCCCGGTAAGAGTATCAGGTCCAATTGTTCCCACCTCTCCTCCCTGCAAGAGCAGCACTGTGGAGCAAAAGCGATAAGTGAAGAATATTCTGCTCCTCTGCTGTATTATTGCCAATAGAAAGAAGGGGGGGGGGAATCAGAAACTATACAATAGCTTGTCAAGTACTTACAAAGGAAAACAACATGGACATCATCCAGACTCCTAATAACATTAATTAACTGCCAATTGTCTGAATTTTTCCAAGAGAACCCATATGAAATGGAGAGGAGAGGCAAAAATGGAGCCTAATGTGTTTATTCCCCCTTTCAATTCCCACTTCAGATTTAGCATCGATTAAACGTCAGACTAATAAGCACGCCACTTCAATTCCTGCAATCGACCATTTTAGAGTGGTCCCACTCCAATTGGCAAATAGAAGCCAAATGTTCTAGGCTATTTCCTTAGGTGTAAAGGCAGATCTTAATTGTGTGAGGAATGTAAACACCTACCTTGCGAAACCATGATGACAGTTCTAAGGGTCTCCTCGTCTGCGTGGGGCTGTTTGCAGGAGGCAGTAGGATCTAAAAAAGTTAGGACACTTTTTAAGATGACAGAGTTTAAGATTAAAATAATAAATACGATTTATTGTACTCAATGCCAACACAGACATAATTTACTCAACAGACTACTGTATATTAATAATCTAATGTCATTTAAGTCAATAAACAGTCCAGCCCCCTTCACTTCCCTAAGGAAGACTGTTTCTTACAGCGGACTTGGCCAATTTCTTAAGCACTGGTTCTGGCAGCACTTAAGAGACTCTTCGGAGTCGGAGGGAAGGGAAAGGGCTGTGTCCTTGGTGACCAGGTGAGTTGCTTGCTTGGGTTCCCCTAGTTATCCTGGTGTGTGTGGAGTACCTGAGTAAAAGGTACCTTCCCATCCTGTCTCATCCCCTGAATGGTCCACTTCATCCCCAATGAGGAAGGAGGCCCTGGATCCAGGCTCATGATATTCCCACCCTGCCAATAACCGATTCACCCCTCTCTGCCCATTCTATAGAGTTTCTATCCAGGGAGATGTACCCCACTGGTCAGCAGCGTAGCAAGGCTGGAGTGGGCCCAGGGACAAGATTTTGGGCCCCCCCTCACCGAAGCTCAGCTCATGAAGTAAGGAAATCTTAAATGAGGCTGAATAGTGGTCACAAAAAGCATAGTGTCTATAACAGAGAGGGATAGATCTCCCCTATGTGCCACCATAGAACATCATCCTAAATTATTTTTAAAATGGTTTTGTAAGCATGGGCCTTAATAATTCAAACTTGGGAAGGGTGAGCCTACGAATGACACCAGCTGGGTCTAGAATATTAAGTGCTAGGGCTATAGATTCTCGGGCAATAGATGTCCTTAAAATTTTCTTATGGCAGGACATATGAATTTATTTACTTTCAATGTTAAGGGACGAGAAACACCACAAAAAAGAACCGAAATGCTTAGGTTTTTAAAGAGACAAAATGTTGATGTGGCCTCCCTACAAGAAACACATGTGGCAGAAAATGACATTCACAGGCTTAAACGGATCTGGGTGGTCCATGTTTTGGGGGCGGGGTCCTCTTCCAGGTCAAGAGGGGTGGCAATCCTAGTTCATAAGCGCATCATGTTCAACCCCCTTAATGTAGCGGCAGCCCCTCTAGGAAGAGTTATCATTGTGGAAGCCCAGATTGGGCCCCAAACCATCCTTTTGGCTAATGTGTATGCCCCCAATGAAGATTGCCCCTCCTTTTTTACAGCTGTACACACTAAGCTTCTTGCAAGGGAGAACAGTAACTTAATTTATGGAGGAGACTTCAACGAGGTTCTGAATCCCCTAATGGACAGGAGCACAGGGCATTCTGTGTTCTCTAAATCTCGTGTTCTGTTAAATAGTTTTATGAGTTACCACACTCCGCTCTATGACACCCCTTTTCCCCCAACGTGAAGCTATACATTTGCTGCAATCCTCATTATTCCCTATGTGGAATTCAAAAATACTTTAACAATTCACCAATAATCAGAGGAGTGTCCAATTGCCTTGGGGTTTTGTGGGTGATAGGCACCCCTGTCTGTCTACCACCCATCCCACTTTTGTGCCCCTAGGTGCTCCACAATAGGGGATATGGACTGGTTCTGGTCCCATTATACTCTATGAGAAAAATAATTGAAAATATTTCAAATATTCATTAAAAATTGTAATACTGTCCGATTGCTTCAGGGTTTGGGTGGTTGTTGGCACCCATGTGTGCTCCACAATAAGGTATAATGGCCTGGTTCAAGTCCCATTATACCCTATGAGAAAAAAATAATAATTTTCAAAAATTCATAAAAAATTGTACGAGTGTCTGATTGCTTTGGTGTTTGGGTGGCAGCTACCCCTGGGTGCCAGCTACCATACTACCAATTTTTGGATGTCCAAACCAGTTTGAACCAGTTCAAACCGGTTCGAACCAGTTCAAATCGCACCACCCCTGGTTCGGTTCGAATTTGAACCTGCAGCTCAAACCTGATGGCTGGTTCAGTTTGAATTCGAACCTTCATACCACCCTGGTTTGGATTTGAACCGGATCGCATTTGAACCAGTTCGCACATCTCTACTACTGGCTGAGGTCGCCACCAAAGCTGCAAATACACATGAATTGCCTAAAACGATGTATGTAGCAAATGTGTCTCTTATACCAAAACCACAAAGGGACCTGCAGCAATGTGAAAATTATAGACCAATATCATAAGTGAATGTTGATGTCAAAATCTTTGCTACAAACTTGGCAACCTGTCTTAATAGCTGTGTACATACAATTATACATCCAGGACAGGTTGGCTTTAATTCACCAGTCAAGTACATCACAGGACTATTTCTTTTCTTGACACCAGGGTGAATATCAGTGCGTCCAATAGAATATATTTTACGTTGTATACTAAACCCACTGATAGAAATGTGTGGTTTTTTTTACACTATTCCTCTTTTCATCCTTTTCAATTAAAAAATTCCTTACCGTACAGTCAATTTTTGCGGCTTAAAAGAAACTCTTCATATTCCAGGGATTTTGAGTCAGCAGCTGATAGAGTTGTCAGTTAATGGAAAGGGGTTATCCCACTCAAGTTTTACAAAAAGCCAGATGTAGGACACAGACTAGAGATAGATTATCTCTACTTAGGACAGCTTCACAAATTAATAGGAAGCAATCTCGGATTACATGGTCGATGCAATATTCTTCTCTAAGTTATAGAATTAAAAATATCATCAGATGACATTGGAGATTAGTATCAGATTTACCAGGTTGCACCAATTTCCCATTAGTAGCCTTTCGAAAGAGTCCCAGTTTCAAAGATTTTCTTGTTAGAGCAGATAGCCCACCTCGGAGGGAGGGCGTGAAACCAAAAGGTTTTTTCAAGTGTGGTCATTGTGTGGCATGCCCTGTGGCACTGGAAACTACTGAATATAGGGACAACAATACTGGCAAAAAATATAGATTGGACTTTTTTGCTAATTGTTCTACCAAGAACATTGTATATATAATACAATGCCCATGTTCCCTGAGATATGTAGGCATGTCAACCAGAACAGTTCAATCTCGCATTTTGGAACATCGCTCTCGCATTAGGAACAAAAATTTGGAATGCCCTATGGTTGATCATTTCATGCAGGTAGGGCACTCCTTTAATGATTTTCCATTTTTTGTCATCTATAAGTACAAACAAAAAGAATTTTCCTATGCAAATATCAAAACTGCCCTCCTACAGAGGGAGGCATTTTTTATACATCAGCTCCAGACTTTGGAGCCTTTTGGTTTAAATCAGGTCAATGACCTTTCCAGTTATCTATAGGCACAAATGTGCTATTATCATGACCCTATTTAGAGACTTGGATGTGGAATGGGGCTTTAGTGGGGTGAGATTTAACATTACACAAGGTTGATGGACATCCCCTTAAAAGGAGTAAAGTCTCTCCTGTTGGAGAATGGGACTATTATATATACTTTTGACAAACTTTTATATGGGCTATGTTTTGGTTCCATATTCTATTTGTATAATTGGGAATTTAATGGGACCAAAGGTCCACGGCTTCTTTCAGAAGCTTAGCATTGCTGTTTCTTCACACACGCACATAAATATAATTGGTCATTTAGACGAGATTGGATAATGAAGCACATCCCTTTTGATCAAAGGGGAGTGAAAACATCTGGCAGACGCTGTAGGATATATTAAGCATTATCAGTACCATTGAAGCCACTACAATTTGGTATCCAGTAGGATTTCTAATTTAGAAACCACTGGTAGGTGCAGTGTCACTTTGGAAGAAATAAATGTGAGTAATTACTAAAAAATTTCTAACCCTTTAAGTTAACGTAACTTGTTGAAGGTATTTTAAAATGATACATGTGTTATTATGTATTCAGCTCACTTCTCCTGATGAAGTCCTGTTCAAGCAGGAGGAAACAGGTTAAAATGACCTAGGATACCTGTTGGGTATTTTTTTGGACAAGGAGCATCTATCAGAAGGAGCAACATTTGTACATGGAGCTACCTTTAGAATAAGATCTTGCAAAGACAAAAGATCTGGAAGAATTGTGAGTTATATTTGGAGTAACCACTTGAACACAGAACCAGCAAGAGAAAAGAGAAAAGATCTGGAAGGACTATATGTCTACATGTAATAGGACCATGGACATTATCGACACTTTTTGGGGGGTCACTTTTTGGGGGGTCAGAACACAGATAATTTATTGAGCAATTTGTGTGTTTCATTCATGTAAGTTGTGTGTGGAAATAGACTCTTCTATACGGTATAGAGACTACCCTGTATATGTTTTTGTTCTCTTTAGCCCTAAGTGGCAGGGAGCAGATAATATACGTCTGGCTCATCATCGTATCCACATTACGTCCCGTAGGACCGACCAGGCCCTGCTGCTGTCCCTTGACACTGAAAAGGCCTTTGAGAAAGTACATAGAGGCTTCCTCTTGGCAACTCTTGAGAAATTCAGATTCCCTACCTCTTTCGTCAATTGGGTGCGGACAATCTATAAAATGCCTTCAGCGAGGATCAATACTAACGGCCAACAGACGAGACCCCTCTCCCTTCAGTGTGGGGTCAGACAGGGCTGTCAGTGTCTCCATTGCTCTTCGACTTGGCCCTTGAACCTCTGGCTTGCACAGTGAGGCAAAATGCAGGTATGAAGGGGATCGAGGTAGATGGACAAGAACATAAAATTGCATTATATGCAGATGACAGCCTCTTATTTCTTTCCAAACCACAGGAATCCGTCCCTAAACTTATGGAATTACTATACCAATTTGGGGACCTCTCTGGATACAAAATTAATTGGCACAAATCCGAGGCCATGTCCATTGGGAAATTGCCCCTCTCTCATAGGGATATGCCCTGGTCCTTTACTTGGAAAACAGACTTCATGAAATACTTAGGTATTCTCATTACTAAACAACCTAATCTAATTGTCAGAACTAATTTAGATAAAATACTTTCACAGATTAAGTTAGACTTCCTCCGCTGGGCTGACCTCCCGCTGAGTTTGTGGGGTAAGATAGCTGTTGTAAAAATGAACATTATGCCCAGAGGTACTATTGATACTTTAAGAGGGCTTCCGTTGCTTATCCCTCAAAGATACTTTAGAGAAATTGACAGAGCTGTGAGGAGGTTCCTCTGGGGTAATGGCAGGCCTCGGGTTGCTTTTAATAAACTCCAGTTGGCCACAGACAAAGGGGGATTCAACCTCGTGAACCTTAGATTGTACCATAACACGTTTTTACTTGCACAAGCTATCCATTGGCATGCCCACACAGATGGGGAAAGGCCAGAATGGCCTCAAGTGGAGCTAGCTGAACTGAAACCCTTAGAGGGATGGGGAGCACTGGGCTCCAGATATCTTAAACATCCCCACTACCAATCCCCTACTATACTAGCAGCCCGACACGCCTGGAAGGAATTGGCAAGGCAACTAAACTTCGATCCCTATGCCCACATGGATATGACACTGTGGGGTAACCCACATATATTGATAGGCAAACAACCAATTTTGTGGAAACATTGGGTTGATAAAGGGATTTACCAGTTATCACAGCTGAAAAATGCAAATGATAGCTACAAACCCTTTGCACTCCTGCAAGAGGAGTTCCATCTACCAACAGCATGTGCCTGGCAATATATGCAACTGAGACATACCATATCGGCTCAGTTCAGTCCAGGCGCCCTGGCGTGGCGACCACAGCAACTCCAGCTATCTTTGGGCTTGCCATTAAGATGGCCTCTCTCCCAAAACTCAATAACTACCTATATGCCAGTGTGCATAGAGACATAGACCCTGGGTTAGATTTACTAAGGGACAAATGGAACTTGGTGAACTTTCTGCTAAACTGTCACCTGAGCAATGGCAAAATATTTTAAGTAGTGTTGAATGCAGTACATTGGATCTTAAATTGCGCCTCATCCAGCAGAAGATTATTTTCAGGGCCTACTGGACTCCTCTATACCTTATGCGATTAAAAATGTCCTCAAATAGTCACTGTTGGAGATGCAATAATCCACAGGCCAATCTAACACATATGTTCTGGGAATGTTCCAAAGTGCAAGGCTTCTGGGAGAGGTCACGATGCGAATTAACTGAGTGCTGGATTCATCTCTTGCACTGAAGGATGGAAATGCAGTGTTGGGGTTTATTCCAACCAGCTGGGGACTAAATTACAGCTCTAAACAATGGCTTTGGCGGAGCCTGCTGGTTGCCAAGAGGGTGATATTGAGGCTATGGAAATCTCCCCATCCCCCTCGGTGCGAGGATTGGGTACAGGACCTGCTTAAGCTTGCGGCACATGAAAAATGGGCCCTCTTAAAAGTAAATAAATGGGATAAATGGCCTGAAATTTGGGATAACTTTCTTAATCTTTTCTTAGAATAAGAATCTTTCTGACCTATCCACATCTTAGTGCAATGGTGATTTTTCCCTTCTTCTTTCCCTTTTTTCCTCTTCTTTCTTTCTTTCTTTCTTTCTTTCTTTCCTTCTTCCCCTTCTTTCTTGGGGGAGAGTATGGGGGTGGGGGGCAACTTGGGCATGTTGTTGCAAAATTATAAATTGTTATAAAATATTTAAAAATATTAATTTTTTTTAAAAATGGTTTTGTAAATTGTGGACGATGCAAGTCATTTAATGGTGAATTAAGACATGCTGTTCTGGTAGTCCCAGGTCTTAACAGCCACCTCAGTTTTGGAGGATGAATACAACTGAAGGAAGCCCGGGCGGGTGCGTGGCTGGGGGAGTCCCCAAGGCAGTGGGCCCCCAGACAACTGTCTCCCTTGGCCCTATGATAGTGATGCCCCTGCCACTGGTGTTTTTCTCGCTCTTCCACTATGCCCACTAGATCCATGTTTTAACTAGCAACCAAGCACTTACCCATGTTCCTTGTTTTGCTGGGGGAGATGGCTGTCTTTGTTCTCCCGCACCCAAACAGGAGAATCGGGGCTGCTGCCCAGTGCAGCCTGTCCCAGAAACTGCGTCTGCCCCCAACAGGTTTCCCTGGAAAGGGATGAACTTTCCTGTGCCTCCACATTGTGCGTTTCTCCAGGGACACTGATCAGCAGCTGGAAAGCCTGCCCTCTTCAGCAGGGGCGGGAGGGTGGTGTCAGAGAGGATCCCGGCGCCGTGAACCAATCCCTGCTCAGAGCGCATGTAACTGAAAGGAATCCTGTGGAGTTCTATGTTTTACAGTTGCTTAGACATTCCGGGGTGATGCTATCAGCACCCTGAGCAAGGCCTAAGGCCCATAGGTTCTGTCTCAGACCCATCCTCAATCATTACCCTTGCCCCCCAATTAATTAGGAGGTTTAAAGAATCTTTTAAAAATACACTGCAATCCTATTGATGTCTCCTTGAAAGTAAGGCCCATTGTGGTTAATAGAACTTACTCTATGGTTAGCAAATACAGGATTTCAGCCTCAATTAATAAGGCACTGAATCAAACAAGAGCAAACAAACTGGCCGCAATCACAGTTTCCCAGCAATACCACAGCAAAAAATGGGAATTGGAATCTCCTTTTCTTCTGCAACCACACAATGGAACCCTTGAGAGGCAGTGTGGTGTAGGGGTTAGAGTATTGGACTAGAGTTGGGGAGACTTGGGCTCAGAGCCATGCGGCTGACTGCATCACCTTGGCCCATCCCTCTCTGTCAGCCTCAACCTGCCTCACAGAGTTGTCAAGACAAAAGTGGTGAGGAAAAATCAGGTGCACTGCCCTGAATTCCTGAGAGGAAGGGCAGGATAGAAAGATCCCGTTGACTCTGCCAAAAGGAGGGAGGGAGGGAGGGAGGAAGAGACGGAATAAGGCTGAACAAAACAATCTTCAATGTTTTCCAGGGCGTCTGCCCCTTGAGGCCATCTTTTTCCTTTTTCCATTTAACCAACCTCATAGGGCTGTTATGAGAATAAAAAGGAGCTCTCTCTGTATGCAGCACCGTGAGCTCCTTGGTGCATGCATCAATGCAAGGTCTGAGAGAATGGTAGGTATTCAAATGCTGATCTAAAGCTGATCTTTCTATTTGAAACAAAAACCCACACAAAACATGCAAGTCTTGTGCACATTGAAGAATGGGGGAAAGAGCAAGATAGAGATTTCCTACCATTGGGCAAGGGGAGGCAGTTGTCTTGGGGCCCGCTGCCTCGAGGCCCCCCCCCGAGACATGTCACATGACTCCCCATTGCCCACCCGCCCAGCCCGGTATTTTTTTTTTAAAAAATTCTTTTACATTTTTGCCACTGCATGGTCAAGGGATGGCTGCCGGGTGTGTGTGTGTGTGTGAGCCAGGGGTACTCCTTCTCCCCCCCCCCGCCACCCCCGGCAGTGGCGACCTCACTCACAGAGCAATGCAGGGCCTGCCATTCGGGCCCGGCTCTTGCCAACTGCGAGGTGCGCCTGTGCAGTGGAAAGAGCGTCGCTGTGAGGATCAATCATCACAGCGAGTCTCTTTCCACTGTGCAGGCAGGCACACCTCCAGGATGTAGTCCAGCGCTCTGGGCTCCTTGGAGGGAGAGCGGGAGATCTCAGGTGTCCAAAGGTAGTGGGGACAAAGAGAGTAGCTGTGACCCACTGCAAGGAGCCCTGGAGGGACACCCCTCGGCTCACACAAGGACACACCGATTGGACGCAAGAGGTGGGAAGCCGGCAATGCCCTGGAAAATCCACAGGCCTGTCCTGCACAGAAATGCACAGTCCGGCTGTGACCTTAACCAACTCACAATTTTTGTAATTGGTTTAAAAAAATCCCTCATTAATCAGGCAACAGGTTTCTCTTTAAGAAAACCTTTGGTGCCTGCTTTTGATGTGTTTTAGAAAACCAAAGCAACTCCATTTTACTTAGAAAACCTCATTCTAACTTAAAGTAACCCCAGCCCAGCTCAGGGCCATCACGGCCTCTCATGATCAATGTCACTATCTCTCTCCACTAAATTGTATCTAAGAAACCTGGTTCTCACTGTTCTTTTGCTGACAGTTAAGAAAACAGGATGTAACCAAATAAGGAGTGATCTCCAGATGAATAATGAATCATTCACATGCGTACTAGATACTTAGTCCACCATTTTGTTGCCACGTATACTGTGTCTAGGGTGTCAGCATCATTCAGATTGTTTGTATAAATGTAAGATGCACCTGTAACCAAACGGTAATCAGTTTGAGAGCATAATGCCCACTGATTACCTGTTGCAACTGCAGTGCAATAAAATGCCTCTAAAGTATTCCTACTGAGTCTGTTTGATTGGCTTAGGGCGGACCCAGGGACGAACCGAATTCACATCAATTTGGTGCCGTGAGAGTCGGATGTGACCTGGGTGGACGATTTGACCCGTCTCGGGACAACGAAATCCTGCGCGCCCCACAGCGTTTTGTCTGTGGAGGATTCTCTTAGGCCCAAGACGCGCCAATCGTTACAACATGCCACATCCGGGAATAGAGGCAAGAATGAATGGAGGTGTGAACAGTGGAATGAAAGGAGAGTGAAATCCAGAGACGTCTCTTGGTGAGTACCCAGTCCGAGCAGGGGCGAAGGGAAACTTACAGCCCAAGAAGGGGCAAACTTACAGCCCGAGAAGGGGCAAACTTACTGCCCGAGAAGGGGGAAACTTAAGTCCGACAGCCCAATAGGGGCAGCCCGTGCAGGGGCAAAACTAGAGCCCAATAGGGGCAGCCCGTGAAGGGGCAACATAGGGGGGGGACTATGGGGAGTATGCGTGTTGAGGAATTGGGTGATTCTCACGGGAGGGGAAGGTGCCCTCAGAATGAATGTTTTAAAAACATCTCTGTATGGAAGTTTGGCCACTATGAACTCGAGTAAGAGGCCTCCTGGCCCCGAAAATAACATCCTTTTGCAATTGCCTTTATTTTATACACATACCGGTAAATTTTAATAACACCAATATGCCTAGGCCTACCAAAGAAACCCCCACCATATGTATTACCATCATACGCCAAGCGGCTTCTCCTTTCCAACATGCTATGGAGAACAAAGGAACTCTCTCAGTCTGTAAAGAGAGGGAGAGGTCTGAAGAAAGTATTAAAGAAGAAAGAATGATTGTCTTTAGCAAAAATCATGTTGTCTCTGTGTTCTGTTTCCAAGCTCAAAACAGCTGCTTGCTGTCCTTGTGTTGCAAACAGTCTAATTTCTGCTGTTACTGTCCCGTTGTAACCAAGCCAAAAGACAACACTGTTCTTGCTGCAAAAAGTTTCTCCGAACAAAAGACTGCTTTTGTTCTCTTTTTCTTTTTTCCCCTTTTCTTTCTCCCCTCTCTCTTCAACTGCTTGCAGTTGGAAAGGAGGAAAGAAAATGGAGTTTGAAGGAATGCACATGTTGAAGTTTTATGCAGAGAATTGCAGGGGGGGAAACTAGAAGGAGGCGTGAAAGGATTTTCATTGGAAGTTGTTAAAAAGTTGAAAGGAACCAGTAAGTTGGAAAATGTAAGTTGTGCTGTGGAAAGGTAATATGGAATTACAGATTGTTTTATGGATGACTATGATAAGTTTGTTCTGTTTGAGCTACTTTCTTAACTGAGTTTATGGCTAACATATTTAAAATGTTATAAAATTCTTTGTGACTCATATGAAGTTTTTTTGGTTTTTTGGTTTTGGTTTTGTTTAGTCCTTTGTTCTGTGAAATACACAAGACAAGCCTCTGTGTATGTGCGCATGTTTCTGAGCGGGAGCCCAAAGCTCTGGTTCTGTGTAGGAATCCAACCCCCATCAATCTTATAACTCACCTCTGTGAAGATGAGGTTTCTGTTGTATCTGTGAATGTATTTATTCTAGTGACATGTCTTTTTCTGTAAACTGTTCCAGACCAAACTTGTTCTGACACTCAGTTCCAAAACTGGCAGGTATTATATTAATTGAACATAAAATTGGTCATGGCCTGAGCAACAGGGGGAACTTTTAGAGTCCCAGCTGGCCAACTGGGTTCTGAATCTTCCCACCTCTGCAAAAGTGCTGCTTATGGCTGGCTAAATGCATTAGGCATAAGAGCAAGCTCTATTTTATTCACTCTTATATCAAGTTGATTGTGATATTTCTGCCACTACTGAGTATCATTATGTTTACTGATTTCCATGACATGGTCTATCTTATCTTACCTGTTTTCTGTGAGCTCAAACTTTTCTCTAAACCAGAAGTTTCCCTTTCAAATTCTTGCTCACAACTGAGAGCTGATCTCTGATGAACAATGGCAGCTCTGCCCATTTCCAGATGGGAGGGGGAAGGAGCTTCTCTGTAAAGCAGTTTGTGTTCCAGCCAGTTAATTGTGGGTGAGAAGGAAAAATGGATTTTAAGATAAATCCGTCTAATTGTATTACTGTCATGTTTTTGCAAAATCTATGCAATATTTCTGCTAACTGATTTGATGTAAACTGAGAGCTAATAATCAAATGGTCTAAGGTTTAAATTTTAAATTTGTCTCATCCACTAGTCCTGCTTTGCCTTCACAGTAGCTGAATCTTAAAATTCCAGATCCCAGACATGAGATTTGATGAAAGGAATTTTGTTTTGCCAATCCTGCAAGTGGAAGGGAGTTCCAAAGTACCGATTTGCATTTTACCTAGAAGACTTCCCAGTTTGAAAGGATCAAGCTTTGTGTGTTACTGTGAAACCCATACCCTGTTTTCACAGCTCCTGGTGAGAGACTTGACTTTATCATCACAGGTTTCACCCCTCTGCAAGATTATGGACAATTTTTCTGATAACACCTTTTACTAAAGAGGCCTGTAAAAAGGGACACTTTAATTTGCTTCATGAGACATTAGGCCTCGTCCAGAAGTCTCAATCCTTTTTTATCAAGGTATAATATTTTGCCTGGGGGCATGGACAGTTTCTTTTTTATATAGGTCTCCCCCCCCCCGAAGATATTGTTGCCCTACAAAGATGTCAAACCCCAAACCCTTACTCATTGGTCACTTGCTAAGTTATGAGGCTAAAGATGGAGAACTGGAACGCCACAACTCTCTACACGTGACCTAGATGAAGATCCCAAAGCCAGATGTTACTGACGAATCACCCCTTTATGGAGGAAGAAGTCAGATATACTGGATGGAGATTGATTGCCCTGACAAAGGCCTGTAAGTATGATTGTCAGCCAATGTGGTGCAGTGGTTAGAGTGCTGGACTAGGACCGGGGAAACCCGAGTCCGAACCCTCATTCAGCCATCACACTTGCTGGGTGACACAGGGCCTGCCTCACAGGGTTGTTGTAAGGAGGAAGAACAGGATACAGAAGAGAATGTGAGATGCCACATGGAAACTGGACTTGAGGGCCTTGGTGAAATTCGAGCGCTGAAGTTTTATGTTGCAGCCTCTTGACCTGAAAGGCTTTAATGCCGCCTCAAAACCCCAACTGTGAATGCCTTTTTCCTTTTGACTTTCTTGCTTTGCTTTTGCCCAGGATTGCCATTTTGTTATCATGATCAGAAACCAGCCTACAACACAAGCCACCAAGCCCTAAATGAGGACATCATCCCCTGTTCTGGTCTTCGGGAGAAGAGGGGCCCATGGCAAGCAGGAAAACAAAAACATAAATTGAACAAAAAAAAAAAAAGCCAAAAGACCAAATTGAAAATAGCCCCAGGTTTTATCCATCCTTTGTATTATTTGCCTTGAAAACTTGATTTTCCTTTTGTGCTGATGGTTGGTACCCAGAGACTTAGTCTCAGGACGCTGTCCCTACATGGGGGTGGGGGGAGGGAATTGGCAACTCACTTGCCTGTCTTTCTCTCAAGTAATCAGGTTTGCAACCAACAGTGCCTTGAATTGTCTTTCCAAGAAGGATTGGTCCTCCCCAGATCGAAGGAATACCTGGATCCATCGCCAGAACGTGATCCCAAGGGAGTCTCCAGAGGACATCAACACTGACCCAGGAAAACTGACCACCATCATCAGCTACCCGAGGGCAGTCCCTATCTGCATTTCCAATCCAACCCAATGGTGACAGAACGTCCATCTGCTACCCTGTCCTGTGTTCGAAGAAGAGGGCTTAATGCAAAGTTCATCTTCCTGCTCCTAAGTGCTGTAGGAGAGGGATAGACAACAAATGTCTGAAGACTGCCTGATAACAAACAGGCAAGCCAATTTGTTCACTTTCCTCTGGAGTCATATGTACAACAGCATCTCCCCAAGCTGTAAAGCCCTGGAACCATCCTACCTGGGTGACACGATTTCAAAATTCTGCCAAAGACACTATTTCAGATTTCCCACAAGGGGGGGGAGGAGTCAAGGCTCCCAAACACATGAACATTCGAGCTTGTCTGTGGACATTAGCCAAACAAGCCAAAGCAACACTTTGGAGAGGAGAACACTAGGAGAGGAGAACACTAGGGAGAGGAGAGCTGGTCTTGTGGTAGCAAGCATGACTTGTCTCCTTAGCTAAGCAGGGTCTGCCCTGGTTGCATTTCAATGGGAGACTCTATGTGAGCACTATGAGATCTTCCCTTAAGGGATGGAGCCGCTCTGGGAAGAGCAGAAGGTTTCAAGTTCCCTCCCTGGCTTCTCTAAGATAGGGCTGAGAGAGATTCCTGTCTGCAACCTTGGAGAAGCTGCTGCCAGTCTGTGAAGACAATACTGAGCTGGATAGACCAATGCCAATGGTCTGACTCAGTACTGTATATGGCAGTTTCCTATGTTCCTAACACGGATCAGAGAACATCCAGGATAGCCAAAATCCTGCAACGTTGTAGCAGTGTATCCGCTGCAGAAAGGGAGGGAGGTAAAGATCCTCCTCCTCGGCTCCTGGTTGGCTGGTTTCATGCTGAAGCTCAGCAGAGCCCGCCCCTCCACCTGACGGACGGGCTTCCGAAAATGAGCCCTGCACAAGCTTGAGCTGTGACTCTGGCAGCAGCTGCCCTCCTCTGGTTCCTGGCTTGCCAGCCGCGTCCTTGCTTAAGCGCTGGGACTGGCAGGAGACGTCAACGAGGCCTGTTGATTTCAATAAGACTACTTGTGAGTCATTTAGTGTGGCTGTGAGCCAGTGAGTGAAATAGCCAATCCCTCGAACAGTAATACTTAATACAAACACACTGAGAGAAACGTTAACAGTCACGAGACAGGCTACTCCAGTCACTGGCTCACATTCACAATGAGTAAGCAGACATAAAGTGTAAAGTGTTGTTGTTTTTAAAAGTGTTTTAATTGGTTTCAAGCAGTTTTCATCAATTTTGAATTGTTTTTATATTGTTTTTAGAATTGTGGGTTTTACAGGTGAAACTCGGAAAATTAGAATATCATGCAAAAGTCCATTAATTTCAGTAATGCAAATTAAAAGGTGAAACTGATATATGAGACAGACGCATTACATGCAAAGCGAGATAAGTCAAGCCTTAATTTGTTATAATTGTGATGATCATGGCGTACATCTCATGAGAACCCCAAATCCACAATCCCAGAAAATTAGAATATCACATGGAACCAAGAAGACAAGGATTGTAGAATAGAACAATATCCGAAAATTATACGGCTAACATTATAATGCCCTCATACAAATCTATGGTGCAACCACACCTGGAGTCCTGCGTACAATTCTGGACACCGCATCTTAAAAAGGACATTGTAGAACTGGGAAAGGTGCAGAAAAGGGCAACCAAGATGGTCAGGGGCCTAGAGCACCTTTCTTACGAGGCAATAGAACAATATCGGACCTCCGAAAAGTATACAGTGTTCTGTGCTTGATTGGCCAGCAAACTCGCCTGACCTGACCCCATAGAGAATCTATGGGGCATTGCCAAGAGAAGGATGAGAGACATGAGACCAAACAATGCAGAAGAGCTGAAGGCCGCTAAGGAAGCATCCTGGTCTTCCATAACACCTCATCAGTGCCACAGGCTGATAGCATCCATACCACGCTGCATTGAGGCAGTAATTGCTGCAAAAGGGGCCCAAACCAAGTACTGAATACATATGCATGCTTATACTTTTCAGAGGTCCGATATTCTTCTATTCTTCAATCCTTGTCTTCTTGGTTCCATGTGATATTCTAATTTTCTGGGATTGTGGATTTGGGGTTCTCATGAGCTGTACGCCATGATCATCACAATTATAACAAATTAAGGCTTGACTTATCTCGCTTTGCATGTCATGCGTCTGTCTCATATATCAGTTTCACCTTTTAATTTGCATTACTGAAATTAATGGACTTTTGCACGATATTCTAGTTTTCCGAGTTTCACCTGTATATCTCAACAGCATTCCGGACTCCAGTAGTGAGATAATCCCGAGAATCCTTGCTTTCCAGAGGTGGCAGACCAGTCTTAAAAGGATGGCTCAGTTTCCAATAGTCCAGAAAAATCCCAGGAGAAGTACGATTTCGGCTAACAATCTGCAAAGCTTCCTCATACCATGGGCCATTCTCCGTTCGGAAATTCTGAGCTTCATCCACAATGATGTGCTTGACTGAATGACACTACAGCGTGAAATGGTTCCCCATGAAACTAGTCACAACACTGGTTTGGGGCATTTTCTTCCTAAAACAAAATGTTTTTAAAATATCATCCAAAATTGATTAGGCTTAAGCTGGTGCTTTTTAACAGAAAATAATGCTGTGCCAAGCAGAGACACACTCCTCTAAAATGCTAACCCCTCAAATTAGTAGCAATGCAGTACAAAACATGGCCACAGGAGGGCACCTTTTTGCCACACAAGGGGAAAATGCTTTGTCCTTTCCCATTCCGGTAGCCTAGCCTCAGCTTGCTTCGCTGCAAAAAGTGTCCGGAAGAGGGCACCCTTTTGCCACGCCACAAAGATGCATCGCCCTCAAATCCTCACCCCGCGGCAGTGCAAAAAATGGCCACAGGAGGGCATCCTTTCGCCACACCCTTTGTCACACCTGCACAACATTAGGCCCAGGGGCCAGATTTGGCAATAGGGCACGTTTTTCCTTGGAAGTGGGTGGGCAAAGGGGCGGCAGGAAAAGTGGTGAGGTGGCACGGGGCTGGGGGCAGGGCACGGGTGCTTCCTGCATATGCTGCCAGCCACTTCCCCATTGCCATTCACCTGAGCCCCTTTGCTGCTCTCGGGGCCGGGAGCGGACGGGGCAGGGCTGCAGGCGTGGTGGCGAAGGCAGATGTGCCACTGCTTCAACATCCCCCGCGCCGGCCCCAGTCCCCATTGCCCTGGCTCCTAAGCAGAGGCGTAACTAGGGAAAACGGCGCCCGGGGCAAGCACTGAAATTGCGCCCCCCCGCCGCGCTCCCCCCACCCGTCCGCCCCCGGAAATATGGAAATGTGTCACAGCCATAGTCAAATGTGGGTTGTGGGCTGCATCCGTGCAAGTATACTGGGACAGGAAAAAGGAAACATGAGGCTACAAGGCTCTTTAGAAATATATATTTTAAAGAAATGTCTTGCATACCAACAGCCTAAGTTTGCAGTCCTCATGGCCAGAAAATAAATGCTTTTAAACATAGTAATAGGCTTTGTGTCCCAAAATGGAAAAGACAAGACAGGTATTCTAGTCTTTTCCATCATAGATATTCTAGTCTATTCAAGATTTATGCTTATATTATAATAGAGACTTAAATTATAATAGACATATATTCTAGTCTATCATAGATATTCTATGTTTATTAATTCTATAATAATGTCTATTTGTAGCACACTTTACGTTGGTTGTATTCCTGGGAAACTCAATGGCCACATTCAGCCACCATTATTTGAGCCATGATCTCCCCTCCTCTTTATGCTTCCCTCTCATACACAGTCTTAATAAATAACCTCCTGGTTTAATTAAATCACCGTTTGCCTATGCACCTGAACAGCAAAACTGAGGTTTGGGCCCTTCATATACCAGAACTGCAAACCACACTGTGTGATTCTAGTTTGGGGGGCTTACTCAGCAGTTTATTGGATGTAAGCTGTGAATGTGAATGCATCCAATTGGATTGAACATAAGGGCAAGTTATGGTTTGATTACGTAGGAAGCTGTCTACAGAGTCAGATATTGGTCCACCTAGCTCACTATTGCCCACACTGACTGGCAGCAGCTCTCCAAGGTTTCAGGCAGGAGTTTCTCCCAGCCCTACCTGGAGGTAGGGATTGAACCTGGGATCTTCTGCATGTTATTTGCAATTACATCTGACTTGCTTGAAATAAATACACATAAATAAATAACCCCCAACATACATCTGACTTGCTTGAAATAAAAACACAGGCAAATCAAAAAGATCATGAATAAGTAGGGGTGAGATTTTTCTTTGTTTTAAAAAAGCCTTCCCAATTTCCTCTTATTTTTAAAACTCTCTCAAAGGAAAATATAAGTTTAATATGTAAAACAAAATACACATTGAATGAAAAACCGTGATTAACTTTTTAAAAACTATTAAGTATGTAATTAGAAGGATTCCATTACATTAAGATACCAATTTCTTTAAAGCCAGAAATAATACCTACTGAAACTTTAATTATTTAAACAAGGAGAGAAAAAGACATGTTATCTTCCCTAACAAAGATTAAAATCAATTTAATTGGTTCTCCACTGCCTTGACATGATTCTCACTGTGAGTCAAGCAACCAAAGAGGGAAATTAATATTGCAGCTGTTAATCAAGTGATATTTGTGCACTCTATCTTATTAAAGCTACAGGGGCAGAAAGAAAAACTTCCCATTGCTACTTTTTGGACCAATTTGTTCACACTGTATTAAATGGGATTCCCCCCCCTTCAAAAATATAGATGCTGTACTTATGTTTTGGAGACAGAACATCTACAATATGCACAAGGCACAAATGAACAAGGCTGAAAATGTTGTAGACTGTATGTTGCTAATAAAAATCTGCTATAAAGAATAAACCTAGTATTAATCCAGACAGACTGAACATTATTCAAAAATTATATTAATGAGTTCCAAATTAAATTTGCCACCCCACCCCCACATGCTAAGGGATGCTCCAGAAGTTGTAATTATTAGCAGAGCTGCAAAGATCTTGTGTACTAGTACTACTAGTTTCCTTTTGCAATCCCACCTCTGCAAAAGGAAACTCATGCATGCAAGCCAGGAGAGCGACTTGTGGCTCCACTTGCATTGCATGAGTTTCCTTTTGCAGAGGTGGGATTGCAAAAGGAAACTCGAGCAATGCAAGTGGAGCCACAAGTCGCTCTCCTGGCTTGCATTGCCCGAGTTTCCTTTTGCAATCCCACCGGGACTCACACAATGCAAGCCAGAAACACAATGCAAGCCAGGAACTCACACAATGCAAGCCAGGAACTCACACAATGCAAGCCAGGAGAGCGCCACTGGCTCCACTTGCAGGCAACTACCCTCGGTTTGGGGCGGTGGGGAGCCTGCTATGCAAAGCACAGAAGAGCTAAAAGGAGGACGTTATGCAGGGGAGTAGGGACATTCTCTCACACACAACACACACGGGGGGAGAGAGAGATTTGAGCAATGAAACTTACTTTGTTAATGCAGAAGCAGAACAGAAGAATAAAATGCAGCCAGAGGGCAGTGTGGTGGGCAAACGGCAGGCAGGCCGAGTCAGAGAAGGTCCCCAGCAGCAGCTGCGCTCTCAACTAAACCAAGCTGCTCCGCTCCTCCTCGTGCGTGCAGCAAGCAGGGAGGGAGGAACTGAGACAACCAGCATGGTCGGCATGTGTTCTCCGGCAGCCAATGGGAGCTCCCGCCCGCCGGAGATCTCCGTAATGAGAAAAAAAATCACACAAAAAATCTTTTTTGCCAAAGGCAGGGGATTAGTGGGGGCACTTTTTGGCGCCCCCTGCCAAGTGGCGCCTGGGGCACGTGCCCCCCCTGCCCCCCCTATCGTTACGCCCCTGCTCCCAAGTTCCTCTGCTGCTGCCAGGCCTGGGAGCTTTCCGAGAATGAAGGCATGTCTGTGCACTGATGGGGAGCGAGGGTGCATGCCGGCCCTCATTCCCACCAGTCTCCTGGCCCAGGTGGCAGCAGAGCGGTTTGCCGACGAGGCATTGGCACATCCCTCCCCAATCTCTCACAGCAGTGGGCCCCCTCGCCACCGCGTCGGCCACCCTCCCCCCCCGCCCACTCGCCAGGGCCAGCTCCCAGCCCCAGAAGCAGCAGAGGGGCTCATAGCCCCGGGCCACCTTGCCGCCACTCCTGCCCCCCGTCCCTCCGCCAGCGGACAGCCGGGCCACTGGGATCGTGAGGGGATGTGGGCTGCCGGGGTGGGGGGAGGGAAGTTGAATGTAAAAATAAAGACAATCACCATTATGAATTACTTTAAATTATTAAACTATTAACTATTGCTTAATTCTTTAACGGTGTTGTTTGTTTTAAATTTGGCCTGGGCCCCCGCAGGCCAAGTCACGGTTGGTTTCAGCCCAGCGGGGCATTTGAGTTGTGCACCCCTGGAGTAAGACACTCCTATCCTTCACTGCGCCCCAATTCACAAGTCTGCCTATTAGAGAAAAGTATCACATCTCTCTCACACTCACACACTCACACACACACACAGAGAGAGGGAGAAATGGCTCCATCTCAGCAAATTAAAGCTCTGGCCCTGTTTCCCTTTGGTTCCACACCTGGTCAAGGCCTTGCAGTTCTCCTGGACGGTTCTGATTTCCTCCAGGAAAGCCTCTCGGCCCGTTCGCGGGACCCGCAACAAAGACCTCCCAGGAAGTTTGACTGCCCAACTTCTCCTCCGGCTTATCTATATATCCCCAGAGCTGCCACTTCCCTAGTCGTGCGCTAGCCAGCACGGGAGAGCATCGCTTTTGTTTCCTCTGGTCCCCTGAGCTGCTATTTTGCGGCCTCTCACGTATTCAGCTACGGGTTTCCGTGGCTGAGATGGACTCATTTGTAAAGACACGTTTCCCCCCCATTTCACAATCCAATGCAAACACAAAATTCAGGGACTTCACATTTCCTGTGCAAGAGAGCTCTTCTTTCCCACCGCCTGCCTCTTCCACCCTCCTCTGCCATATTCTCCTGCCAATAATTGCAAAATAGGGGTGTTTCTCCTTCCTCCCCCCCCCCCAGGTTATTACAAGCTAAATCTCCCAGGTATTTAGATCAAGCCAAGCCACAAGAAATAAAGCCAAGAGCCAGGATGTTTCCAGCAACTGCTGCCAAACGGCAGAGTTCAGCATGTGTGGTCTCGCAGCAGAATAACAACTCTTCCCAGGTGGAATTAGCAGGGAAGACACGCCCAGTGGGGAGCGTTCAACAAATCCACTCGCAAACCTGGCCCTATCTTGGGCAATCCAGTGTCTCTTCTTTTCCAAGGAAGTTTGTTTTGATTTTATTTCTTTATATTTAGATCCCACCCTTTGTGCTAAGACCCCACGGCAGTTAACAACACGGATAAAACAATGCAATTCAATAACACAAACAGAAGCACAGGCTGAAACAATAGAACTCAATTTTTTTTAAAAACCCATAAAAATAGAAGGTAGCTAGACATTTTAAATGAGCAGGGAGAGGTCATTGACCAAAGGCCTGAATGAAAAGGGCAGTCTCCACTTCCCTCCTGAAGGCTGGGAGCCATGCCGGTCTCAGCTGAGAGCGGGTGCCACAGCCTGGGGGCAAGCACCGAGAAGGCCCTGTCCCGTCTGCTCGAGAGCCAAGCCCCAGCAGGTGTGGGCACACGGAGCAAAGGCCTCCCAGCCGATCTACTCAGGGGGAAGACAGATTCAGACAGAAGCGGGTGGTCCTTAAGGTACCCGAGGCCCAAGCCATTGAGGGCTTTTAAAGGTAATAACCAGCACCTTGAATTATACCCGGAAACTGTACAGACTGGCGAGAATCATTCATTCTGGAACGTGGTTGGCAGAGAGGAGAAATGAACCTAGTGAGGAGAAACCTAAGTATGTAGTACTTAGTCTGGGCTCCTTGGAGGAAGAGCAGGATATAAAATGTAAATAATAATCATAACAACCACCACCACCACCACCTATATTCCCTACCTTTAGGGCACATCAGCCTCCAGATGGCTTTCAAACATAGGTCAGGTAACGTTTTGTGTAGCACTGTCCTGGCAGCGGGTTTAGGACCACAAGGTCCGCATTTGTCCACGAAGGGTTCAATTAAAATCTCCAACAAATATTAGACAGATATTGAATAAGCTATCAAGGAAGGTTGCATGCAGGAGGTTCCAGCGTGGTGTAGTGGTTAGAGTGTTGGACCAGGACCAGGGAGACCTGAGTTCAAATCCCCTTTCAGCCCTGAAACTCACTGGGTGACTCTGGGCAAGTCACGAATCTCTCAGCCTAACCTACCTCACAGGGTTGTTGTAAGAATAAACATAACCATGTACACCGTTTTGAGCTCCTCGGAGGAAAAGCGAGATATAAGTGTAAAATAAGTAAATAGGTTCCTTTCCTGGCAGCATCTCCAAGATATGGCTGAGAGAGACTCCTGCCTGCCACCCCGGAGAAGCTGCTGCCAGCCTGGGTAGGCAATACTGAGCTGGATGGACCAAGGGTCTGACTCAGTATATGGCAGCTTCCTAGGTTCCTTATCCAATGTCTCAATGAAGATTGCCCGAATTTGTTAGGATCACCCAAAGCCTTTAGATAGGACAGTATATAAATGTCATTAATTAATTATTAAAATAATAAGAGTTCACACATGGAAAGCTTTAATTATCTAAGCCCCACTCCCACCCCATCCAATGATAAATCTGCTGGGTTGCTGTTTTTTGTCTTGCATTGAGTCATTAAGCACTGATGTAGCTTAATATATATATAGCTGCTAATATTGTCAGACCGACCCAGTCACAGTTAAGTGACACACACACACACACACACACACACACACACACACACACACCCCGATGAT
The DNA here is from genome assembly GCF_027244095.1 of Hemicordylus capensis. NCBI lineage: Eukaryota > Metazoa > Chordata > Lepidosauria > Squamata > Cordylidae > Hemicordylus > Hemicordylus capensis. The sequence continues at coordinate 206,387,854 of NC_069658.1, read as the reverse complement.
CTGCTTTCCTGCGTCTTTCCTCGAATTACTGCAGTATCAGTTCTTCCCCTTTTTAGCACTCTTGAATACATTTATTTACTCATTTTGCGGGTTGTGGCAGACCAGAGGTGGGGGGACGTTAATAATGATGTTCCCCGGGGATCTACCTTCAGTCGAGAGATTGCTCTGATCCCACTTGGGGAGCACGCCACTCCTGCAAGGTAGGCTGCCACCAGTTGAAGGCTGATCTCGAACCATGAACCCGACACGGCTTCAACACACCCAGGATCAGCGGCTCACACGGATCTTCTCTTTCCGCCAAGGTTTGCAAAGTTGAGCCTCGATAGTGGCAGCTGACGGGCCACTGGGAAGTTGACCGGGCTTTTGCTCTCTGTTCTTTCTCTCTTGCCAAGGGGCACAGACCGGAAGCGGCTCTGAACCACTCAGCCTTGGGCCCGCATGGATTTCCCTGGGCTGCCCCACTCCAATTTCCCTCTGCCTACTGACCTGGGCTTCCTTCCCCTCTAGCTGCCCAGTGCATAACCCAGGTGCTGATTGGCAAAAGAGCCAGCACGGTGTAGCGGTTGGAGTGCTGGACTCGGGACGGGGAGACCCGAGTTCGAATCCCCATTCAGCCATGAGACTTGCTGGATGTGACTCTGGGCCAGTCGCTTCTCTTTCTCAGCCTAACCTACCTTGCAGGGTTGTTGTGAAAGAGAAACTCAAGTATGTAGTACACCGCTCTGGGCTCCTTGGAGGAAGAGCAGGATATCCTATATAATAAAAGGCTTCAGCGTGATCCCGTGCGCCCATGTCTTTTCCGGCTGTTCTGAGCATGCACGGAGCGTATGCTCAGTACTGCCGAAAAAGAGACGGCCGCCCAGACATGGGCGGCCCTCTTTACCAAAATTTAAGGACAGACCATGTTGATTCTAAGGGCAGACCAAAGCGGCTCATTTAAATGGCCCCTCGGCCACCGCCGCCGAATGGCCGCCCGCCCTCCAAGCTGAAATTTGCACAAGAAGCCCCAAGCCCCACGTTTAAGGGCCAAAAAGGCCCATGGAAATGCCCCCGCGGCTGCCGCCGCCAACCGCCCGCCCCCCCAGCTGCCGAGACTGCCTCACCCATGCCAGATCGCTTCTGCCCGAGGCCACGTCCGTTAATCGATTGCATGAGCAACGCAGAGAAGGAGAGAGGCGCTCGCTTGCAGATAGACTCGCAATAGGCGTCCTTTGCGGCCAAAGCGCCAGGACGGAAAGAGGCTTTAAGGAGTGAGGAGCTCTGCAAGCGAGCGCCTCTCTCCTCCTCTACGTTGCTCATGCAGTCGAACAAAGGACGTGGCCACGGGCAGAAAAGGTCTCGGCAGCTGGGAGGGCGGGCAGTTGTTTGCCAGCGGCAGCCGCGGGGGCATGTTCCTGGGCCGTTTGGGCCCTCAGCTGGGAGGGCGGGCTGCCGGTTGGCGGCAACAGCCGCGGGGGCATTTCAATGGGCCCTTCCAGCCCTTTAACATGGCGGGGGGGGGGAGGAGGACTCAGCCAGCCGGGAGGACGGGCTGCCAGAACACACCGTTGCAAAAGCACAAGCCAAGTTGCCTGCAAGCCCAGCTCATGGAGCGGAGGGCAGCCGCCATTTCCTCACCCTTTCCCCGGCCAACCAATCACCTCTTGAGAAATCCGCCCCCCCCCGCCCCTTCCAGCTACGGGCGGGAAAACAGCCTGCCTAAAACAGGCGGGAAAACAGCCTGCCTAAATAACGGCCGCGCGCAGCCGCCGAGCTGACTAACGGTCTCTTCCCTCCTTCACCGTCAGAGCAGATTATTCGGAGAGCAAAACGAGACGCTTCTTTCTGGCACTTCCTTGCCCAGATTGACTCAGAACATCCAGGAGTGGCTTTCTATTCGTGATTTACAACCCAATTCTGCCCAGAGGCTAAACTCCCTGAGGGGAGCAGGGGAGCCCTCAGGACCAGAGAAAGGGCTTTTCCACTCTCAGTGGAATAACCTTTGGACTTTTATTTGACAAGCACGTTGATGATTTCTGTCCCCACATTGTCAAAATATACGGAAGAGAACCCTGAGATCAGCCAGAAGTCAAAACTCCCTGAGGGGAGACAGCCCACCGGCAGGCAGGGAAGCCCTCAGGACCAGAGAAAGGGCCTTTCTGCTCACAGTGAACTGGCCTAAAATCTCAATTTTTGAAAACTGTGAAGAGCAAATTGTTGATTGCTCATTTGTGGGCAAAATTCAAGGCCAAAGAAAAGTAATTTAAAAAAAATTAGAGAGAAGAGGGTGAAGGAAAAAAGAAATACTATTGGGGGGGGGACACCTACAAATGTATTAAATAAGTACCTTAAGTTTAACACTGAGTTGAAAAAATAAAGAAGAGCTTTTAAACAAGAAATATACTCGAAGACTTGCCTCAGAAGTAAGGAAAAACTTACTGAGGGAGATGGAAGGCCCAAAGAGAGCGGACAAGACGAGGGGAGGGAAACAAAATAGACAGAGGGGCGAGGGGGGAGAGTGGAAAACAAGAGGGTGGGGTGGGACGTGGGAGGGAGGGCAGAGTGTGGGGCAGGAGACAGGGAGGGAGAGTGGGGAGCAACTCTCCAAAGAAGAAGCCCGCTCTAGGCCAGAGGAGGCCAAAAGGAGGAGGGCACCGAGCAGACAGAGGAGGCAAAGATCGCTGGCACCAACGGTCTACTAGCGCCCGCTAATTCAACGGGCTTAAAATCACTAGTAAATGTAATAATAATCTGTAAGGGACAGAGGAGCCACGCGATTTCATAACCCCATGAGAAAGGAACCTGTTCTATATGCCATAAAGAGTGTAGCTTGAGAGGCAGAGACTTCTCTCTTCTCAGCTATCCTGGAGACCTTACTTCTTGTAAAGTCAGAGCCAGAGGTCAGGGGCTGGAGGGGAGATCTAATGTCTTTGTGTGCCACACTGTGCATGGCGCATTACTTGCGTGTAGGAACATAGGAAGATAGGAAGCTGCCATATACTGAGTCAGACCATTGGTCTATCTAGCTCAGTATTGTCTTCACAGACTGGCAGCAGCTTCTCCAAGGTTGAGACAGTAAATCTCTTCTGGAAAAGTTTGTATGGTTATGTACAAAGAGACAAGAGTATCTCTTCTAAACAGCAACGGGACGAATTGTGGAAATGGACGTCGGACTTAACCCCCCCCCCCGATTACCTGATGTGCCTTGAAATCCCCCACCCTCGAGTTACAGTACTGCCTGCATATACTTCATAACCGTGTGGGTTTCCAAATCCTTGTGTGTAAATCTTTGTAGATATATCATGTACAAACAATCACTTTGTATATAATTGTGCTTTGGCAACGTACTGTATGCTTTGGTAGTTTGTTGGTTCAATTAAAAAAAAATCTTGTCCTATTTAAAAAAAAAAAAATCTTGTCCTATCTTTGGAGAAGCCAGAGAGGGAACTTGAAACCTTCTGCTTTTCCCAGAGCAGCTCCATCCCCTGAGAAGGGGAATCTCTTCTAGTGCTCACACTTCTAGTCCCCCTTGCATATGCAACCAGGGCGGACCCTGCTTAGCTAAGGGGGCAAGACCTGCTTGCCAGCACAAGACCAGCTCTCCTCCTAGTGTATCAGTTTGAATCTGTAAGTGACATTTCCATCCGTTCCCCCTAATTGTCCTTTCAAGTGGCCATCACAGAAGCGGATGAAAACGAAGGTGTGCTCTCCCTTTAAATGCCACAGGCCTTGGACGGATCTCAGCCAGGCCTGCCTTCGGGCAGCTGGGATGGATTCTGCAGCCTGGGATTTTTCCAACAGGCTTGCCTGCTGTTCCCTGATGGCTTGCTTGAATTCTTGCAGTCCTCAATCGGGTCTCTCTATTGCATTTCATTTACTTATTTATTAGATTTATATACCGCCCTTCCAAAATGGCTCAGGGCGATTCACAACATGATAAACAATTAAAACAAATTAACTATTAAAACTGGGTAGCCATTCCCCAGGGCATCAGGATCTAGCCAGCAATGACTCTCTTCTTCCCTGGTAAACGGGCTTCCTGAAAGGGAACAGGCACCGTAGCTCTTTGCCTGCCTTTCCTCCTTCAGCTCTGACTCCATCTTCCGCCTTCTTCCTAAGACTTCCGTCCCATGCAGTATCTTCCACCCAATCTGCCTGAAACCCATTAGGACAGGGGAGACCCGAGTTCGAATCCCCATTCAGCCATGAGACTTGCTGGGTGACGCTGGGCCAGTCACTTCTCTCTCAGCCTAGCCTACTTCACAGGGCTGTTGGAAGGAGAAACCTAAGTATGCAGTACACCACTCTGGGCTCCTTGGACAAAGAGCGGGATATAAATGCAAAATAATAATAAAATAGAAATAATAATAAAAATACATAATGATGTTATATACAATGTTATGTACACAATTACACAAAATCGTTGTGTGTGAAATTTTGAATACACACTCATCGTAGTTCGAATTTTTATTTTTCACGTGAAATAAGGGCGCTCAACAGAGTGTTGCATCTGGGCGCCAGATCCCCGAGAGCCGTCCCCGTCTCTCGGGACATCCCTGGAGGCGTCAGATATCCTTCTGGAAGCCTCCTTACGTCTCTCGATGTGCTCTTCGGATTTCTCCAGGTCCGTTTGAAAGAAAAGGGAGTGGATGAATCTGCATTGGGGAGGCACTTCCCCCCCCACCCGTCTCACACGGGGCCAGGCGCTCCCCACCTTTGGAGACCGGTGCCCCGCTCCTTCAGCTGAGGCACCCACTGAGATGGGGGGCATGCCGCGAGACCCCTCTGACTGGACACACCAGTGGGAGGGCCGCCGTTAGGAGAAAGGCCGACCCCCTCCTGGGGCTTGCGTCTGGGCAGCGTGACTCCAGAGTCTCCCCTCCAAGTCATGGGTTGGGCTGCCCCTCTTAATTCGGGGGGGGGCTCGGCACTCCTTTCCCAAAGCCTGTCGGTCAGGCTGAGGGGAGGGCAGGGCTCCCTCAGCCACCCACTTGGAAGGCCTGGGTCTAGAAGCAGTCTCGCCGCTGGCGGAGCAAAGACCGGGGCGGGTCCACGTGCTTCGGCCTGAGCCCAAACGGGGTGGGGACCAGGCTGGGCAGCCGCATCTTGGGCCAGCCCTGGGCTTGAGTGGCTGCTGCTCCGGCTCCTCCCAGCACTCCCACCTGATGGCTGCACGCTGAAAGGGGGAAAGCCGGCTCTGCCACTGGCGGGCCAAGTCGGCTTTGGCTCGGGGGGGCTCCCCATTCCAGAGACAAAAGGCGATCTGGTGGGCTGCTGTGCCGGGGGTGGACTGGGCCCGTTCCACTGCTCGGTGGCCTTCCCTTGAGTCTGGCCTGGCTCCTTTGAGCTCCGGGAGAGAGACGGCGGGCTGCGGGCCGCTGGTGGCGGAGAGCCTCCGCTTGGAGAGCTGGCCGGAGATCAGGGTGGGGCAGAAGCAAGAGAAGACAGCCGTGAGCTGACACTGCTCACCGTTCCCCCCATCACTCCCCAGGCCAGCTGTGACCCACCATCTCCCACCAAGCCAAGGAACAGAGGCACAGGGGAACTGGTGAGGCCCTGGGCTGTCCTGCTCTTCCGTGAGCCCCTCTGCTTTCCTGCCTCCGTTCTCGAAGGAGACGGAGTGCAAATGGCAGCCGCCGCCACCCCCAACGCCTCGGAGGCTGTTCGCTTGGGAGGGGCTTCTGACTGAAGAGGGGTGTCTGGCCGGTCACTGTGAGCCACGTATTTCCCTGACTCGAGGTTTGTTTGGCGTGTGAACCTGGCCTTTTCGTATTTATTTCCTTCATTTCTGAAAATGTGCTTATATGCCGCCTCCTCCGAGGACTCTAGGCAGTGAGCGTACAGCAGTATGAAAATAATAATATATTACAGGGCACATGCCTGGCGGAACAGGTGGGCCTTCAGAAGGGCCTTCAAAGCAGCCGGGGAGGGGGCTAATATTATAAAATAAGAATAATAAATCCGAGGCCTTACCCTCTCCAACAGCCTGGCCCGCTTGCTGCCCTGAGGAGGCACGGCCGGATTCATTTGGCTGGTGGCAGACAGCGTCCTCTTGGGCAGCTGGTGGCCGATCTGGGTGGGACAGAAGCAAGGGAAAGCAGCCGTGAGGTGATACTGAGCCTTTGGAATCCAGTGCTATAGAACTAAATAATAATAATTATGATAATAAATCTGTGGCCTTACCCTTGCCAAGGGGGTGCCTTCCGTGGGTGGCATGGCCACTGTCCTGCTGCCGGCAGGGGAGATGGCGAGCTTGGAGAGCTGATGGCAGAGCTGGGTGGGACAGAAGCAAGGGAAAGCAGCCGTGAGGTGATACTGAGCCTTCGGAATCCAGTGCTATAGAACTAAATAATAATAATTATGATAATAAATCTGTGGCCTTACCCTTGCCAAGGGGGTGCCTCCCGTGGGTGGCATGGCCACTGTCCTGCTGCCGGCAGGGGAGATGGCGAGCTTGGAGAGCTGATGGCAGAGCTGGGTGGGACAGAAGCAAGGGAAAACCGCCGTGAGGGGAGACTGATCGTGGACCCAATGCGAATTCCAGTCAGCTTCAACTGAAACAATGCTAATTTAGTGCTCTATTGTTAAGGGTTCTTAAAAATTTATTTGTTTGATTATGATACTTGTTCGATTATGATACTTATGATATTTGTTCAAAATTATACTTTCTTGAAGTTTTTTCCCATGAAACTTATTCAGTCGCATGCAAAACTGATATAATCCTTACATATAGATGGCTGCCATTAAATACTGCCTCCTGATCCCACCTACAGAGACCAAGTTTTGCATGCACCATCCTGCCACTGAAATGAGCTGGATGTACTGCTCTCTCTTTTTTGGACACTGGGATGTCCTCAGGGGGAATTAAAATACTTTTCCTGCAGTTTTTTAAAATAATAATTCTGATAATCAGAATACCCAATTATCGACAGATAGCTGATCTGCTACTATCACGCATATTTCTATGCCACGTCTCAACAAAGTCCTCAAAGTGCTTGGCATAGACAAATCACTCTAATAAACAAATAAGATGGTCCCCTCTCCCAAAAGGGCTCTCAATCTAAGAGAGATGCTCGGTAGAAACCAGCAAGGGCCACTCACTGGTGGGATGCTGTGCTGGGGCCAGTTTCCAGCTAAGAAGACTGATCTGTGGTCTTACCTCATCCGAATCCCCTGTGTGGGGTCGCTGAACTGGTGGCCTCCTGGAGTTCTGTCCCGAAACCACCTGTTTCTGTGAGATGTGGTGGGTGGGACAGAAGCAAGGGAAGACAGGCTTCAGATGAGACTTCATGGCACCAAGGCAACATCCAACGAAGCCCCAGAGCCTCTTCTAGGCAGAGGCATTCGGGATTTGGAGGACCGGCTTCCCGGGATGCAGAGGGAGCTGACCGTGGACCTGACTCTGAACTGAGTTTGGGCGACTCCCCCTCCCCAAACTACCTTCAGAAAAGCTCCTATATAACTAATAAAATAATAATAATAATAAATCTGTGGTCTGACCTTTCCCAAGGGTTTGTCCTGCTTGCCTGCGGGCTTCTTAGTGCGCTCAACAGAGGCTTTCACCTTGGCGCGCAGGCGGCGGAGCTGGGTGGGACAGAAGCAAGGGAAAACAGCCATGAGTTGATAGTGATGGTGGACCCGATGCGAATTCCAGTCAGCTTCAACTGAAACAATGCTAATTTAGTGCATTATTGTTAAGGGTTCCTAAAAATGACACTTTATGGAAGGTTTTTTTAAATGAAACTTATTCAATTGCATGCCAAACTGATATATATATATAAATGGCTGCCATTAAATACTTCCTCCTGATGACCTAAAAATTGCAGCCGCTGGTTCCCTCTCCCCAAAGGGCTCATCTTCTGAAGGGAAAGGCTAGGTAGAAACCAGCAAGGGCCACTCACTGGTGGGATGCTGTGCTGGGGCCAGTTCCCTGCTAAGAAGACTGATCTGTGGTCTTACCTCGTCCAAATCCCCTGTGTGGGGTTTCTGAACTGGTGGCCTCCTGGAGTTCTGTCCCGAATCCACCTGTTTCTGTGAGATGTGGTGGGTGGGACAGAAGAAAGGGAAGACAGGCTTAAGATGAGACTTCATGGCACCAAGGCAACATCCAACGAAGCCCCAAAGCCTCTTCTAGGCAGAGGCATTCGGGACTTGGAGGACCGGCTTCCTGGGATGCAGAGGGAGCTCGCTGTGGACCTAACTCTGAACTGAGTTTGGGCGACTCCCCCTCCCCAAACTACCTTCAGAAAAGCTCCCCATGGGGTGGTTTCTTGCTTTTGTGTTTTCTTTCTCCTATGCCTACATCTTCAACTGACCCAATGCTAGTTTAATGCTTTTTTAAGGGTTTTTTCTTTTTAAAAAATGATACTTTTTTTGAAGTTTTCTCATGAAACACATACAGTTGCATGCAAAACTAATATAATCCTTACATACAGTATAGGTGGCTGCCATTGAATACTTCCTCCTGATCACACCTACAGAGACCAAGTTTCGCATGCACCAACCTGCCACTGAACTGAATGTACTCCTTTCTTTGACACAGGGATATCCTCAGGGAACATTTTCCTCATTTTCCTGCAGTTTTTTGGATAATAATTCTGATTATCAGACTTCCCAATTTTCTACAGATACCCTTGGCTGCTTGGGCCTGAGGCCGAAAGATGTGGGGGAAAGTCTCGGCAATCTCCTCTTTGGCCTGCTGTGCTGAGCTTGCTGCTGCTCCTGCTCCTCCCAGCACTCCCACCTGATGGCTGCACGCTGAAAGGGTGAAAGCCAGATCTGTCACTGGTGGGCCAAGTCAGCTTTTGCTCGGGGGGCTCCCCATTCCAGAAACAAAAGGTGATCTGGACCGTAGCGCGGTGGCCAAATCTGCTACTATTAGGAATATTTCTGTGCCACTTATCAACCATGTCCTCAAAGGGCTTGGCATAAACTAATCATTCTAATCCACAAACAAGATGGTTCCCTGTCCCGAAATGCCTCCTAATCTAAAGGGAAACTCTCGGGAGAAGCCAGCAACAGGCCCTGGCGGGTTGCTGTGCTGGCGGTGAGTTGGGCCAGCTCCCTCCAAAGAAGAGTCCTCTTCCGAGTGAGTTGGGAGTTAGCGAGTGACCTGGGAGAGCGCCTCCTTCTGCATGATCCCCACTGGACATGGAGGCCATTGAGAGAGGTCCTTCTCCGGATGCTGCCAGCTCACCAGCTCAGGCCTTCTCTGTGGTGGCTCCTGGGCTGGGCTCTGGAATGCCCTCCCTATAGCCATTCATTCATGATTCAACATCATTGATTGATTGATTGATTGATTGATTAAGTGCCGTCAAGTTGGTGTCGACTCTTAGTAAGCACATAGATAGATTCTCTCCAGGGTGGTGACTTGTCTTCCACTTGGCCTTGAAGGTCTCTCAGTGGTTCATTCATGGCTGTCGTCATCAAGTCCATCCAACTTGCTGCTGGTCATCCTCTTCTTCTCTTGCCTTCCACTTTTCCCAGCATTATGGACTTCTCAAGGGAGCTGGGTCTTTGCATCATGTGTCCGAAATATGAGAGTTTGAGCCTGGTCATTTGTGCCTCGAGTGGAAATTCTGGATTGACTTGTTCTAGGATCCATTGGTTTGTTTTCCTGGCTGTCCAGGGTCTCCTCAAAAGTCTTCTCCAGCACCCAAGTTCAAAAGCGTCAATACTTTTTCTATCTTCCTTCTTCAAAGTCCAGCTTTCGCATCCATAGAGCGTCACGGGAAAAACCACAGTCCGAACGATTCTCATCTTTGTAGGTGTAGACACGTCACGGCATCTCAATATCCTTTCCGAGGCCTTCATTGCTACCCTACCAAGGGCTAGTCTGCGGAGTATTTCTTGACTGCTGGCTCCTTGACTGTTGACGGTCGATCCTAAAAGGCAGACACTATCCACCACTTCAGTGTCTTCATTCTCAATTCTGAGGCTGGTTGCTGTCCCTGTTGTCATTAGTTTAGTCTTCTTGACATTTAGTCGTAGTCCCATTTTCCCACTGGGCTCCTTGACCTTCATTATTAGAGCTTGCAGATCCTCCGCCTTCTCAGCTCTCAGAGTGGTGTCATCAGCGTAGCTCAGGTTCTTGATGTTTCTTCCCCCAGCTTTCAAAGCACGCTCATCTTCTCCCAATCCAGCTTCTCTCAGTATATGTTCAGCATATAAGTTGAATAAAGCGGGGGAAAGTAGCCAGCCTTGCCTTACTCCTTTACCAGTCTGGAACCAACATCATTACCCGCCTTTAAAGGAGCCCTGAAGACAAATCTTTCTAGCCTGGCTTTCAGAAAGCTGTGGATGTTTTCAGTTGTTTTACTGTACATGGTTGTTTTTCTGGCGTTTTTATCTTGCCTCTTTTTGTCTTCAGTTTTGTGGATCAGCTAGAGCCTTTGGAATCCAGTGCTATATAACTAACTAACTAACTAACTAACTAAATAAGTAATCAATCAATCTGGGGCCTTACACTCATCGGCTTGCTGGCCGGAAGAGGAATGGCAGGCTTTGTGCGGCTGGCAAGCTGGTGGCGGATCTGGGTGGGACAGAAGCAGGGAAAACAGCCATGAGTGGAGAGTGAGAGTGGACCCCATGCTCAGTCCAGACCCCTTCAACTGAAACAATGCTAATGGAGTGCTTTATTGTTCAGTATCGTTACGTTTATTGAAGTTGTTTTCAATGAAACTTATTCAGTTGCATGCAAAACTGATCTACTCTTTATGTATAGTTGGCCGCCATGAAATACTCCCTCCTGATGACCTAAAAACTCCCTCCCCGCTTTCTTCCACCTGAGCCAGATCTTCGATCCAGCCATCGGGGTCCCAAAGGGATTGAGTTGGCTTTCTGACTGACAGGGCATCCATCTAGGACTCCACCCAGAATGGAGGTCCTTCATAAATGCCTTTCATATTGATGGGAAACTATGAATTGGCTCCAAGTTACTTGACTCTCAGCACACACGCATGCCGAACTATATTCCGCTGTGTTGGGCCTCTGTGCACTCGGCTATATTGAGAAAAGGATTCTCTCACCGCAGGGAATTTCCAACACTGGAAGCCTCCATCCTGCTGCCAAACAGGCAACCGCCTCCCCACACCTCCATGGCCTACCTTACGTCTTTCCATCTCTTCGTCGAATTTTTCCTGCTCTTCGTAATACTGTCATTTAAAAGAAAAGGGAGTGGATGAATCTGCATTGGGGAGGCACTTCCCCCCCCCAACCCGTCTCACACGGGGCCAGGCGCTCCCCACCTTTGGAGACCGGTGCCCCACTCCTTCCGCTGAGGCACCCACTGAGATGTGGGGCATGCCGCGAGACCCCTCTGACTGGACACACCAGTGGGAGGGCCGCCGTTAGGAGAAAGGCCGAGCCCCTCCCGGGGCTTGCGTCTGGGCAGCGTGACTCCAGAGTCTCCCCTCCAAGTCATGGGTCGGGCTGCCCCTCTTAATTCAGGGGGGGGCGCTGTCGGTCAGGCTGTGGGGAGGGCAGGGCTCCCTCTGCCACCCACTTGGAAGGCTTGGGTTTAGAAGCAGTCTCGCCGTTGGCGGAGCAAAGACCGGGGCGGGTCCACGTGCTTCGGCCTGAGCCCAAACGGGGTGGGGACCAGGCTGGGCAGCCGCATCTTGGGCCAGCCCTGGGCTTGAGTGGCTGCTGCTCCGGCTCCTCCCAGCACTCCCACCTGATGGCTGCACGCTGAAAGGGGGAAAGCCAGATCTGCCACTGGCGGGCCAAGTCGGCTTTGGCTCGGGGGGGCTCCCCATTCCAGAGACAAAAGGCGATCTGGTGGGCTGCTGTGCCGGGGGTGGACTGGGCCCGTTCCACTGCTCGGTGGCCTTCCCTTGAGTCTGGCCTGGCTCCTTTGAGCTCCGGGAGAGAGACGGCGGGCTGCGGGCCGCTGGTGGCGGAGAGCCTCCGCTTGGAGAGCTGGCGGGAGACCAGGGTGGGGCAGAAGCAAGAGAAGACAGCCGTGAGCTGACACTGCTCCCCGTTCCCCCCATCACTCCCCAGGCCAGCTGTGACCCACCATCTCCCACCAAGCCAAGGAACGGAGGCACAGGGAAACTGGTGAGGCCCTGGGCTGTCCTGCTCTTCCGTGAGCCCCTCTGCTTTCCTGCCTCCGTTCTCGAAGGAGACGGAGTGCAAATGGCAGCCGCCGCCACCCCCAACGCCTCGGAGGCTGTTCGCTTGGGAGGGGCTTCTGACTGAAGAGGAGTGTCTGGCCGGTCACTGTGAGCCACGTATTTCCCTGACTCAAGGTTTGTTTGGCGTGTGAACCTGGCCTTTTCGTATTTATTTCCTTCATTTCTGAAAATGTGCTTATATGCCGCCTCCTCCGAGGACTCTAGGCAGTGAGCGTACAGCAGTATGAAAATAATAATATATTACAGGGCACATGCCTGGCGGAACAGGTGGGCCTTCAGAAGGGCCTTCAAAGCAGCCGGGGAGGGGGCTAATATTATAAAATAAGAATAATAAATCCGAGGCCTTACCCTCTCCAACAGCCTGGCCCGCTTGCTGCCCTGAGGAGGCACGGCCAGATTCATTTTTCTGGTGGCGGACAGTGTCCTCTTGGGCAGCTGGTGGCCGATCTGGGTGGGACAGAAGCAAGGGAAAGCAGCCGTGAGTTGAGACTGATCGTGGACCCAATGCTAATTCCAGCCAGCTTCAACTGACCCAATGCTAATTTAGTGGCTTATTGTTAAGGGGTTTTAAAAATGAGACTTTTTTTGAAGTTTTCTTATGAAACACATACAGTTGCATGCAAAACTAGTATAATCCTTACATATAGATGGCTGCCATTAAATACTGATGACCTACAGAGACCATGTTTTGCATGCACCATCCTGACACTGAAATGAGCTGAGTGGATACTTTTTTTTGACACTGGGACATCCTCTGGGGAAATTCTACATCACTTCCCTGCAGTTTTTTTGGATAATAATTCTGATCTGCTACTATTACGCATATTTCTATGCCACGTCTCAACAAAGTCATCCAAGTGCTTGGCATAGACAAATCACTCTAATAAACAAATAAGATGGTCCCCCTCCCAAAAGGGCTCTCAATCTAAGAGAAACGCTTGGTAGAAACCAGCAAGAGCCGCTGGTGGAATGCTGGGCTGGGGATCGATCGGGCCAGTTCCCTGCTAAGACGACTGATCTGTGGTCTTACCTCACCTGAATCCCCTGCGGGTGGCTGAACAGGTGCAGATGGCCGCGCAGAGATCGTACCCGAAATGAACTGTTGTTGTGAGATGTGGGTTGGACATGGTGGGAATCCCCCTTGGTTTTCCTTGGCAGATGGCTTCAGCGGGGGGATTGGGAGGCTGGCAGGACGCAGCTGTGGCTCTTTGGAAAGGCCAGATCCTCAGCTAGAAGAGAGGGAAAGAGAAGAGAGTGTTAATTACTGCTCCCCATTTTATTTCACTGCATTTGATTAAGGAAGGTCAAGGTATAATAGACAAGTATATAACACATTTCCCCCTAACATTAAGGACATGATGATCTATTGACTCCTTGGCAGGATTTGGTTGTTTGTGCACAAGAAAGGCATACCTCCTGATGACCTACAGAGACCACTTAATTTTGCGGAATAACTATAGCCTTTGGAATCCAGTGCTATATTACTAATATAATAATAATAATAATAATAATAATAATAATAATAATAATAATCTGAGGCCTTACCATCTCCAGGAGCCTGGCCCGCTTGCTGCCCTGAGGAGGCACGGCCAGATTCATTTTGCTGGTGGCGGAGAGCCTCCGCTTGGGCAGCTGGTGGCCGATCTGGGTGGGACAGAAGCAAGGGAAAGCAGCGGTGAGGTGATACTGAGCCTTCGGAATCCAGTGCTATATAACTAAATAATAATAATAATAACAACAACAACAACAACAACAACAACAATAACTTAAGAATGGCAACTTGAAGAAAGAAACAGAGGTTTTAATACTGGCTGCACAAGAACAGGCACTAAGAACAAATGCAATAAGAGCAAAAGTGGAAAAATCCACAACAAACAGCAAGTGCTGCCTTTGTAAAGAAGCAGATGAAACCGTGGACCACCTAATCAGCTGTTGTAAAAAGATCGCATGGACTGACTACAAACAAAGGCATGACAAGGTAGCAGGGATGATACACTGGAACATCTGCAAAAAAGACAAGCTACCTGTAGCCAAGAATTGGTGGCACCATAAAATTGAAAAAGTGGCAGAAAATGAAGATGTAAAAATATTATGGGACTTCCGACTACAAACAGACAAACATCTGCCACACAATACACGAGATATAACTGTAGTGGAGAAGAAAGAAAAACAAGTGAAAATAATCGACATAGCAATCCCAGGGGATAGCAGAATAGAAGAAAAATGGGAAAAATCACCAAATACAAAGATCTACAAACTGGAATGGAAAGGCTGTGGCAGAAAAAGACCCAAATCATCCCAGTGGTCATTGGTGCCCTGGGTGCAGTCCCAAAAGACCTTGAAGAGCACCTCAGCACCAGAGGGGCCACAGAAATCACCATCAGCCCGTTACAAAAAGCAGCTTTGCTGGGAACAGCCTCTATTCTGCGACGATATCTATAACAACTGACAATCAAATTCTGGCATCCCAGGTCCTTGGGAAGGACTCGATGTCTGGATCAAACCAACCAGTCGATCACACCTGCCTGGCTGGGTCAACCAGAGATCATAAATCTGTGGCCTTAGCCTTGCCAAGGGTATGACTCCCGTAGCTGGAAGAGGCCTGGTGGGCTTTGTGCTGCTGGCAGGGGAGATTTTCCGCCTCGAGAGCTGATGGCCGAGCTGGGTGGGACTGCAGGAAGGGAAAACCGCTGCCGTGCGGTGAGAGTGAGAGTGGACCCCATGCTCAGTCCAGACCCCTTCAACTGAAACAATGCTAATGGAGTGCTTTATTGTTCAGTATCGTTACGTTTATTGAAGTTGTTTTCAATGAAACTTATTCAATTGCATGCAAAACTGATCTACTCTTTATGTATAGTTGGCCGCCATGAAATACTCCCTCCTGATGACCTAAAAACTCCCTCCCCGCTTTCTTCCACCTGAGCCAGATCTTCGATCCAGCCATCGGGGTCCCAAAGGGATTGAGTTGGCTTTCTGACTGACAGGGCATCCATCTAGGACTCCACCCAGAATGGAGGTCCTTCATAAATGCCTTTCATATTGATGGGAAACTATGAATTGGCTCCAAGTCACTTGACTCTCAGCACGCACACGCATGCCGAACTATATTCCGCTGTGTTGGGCCTCTCTGCACTCGGCTAGAATGAGAAAAGGATTCTCTCACCACAGAGAATTTCCAACACTGGAAGCCTCCATCCTGCTGCCAAACAGGCAACCGCCTCCCCACACCTCCATGGCCTACCTTACGTCTTTCCATCTCTTCGTCGAATTTCGCCTGCTCCTCGTAATACTGTCATTTAAAAGAAAAGGGAGTGGATGAATCTGCATTGGGGAGGCACTTCCCCCCCCAATCCATCTCACACGGGGCCAGGCGCTCCCCACCTTTGGAGACCGGTGCCCCGCTCCTTCAGCTGAGGCACCCACTGAGATGTGGGGCATGCCACGAGACCCCTCTGACTGGACACACCAGTGGGAGGGCCGCCGTTAGGAGAAAGGCCGAGCCCCTCCCGGGGCTTGCGTCTGGGCAGCGTGACTCCAGAGTCTCCCCTCCAAGTCATGGGTCGGGCTGCCCCTCTTAATTCGGGGGGGGGGGGCTCGGCACTCCTTTCCCAAAGCCTGTCGGTCAGGCCGAGGGGAGGGCAGGGCTCCCTCTGCCACCCACTTGGAAGTCTTGGGTTTAGAAGCAGTCTCGCCGTTGGCGGAGCAGGACCTCTTTGGCAGCCCGAGGCAGGTCCATCTGTTTCGGCCGCAGCCCAAATGGGGTGGGGACCAGGCTCGGCAATCTCCTTTTCGGCTTAGGCTGGTGTGGCCGCTGCTCCCAATCCTCCAAGTGGTGCTCCCAGTGCTCCCACCTGATGGCTGCACGCTGAAAGGGTGAAAGCCAGATCTGTCACTGGCGGGCCAAGTCGGCTTTTGCTCGGGGGGGCTCCCCCGACCTGGACCCACCTGGGTGGTTTGGGTCTCGGACAAGCCTCCCACGTGCGAAGGGCAGCTGCCCCCTGGGAACTCTCTGCGTTCCCCCAGGGCGTCCCCCTGGCATGACCACCCCTCCGCCTGGGCCAGCGCCACAGGCCCACCTCTCACCCACCAGCCGGGCCCCCTTTTCTGGGGCCAAGACGCTTACGCTTTCCCCTGGGACTCCTGCGGACGGCTGCTGGCTGCTGCCCGTGCAGTGAGCCCTTCAGGAGGAATCCCGGCTGCCCCTCGCAGAACTAGAGAGCCAGCAAACCACTCCCGCTCCCAAGGAATGAGAGAGGGCCTGCGACCACCTGCAGGTTTGCCTGGCATTCGCCGAAGCAGCACCGCCCTCGAATGCATCCTAGACCAGCGTCCCTGCCTTGGACCCCCAATTCCAAGCTCCCCCCAGTGACGAGGGTTCTTTGGGCAAGCCACTCGATGGCCAGAGACAGCCCCAGTCGGCAACATCCTCTACTGTAGTCAGAGGCGCTCTTCCCCCTGGACGTCTGGGGAAGAAGCACGCACCCTCCCCCCCCCCAATCTCTTTAGTCTGTCCTGGGTGGTCCAGGCTCCATAATTCCCCATCTAGATGGAAAGAGAAACTCCTCGTACCAGAGGTCTCACGGGCGGCTTCTCCTCCTTCCTTCCCTTCTTGAGAAGTCCCGGGAACATTGGAGGCTGCCGTGGACCAGGGAAGAGAAAACAAGGGGCCTCGGTGGCATAAAGCCCACACCCCGTCTGCCCGCAAGGGATCCATCGGCCCTTCGGCAGTGCTCCCGAGAGAGCCAGGACCGTTCACAGCCGAGGGCGTGGAGAAGAACAGCTCTTGTCCTTTCCCACCCCTTGTAAACTGGGCCCCCTTGACGGCAGGAAGAATGCAACCTCCTTGGGGCAGAGACCTGCCTTGGGCGGACTGACACCCCCCCCCCCCCGCCAACAGACTTACACTTCTCATGGGAAGCTGGTGGTGGAGGCCCCTCAGTGGCTGGGAGTTCTGCTCACGGCCCTGCAAGAAAAAGGTTCGAGAGCAAGCCAGTCACGGGCCTGCCTGCGACCTCGGAGGAGCTGCTGTTCTCCAGTCTGGGAAGACAACCCTGAGCGGAAGAAGGCAGCTTCCCATGGGCCGAGGTTCCGCAGAGGAGTGGTGGGGTGGAGATCTAGGCACGAGGCTGGCAGGAAGCCCAGCCTCCATTTGGCCCCCCGGGAGGGAGCAGAGAGAAGGACGGAGGCTCCCCCCCCCCCTTGGAAAGTGAGGCTCAGTCCCTGGGATCTCTCATGGAAAGAACCCGGGGAATAAATATTGGCCAACGCCCTGCCTGGGAATTCAGGGACTGGCTCTCCCCCGGAGAATGTAAGCTCCTTGGGGCAGGGATACATCTTACGGAGACTTACACGGAAAATCTGCACGGTCACTTCCTGTGGCCTCCAGTTTCTGTGCCGCTGGGCCCACTGATGGATCTGCAACGAAAGAATCAGCACCAGGAGCTTTCCCAGACGGCAGGTTCACCGCAGGTCTGCTGCGAGGCTTTACTGCTTGTTCAAGTTTGCCCAAACAAACCGATGGGAAGAGTGGATTTTTTTTTTTAAACCCCAGATATAAATTGGGCTAAGCAGCAGTGCGCAATGAAAAACCCGAATCGTGTATGGGGTGTTCCCGGATAGCTTGCAGGGGCTTCATTCTGGGTGACTTGTGAACGCACACCTGCCCTTCCCAAGTACAATGAGCGCCTGGGAACACCCCAGGTCAGTGACGGGAGGCTCAGCTCTGCATTGCCTGGGAATGGCCACTATTTCTGGGAAGAAGGGGGAAACAGGTTGGCCCACATCTTTCCAAGAGGCCTCCCACTGGGCATCCTTCCCTAAGACACATCAAAGTGTTTGGCTCAATGGCCTATGCATATATTCCCAAAGCAAAGAGGACCAAACTCAATTGCAGATGTGAACTGGGAATTTTTGTTGGCTATGAATCTAGAGGATACAGAATCCTTGATCCCCAAAGTGGAAAGGTCAAAGTCCGCAATGCAGTGTATTTCGATGAAAGACAAAGACCAAATTAGGGTGAAGCATCAAAGATTTCCCCAGAAACCCAGATGAATGAATGATTCTCATCTTTGTAGGTGTAGACACGTCACGGCATCTCAATATCCTTTCCGAGGCCTTCATTGCTACCCTACCAAGGGCTAGTCTGCAGAGTATTTCTTGACTGC
The DNA here is from genome assembly GCF_027244095.1 of Hemicordylus capensis. Lineage (NCBI taxonomy): Eukaryota > Metazoa > Chordata > Lepidosauria > Squamata > Cordylidae > Hemicordylus > Hemicordylus capensis. Next base: position 206,369,574 of record NC_069658.1, on the reverse strand, counting down.
TGGCTCCTTGACTGTTGACGGTCGATCCTAAAAGGCAGACACTATCCACCACTTCAGTGTCTTCATTCTCAATTCTGAGGCTGGTTGCTGTCCCTGTTGTCATTAGTTTAGTCTTCTTGACATTTAGTCGTAGTCCCGTTTTCCCACTGGGCTCCTTGACCTTCATTATTAGAGCTTGCAGATCCTCCGCCTTCTCAGCTCTCAGAGTGGTGTCATCAGCGTAGCTCAGGTTCTTGATGTTTCTTCCCCCAGCTTTCAAAGCACGCTCATCTTCTCCCAATCCAGCTTCTCTCAGTATATGTTCAGCATATAAGTTGAATAAAGAGGGGGAAAGTAGCCAGCCTTGCCTTACTCCTTTACCATTCTTGAACCAACATCATTACCCGCCTTTAAAGGAGCCCTGAAGACAAATCTTTCTAGCCTGGCTTTCAGAAAGCTGTGGATGTTTTCAGTTGTTTTACATGGTTGTTTTTCTGGGGTTTTTATCTTGCCTCTTTTTGTCTTCAGTTTTGTGGATCAGCTAGAGCCTTTGGAATCCAGTGCTATATAACTAACTAACTAACTAACTAAATAAGTAATCAATCAATCTGGGGCCTTACACTCATCGGCTTGCTGGCCAGAAGAGGAATGGCAGGCTTTGTGCGGCTGGCAAGCTGGTGGCGGATCTGGGTGGGACAGAAGCAGGGAAAACAGCCGTGAGTGGAGAGTGAGAGTGGACCCCATGCTCAGTCCAGACCCCTTCAACTGAAACAATGCTAATGGAGTGCTTTATTGTTCAGTATCACTACGTTTATTGAAGTTTTTTAAAATGAAACTTATTCAATTGCATGCAAAACTGATATCCTCTTTATGTATAGTTGGCCGCCATGAAATACTCCCTCCTGATGACCTAAAAACTCCCTCCCCGCTTTCTTCCACCTGAGCCAGATCTTCGATCCAGCCATCGGGGTCCCAAAGGGATTGAGTTGGCTTTCTGACTGACAGGGCATCCATCTAGGACTCCACCCAGAATGGAGTTCCTTCATAAATGCCTTTCATATTGATTGGAAACTATGAATTGGCTCCAAGTTACTTGACTCTCAGCACACACGCATGCCGAGCTATATTCCGCTGTGTTGGGCCTCTCTGCACTCGGCTAGAATGAGAAAAGGATTCTCTCACCGCAGAGAATTTCCAACACTGGAAGCCTCCATCCTGCTGCCAAACAGGCAACCGCCTCCCCACACCTCCATGGCCTACCTTACGTCTTTCCATCTCTTCGTCGAATTTCGCCTGCTCCTCGTAATACTGTCATTTAAAAGAAAAGGGAGTGGATGAATCTGCATTGGGGAGGCACTTCCCCCCCCCAACCCGTCTCACACGGGGCCAGGCGCTCCCCACCTTTGGAGACCGGTGCCCCGCTCCTTCAGCTGAGGCACCCCCTGAGATGTGGGGCATGCCGCGAGACCCCTCTGACTGGACACACCAGTGGGAGGGCCGCCGTTAGGAGAAAGGCCGAGCCCCTCCCGGGGCTTGCGTCTGGGCAGCGTGACTCCAGAGTCTCCCCTCCAAGTCATGGGTCGGGCTGCCCCTCTTAATTCAGGGGGGGGGCGCTGTCGGTCAGGCTGTGGGGAGGGCAGGGCTCCCTCTGCCACCCACTTGGAAGGCTTGGGTTTAGAAGCAGTCTCGCCGTTGGCGGAGCAGGACCTCTTTTGTAACCCGGGGCAGGTCCATCTGCTTCAGCCGCAGCCCAAATGGGGTGGGGACCAGGCTCGGCCATCTCCTTTGGGGCCTAGCTTGGTGTGGCCGCTGCTCCCGATCCTCCCTGTGGTGTTCCCAGCGCTCCCACCTGATGGCTGCACCCCTTCAACTGAAACAATGCTAACGGAGTGCTTTATTGTTCAGTATCGTTAAGTTTATTGAAGTTGTTTTCAATGAAACTTATTCAATTGCATGCAGAACTGATATACTCTTTATGTATAGCTGGCTGCCATGAAATACTCCCTCCTGATGGACCTAAAAACTCCCTCCCCGCTTTCTTCCACCTGAGCCAGATCTGAGATCCAGCCATCGGGGTCCCAAAGGGGGCCTCCAGTGACTCTTGTGCCCCAGGCCCTGCTCCCCCCCCGCCCCAACCGACCTCAGAGAAGCTGCTGCCAGTCTGGGAAGACAACCCTGAGCTCGGTGGATCGAGGCTCTGACTCAGCAGAAGGCAGCTTCCCATGGGCCGAGCTTCCGCGGAGGAGTGGTGGGGTGGAGATCTAGGCACGAGGCTGGCAGGAAGCCCAGCCTCCATTTGGCCCCCCGGGAGGGAGCAGAGAGAAGAACGGAGGCCCATCAGGAGAGCCTGAGCTCAGCGGAGGAATTAAATCAAAGCCCAAACAAAATGGAGGGCAGGACCTAAAATGGCCTCTTCTAGGACCTTCCAAGGGGCTCCAGAAGGTTCTCCATGGGGGATAATGGGGACTCGGACCGGCCTATTATTCCCCATGTGGGCTGCCGAGGGCAGGCCTGCTTAACTTAGCCCCACCCCCCCGGAGCTATTTTTGGACTGCAACTCCCAGAATCCCCAGCCAGTGTGGCCAGTAGCCAGGGATTATGGGAGTTGTAGGCCAACATCTGCCCAGGGGTGCCCCCCCCACCAAAAGTCCAGAGATGTGAGTTTGAGGCGGTATAGAAATGTAACAAATAAGTTAATTGTAAAAAAATTAACAGTGTGTGACTTTAATTGCTGTGCCATCCAGCTGAGGCTGATTATAATTTGATGGGAGAGAAAATTGATCTCACACACACACACACACGTAATCAAATTATGTATTATAAATCCGAAAAATAAGGTCTTTCCCTTCAGGGAACAGCAGACCCCAGTGAGCTGAGGAGGCCTGTTCAAGAAGCCTCATGCCAGATTCATGCACAAGCTATGCCAACTTATTAATCACTCACTGAGTAATTAGCTTGTTGATTATTACTAAGCAAGCTCCCTCAGCCCTGACAGGGCCTCACATGAGGAGGGAGCTCTGGATTAAAACAACAGCAACCCAAAGATTACGGTTCGAGCTTCACATCAGGCATTTTCTAGTGCAAACAGGCTTACTGCAAGATCACTGTTTTCGGTAGATGAGTAGCTTTGCGTTGCAATTTGGCCAAGTAAAAATAAGGCATCCCCCCCCCCATTTTAATGGTCTGTGTGTGGTGTAATGCTAAGGGTGACCCATGAGGCTTGGCCTAGTTTAGGGCCTCCGCATGGCCTCATCCGGCCCTGAATAAACCCCACCACTGGAGAGGAACGTTGACCTAAACTCACTAGAGCTGCAATCTATATTTCCCATTAATTGTCCAGGCAAGCCCAAAATATTCCAGTAGTTGCACCTCTCCTTAATTAGTCCTTAATTATACCAAGTTTGGTTTTGTTTGCTGTTGGCTGGTTATTATAATATTTTTTTTTAACTTTGGTGACTGATAGTAGTATTGGAAGGAGAGATCTTCAGCATAAATTCTCTGTCAGGTCTGTGATCACTATGGCTTAATTTTTCAAAACTGATGAAGTACATAGAAACCAATGATATATATATATATATATTTAATCCAGATTTTTAAAATTTAAATGAGATTTTATTTTTTATTTTATTTACTTATTTTTTTATTTGTAAAGAACATAGGTCAAAGATATCATCATCATGAGTGTTAATCATACCTCTTAATTATATTCTGTGACCTTGTGGGTCCATTCACACGTTATGTTCAACAATTGTACAATTAGTGTACACATAGGTGCCATGTACAATGAGTGGATGGAGCCCCTCTGGGAAGAGCGGAAGGTTCCCAGTTCCCTCCCCGGCAGCATCTCCAAGATCGGGCTGAGAGAGATTCCTGCCGGCCACCTTGGAGAAGCCGCTGCCAGTTTGTGAAGGCAATGCTGAGCTAGAGGGTCTGACTCAGTATATGGCAGCTTCCTGTGTTCCTCAATCTGTTACCCAGGTACAGCATCACACTTCCTATCTGTACCGTGCATTTGAAGCGCCTGTATTTGAATTTCAAAATGAACCCAGGTACAGTAATTCAGGGCAACAGGTGTACACTTCCCCAGAATCGTGTCTGATTCGGGATAAAGAAGGCCAAGGGATGACTAGAGGATTTGGGGAGGTTGGAATAGATCTGGGCAAGCCACAGGAACATGGAGGAAGCCTTTTCCAAGAGTATCCTGCATTTGAGAAGGGAAACACCTATCGTGGCTGCACGCTTAAAAGCGACCTCTCTTGGGAATATTTTAACAAAGTTTCTGTACATGGGGGTAAGCCAGGCATCTGCACAAAAATGCAAACCGTGCAACCAAGAAATGCGAGGCCTGGTTGCCCGAATGAAACAGCATTATGATCTCTGGTTGTGTATCACATCTCTGAATAGATACTGAGGTTATATTAGACAACAAGAATTTAATTTTTACTAGAAAATGGTGATTAAATCGAATCTTCTGGACTAGTGATTTAAATTGGGATTTGAGTTCTGTTCTTCCTAGCAGCCCTGCTTGCAACCCTTCGAAGCCTTAAGGAGCCCCTGGGGGGCTTACTCCCAGGAAACTGTGGTGTGTGCATTGGCTTGCAACCTAAGGATGTATATCCCAGAAATGCCTAGATTGTGAGAGAAAAGCCTTGCTTTAAAACAAGTGTGCATGTGCGTATTTGTGAGAAGAAGGGCATGGAGAGGGCCAGGCTTGGGTGGGATCTTCTGAGCATCAGAACTTGTGCTCATGCCAGGCTTTCTTGGGCTCGCTTTTACAGCTGTTCCCGTCCTCTTCAGCCGAACGCTCAGGCAGTCCGTTTAAAAAGCAACCGCGCCCCCCGCCCAGTTTTAAAACGCCATTTAATTCATCCGTGTGGTCACGATGGTACAGCCTACTGTCGTTTGCCCGCCCACCCTCCCTCCCTGGCCAGGATGGCATCGCGTAGGTCCTCCCAGCGCCCCGCGGCCGCCAAGCGGAAAGCGGGGCCCGCCGCTGGAGGGGCTGAGAGGAGGCGGGAGGGGGCGTGGTGCACGGCGCGTGCACGCCCCCCCCAGGAGAGCCTCAACGGTCCGCGCTGGCCGCCGCCATCTTGGACAGGCCCACTGCGCCTGCGCCTTGCTCCGCCCCCAAGGACTTGACCGTCTGCTGGCTTCTCTTCTAGTGGGTGGGAGTTCCAAGGGAATGGGAATTCCCAGGGAATGGGAATCGGGCACTCTTTCAGCGTCAGCCACTGGAAGCCACATTTCAAGTCGATGTGATGGATGTGCTCCCTGGGAATAAAACAATCCATCCATAAGCGACGGCCTTCTTTACGATGAGCCCCACCGCCCATTGAGGCCGTCTGGAGAGGTCCGCCGTCTCCAGTTGCCGCAGCCAGCTCGGCTGGTGACCACACGGGGGACGAGGCCTTCTCGGTGGCCCCACCTCTTGACCATTTTAAAAAAGCATCTGAGAACCCCACCTCTTCACCCAAGCTTTTTAGCTTTTTAAATGTCTAGGTTTTCTCCTGTGGCTGATTTTTAAATGTTTTGACTTGTTTTATGCTATTGTTAACTGCCTAGAGATGAAAGTTTGGGGCGGTGTCCCAACTTGAGAAAGAAACCAATCAGTACAACTATAAGCCCATTGTCTCACAGAACCCTTGAACATGACGGGGAGTGGCTGAAACGGACAGACTAGGCCAGTCATGAGATCCTAGTGTTTGGCTAGAGGGCTGCGGTGTCGCCTTACAGCCTCTGCTTTGCAGGCAGAAGACCCCAGACTCAATCCCGGGCAGCATCTCCAGATGGAACTGGGAAGGACCCCTGGCTGCCACCTTGGAGGAGCTGCTGCCGGTCAGTGTAGACGGCACTGAGCTAGACAAACCAAGGGTCTTTCTCAGAATAAGGCAGTCTTCTTCCGCCTCTCGCCAGAGGAGAACTGGTCTCGTGGCAGCAAGCATGGATTGTCCCTTTGCTAAGCAGGCTCCACCCTGGTTTACATTTGGATGGGGGACTACGTTTGTGAGCACTGGAAGAGATTCCCCTGCGGGGATGGGGCCGCTTTGGGAAGAGCACCTGCCTGCTTCCATGCAGAAGGTTCCTCGTTCTCTCCCTGGCAGCATCTCCAGGTACAACTGGGACAGACTCCTGCCTGCCACCTTGGAGAAGCCACTGCCAGTCTGGGTAGACAGTACTGAGCTAGATGGGCCAAGGGTCTGACTCTGTATCAGGCAGCTTCTTATGTTCCTCATTCCGTTACTGCTGCATTTTGCACATTCCAGACACTGTAATCTTGAAGGATGTTTTTTGGAAAAAATAATAAGGCCTTATAACAAGTGAGGTTCTCTTGCCAGTGGGTGGATGCAACACCAGCCTGAAAGACTGCTTTGGGCTACAGCCATTGGAAAAGTGGTAGCCTGCCCGATTCATCACCCTTGGAATTGCCCCGGGGAAGCCATGCACACGAACTGTGTGTGTAACGCTGAAGAGTGTCCCATCACTCGACTGGTGTCTTTGGGGCCGTCGTGTTTGCTCCGGCCTGGTGTCCAATGCAGACAAAAGCTAGTGCCCCCCCCTTGTTCCTTTCCCACTGCGTTTCAGCAGCAGGCCTTCCGACGGCCAACTGGCCCACTTCGGCCAACAGCAAGCCTCCTACAACCGGCAGCAGGGCTATGGCCAGCAGCCAGAAGTGAAACTTGGACCAGCCGCAGCAGCCGCAGCAAGGGCCCTACGGCCAGAACCAGCCGTCCTACCCAGCCCAGCGGAAGGAGGATGACAGGCAGTGCCGCGTGCAAGATAGGGGCATCCGGAAATGCCGGGAAATCGCTTGTGCTGTGGGGGGCAGGAGGCTGGTGGCGCTGGAGCTTGGGCCAAGGACACGCGCTTTGGTAGGGTGTCCAACCCCAGGCCTCTATCTTGACAGACGACCGCCGTGACCAGGGGCGATACGGGGAAGATGGCCGAGGCGACGGGGCGCCACGCGGAGGTGGGAGCAGGTTCGATTCCGACGGCAGCGGTCTCATGTCCGGCATAAGGCAAGGGGCTCTCTCCACGTCTCCGCAGACCGTGGCACACTCCGGTGTCTTCCTCCTAATGGCTCACAGGGCTGCTCTTAAAGAGCCGTGTGTGCTGGGAGTTCCAGGCGGAAGGTAGTTAAGTCTGCTGTTTCCCACTCATCATTTGTACTTGTAGTTCATGCTGGAAAACGGCTCCGAAAACATCGGAGGGGTTAGTTGTGTCCGCAGTGTTGCAGCAGGACTCTTTCTTCTGCAGAGAAAGTGGCGGTGCAGGGGGGGCAGGGGGAGAGGAAAACCCCCATGCCCTCTGAAAACGGGATCTGCTGCTGCGTATCTTGCGGTTCATGCCAGCAAAGCAGGCGATCAGCTGCGTGTCCGAAGTAGGTGTGAATCTGGGCTGGGCCTGCCCGCTGGGCCCGCCTCTCGCGTGATCCCTCCCTTTCCGGGGGGCTGGCGTGGCTGCCAGTGCACCTCTGCTCTCCCCTGGCTGGGAGCAAGCCTGCCAGCTCTCCCTGTGTTCTTCTCTTGCCTGTGTCTTTCCCATCTCCTGGTGGGGAGGTCTTGTCCAAACCACAAGGAGCCTTCAGCCCCCCCTGGCTGGCACCGGGGCCCCCCAGCTGGTGCACGGACGGATAGTGGAATGCGGGGTTAAAGTCCCCGTTTCCGACTCGGTACATTTTCGGTTGTGTGTGGGTGGCTCTGAATTGAAACCTCCCTCTGATGTCTGAGCGAGTGTGCCCTTGTAGGATGAATCTGGAGCCCTGCCCTGGGGCCCACTCTGTCCAGAGCGCCTCTGGAAACGTTAGTCCTGTTGTTTCTTCAACCCCCCCCAACTGAAAATCCCACGTGCTGCGTGCTGTGATGGAGAGAGTGCTCCTGTCCCCACTTCCTGCATTACCTCCGCAGATGCGCTTCCGTTTCCAGGCCGTGGCTCACCCTGGAACCAGCGCTGCTGCGGAGAGCACGTCAGAGCTCTCGTCTTCCTTCCCTTTTGTATTTGCAGAATATCCTCAAGGCAGACACAGTTGGCCAGAAACTGCCCCTTGACTAGAATTAGCCTGCTGGCCGTCTGCATGCCTCTCTTCTGCAGCAGGGAGGGCCCCCATTCGGGCACCGGAAAAATGGGTTGGGTTTGGTCGGCAACTGGAGGTGGACCCAGAATGTCGTCTTTCGTTTTAAAATGGATCTGACGGAGAGATGTCTGCAACAAACAGGTCTGCCAGTCCAAGAAACCAACAGAGTTGCAGGCTCTTCCTAAAGGACTCTCTCCATCGCTTCCCCCACTGGTACCGTCTCTGGGGACAAATGCTCATAGCTGCTTTTGGCATCCCCCCCCCAGAGATGGGAAAGAGGCGTTCGCCTTGCTGCACAGACAGCTTTCTGTGGGTGGTCACGCCTTCTTGATCCCTCCCCCTTCCCAAAGGATTTGGGAAGATCTGAATGGGACAGAAGCGAAGTATCCTGTTGGGACGCATCCCCTGGGGATGGCTGAACTGGTGTCAAAACGAGCTGTTGCTGTGAGATCTGGTGGGTGGGACAGAAGCAAGGGAAGGCAGGCTTCAGATGAGGCTTCATGGCACCAAGGCAACATCCAACGAAGCCCCAGAGCCTCTTCTAGGCAGAGGCATTCGGGACTTGGAGGACCGGCCTCCCGAGTTGCAGAGGGAGCTGACCGTGGACCTGACTCTGAACTGAGTTTGGGCGACTCCCCCTCCCCAAACTACCTTCAGAAAAGCTCCTATATAACTAATAATATAATAATAATAATAAATCTGTGGTCTGACCTTTCCCAAGGGTTTGTCCCGCTTGCCTGCGGGCTTCTTGGTGCGCTCAACAGAGGCTATCACCTTGGCGCGCAGGCGGCGGATCTGGGTGGGACAGAAGCAAGGGAAAACAGCCGTGAGTTGATAGTGATGGTGGACCCGATGCGAATTCCAGTCAGCTTCAACTGAAACAATGCTAATTGAGTGCTCTATTGTTAAGGGTTCCTAAAAATGACACTTTATGGAAGGTTTTTTTAAAATGAAACTTATTCAATTGCATGCCAAACTGATATATAAATAAATGGCTGCCATTAAATACTTCCTCCTGATGACCTAAAAATTGCAGCCGCTGGTTCCCTCTCCCCAAAGGGCTCATCTTCTGAAGGGAAAGGCTAGGTAGAAACCAGCAAGGGCCACTCACTGGTGGGATGCTGTGCTGGGGCCAGTTCCCTCCTAAGAAGACTGATCTGTGGTCTTACCTCGTCCAAATCCCCTGTGTGGGGTCGCTGAACTGGTGGCCTCCTGGAGCTCTGTCCCGAATCCACCTGTTTCTGTGAGATGTGGTGGGTGGGACAGAAGCAAGGGAAGACAGGCTTAAGATGAGGCTTCATGGCACCAAGGCAACATCCAACGAAGCCCCAGAGCCTCTTCTAGGCAGAGGCATTCAGGACTTGGAGGACCGGCCTCCCGGGATGCAGAGGGAGCTGACCGTGGACCTGACTCTGAACTGAGTTTGGGCGACTCCCCCTCCCCAAACTACCTTCAGAAAAGCTCCCCATGGGGTGGTTTCTTGCTTTTGTGTTTTCTTTCTCCGATGCCTACATCTTCAACTGACCCAATGCTAGTTTAATGCTTTTTTAAGGGTTGTTTTTTTTTAAAAAAGATACTTTTTTTGAAGTTTTCTCATGAAACACATACAGTTGCATGCAAAACTAATATAATCCTTACATACAGTATAGGTGGCTGCCATTGAATACTTCCTCCTGATCACACCTACAGAGACCAAGTTTCGCATGCACCAACCTGCCACTGAACTGAATGTACTCCTTTCTTTGACACAGGGATATCCTCAGGGAACATTTACATCATTTTCCTGCAGTTTTTTGGATAATAATTCTGATTATCAGACTTCCCAATTTTCTACAGATACCATTGGCTGCTTGGGCCTGAGGCTGAAAGGTGTGGGGAAAAGTCTCGGCAATCTCCTCTTTGGCCTGCTGTGCTGAGCTTGCTGCTGCTCCTGCTCCTCCCAGCACTCCCACCTGATGGCTGCATGCTGAAAGAGTGAAAGCCAGATCTGTCACTGGTGGGCCAAGTCGGCTTTTGCTCGGGGTGGCTCCCCATTCCAGAAACAAAAGGTGATCTGGACCGCAGCGCGGTGGCCAAATCTGCTACTATTAGGAATATTTCTATGCCACTTATCAACCATGTCCTCAAAGGGCTTGGCATAAACTAATCATTCTAATCCACAAACAAGATGGTTCCCTGTCCTGAAATGCCTCCTAATCTAAAGGGACACTCTCAGGAGAAGCCAGCAACAGGCCCTGGCGGGTTGCTGTGCTGGCGGTGAGTTGGGCCAGTTCCCTCCGAAGAGGAGTCCTCTTCCGAGTGAGCTGGGAGAGCGCCTCCTTCTGCATGATCCCCACTGGACATGGAGGCCATTGAGAGAGGTCCTTCTCCGGATGCTGCCAGCTCACCAGCTCAGGCCTTCTCTGTGGTGGCTCCTGGGCTGGGCTCTGGAATGCACTCCCTATAGCCATTCATTCATGATTCAACATCATTGATTGATTGATTAAGTGCCGTCAAGTTGGTGTCGACTCTTAGTAAGCACATAGATAGATTCTCTCCAGGGTGGTGACCTGTCTTCCACTTGGCCTCAGTGGTTCATTCATGGCTGTCGTCATCAAGTCCATCCAACTTGCTGCTGGTCATCCTCTTCTTCTCTTGCCTTCCACTTTTCCCAGCATTATGGACTTCTCAAGGGAGCTGGGTCTTTGCATCATGTGTCCGAAATATGAGAGTTTGAGCCTGGTCATTTGTGCCTCGAGTGGAAATTCTGGATTGATTTGTTCTAGGATCCATTGGTTTGTTTTCCTGGCTGTCCAGGGTCTCCTCAAAAGTCTTCTCCAGCACCCAAGTTCAAAAGCGTCAATACTTTTTCTATCTTCCTTCTTCAAAGTCCAGCTTTCGCATCCATAGAGCGTCACGGGAAAAACCACAGTCCGAACGATTCTCATCTTTGTAGGTGTAGACACGTCACGGCATCTCAATATCCTTTCCGAGGCCTTCATTGCTACCCTACCAAGGGCTAGTCTGCGGAGTATTTCTTGACTGCTGGCTCCTTGACTGTTGACGGTCGATCCTAAAAGGCAGACACTATCCACCACTTCAGTGTCTTCATTCTCAATTCTGAGGCTGGTTGCTGTCCCTGTTGTCATTAGTTTAGTCTTCTTGACATTTAGTCGTAGTCCCGTTTTCCCACTGGGCTCCTTGACCTTCATTATTAGAGCTTGCAGATCCTCCGCCTTCTCAGCTCTCAGAGGGGTGTCATCAGCGTAGCTCAGGTTCTTGATGTTTCTTCCCCCAGCTTTCAAAGCACGCTCATCTTCTCCCAATCCAGCTTCTCTCAGTATATGTTCAGCATATAAGTTGAATAAAGAGGGGGAAAGTAGACAGCCTTGCCTTACTCCTTTACCATTCTTGAACCAACATCATTACCCGCCTTTAAAGGAGCCCTGAAGACAAATCTTTCTAGCCTGGCTTTCAGAAAGCTGTGGATGTTTTCAGTTGTTTTACATGGTTGTTTTTATGGGGTTTTTATCTTGCCTCTTTTTGTCTTTAATTTTGTGGATCACCTAGAGCCTTTGGAATCCAGTGCTATATAATTAACTAACTAACTAAATAAATAAGTAATCAATCAATCTGGGGCCTTACACTCATCGGCTTGCTGGCCGGAAGAGGAATGGCAGGCTTTGTGCGGCTGGAAAGCTGGTGGCGGATCTGGGTGGGACAGAAGCAGGGAAAACAGCCGTGAGTGGAGAGTGAGAGTGGACCCCATGCTCAGTCCAGACCCCTTCAACTGAAACAATGCTAATGGAGTGCTTTATTGTTCAGTATCGTTACGTTTATTGAAGTTGTTTTCAATGAAACTTATTCAATTGCATGCAAAACTGATATCCTCTTTATGTATAGTTGGCCGCCATGAAATACTCCCTCCTGATGACCTAAAAACTCCCTCCCCGCTTTCTTCCACCTGAGCCAGATCTTCGATCCAGCCATCGGGGTCCCAAAGGGATTGAGTTGGCTTTCTGACTGACAGGGCATCCATCTAGGACTCCACCCAGAATGGAGGTCCTTCATAAATGCCTTTCATATTGATGGGAAACTATGAATTGGCTCCAAGTTACTTGACTCTCAGCACACACGCATGCCGAACTATATTCCGCTGTGTTGGGCCTCTGCGCACTCGGCTAGAATGAGAAAAGGATTCTCTCACCGCAGGGAATTTCCAACACTGGAAGCCTCCATCCTGCTGCCAAACAGGCAACCGCCTCCCCACACCTCCATGGCCTACCTTACGTCTTTCCATATATTGGTCAAATTTCTCCTGCTCCTCGTAATACTGTCATTTAAAAGAAAAGGGAGTGGATGAGTCTGCATTGGGGAGGCACTTCCCCCCCAACCCGTCTCACACGGGGCCAGGCGCTCCCCACCTTTGGAGACCGGTGCCCCGCTCCTTCAGCTGAGGCACCCACTGAGATGGGGGGCATGCCGCGAGACCCCTCTGACTGGACACACCAGTGGGAGGGCCGCCGTTAGGAGAAAGGCCGACCCCCTCCCGGGACTTGCGTCTGGGCAGCGTGACTCCAGAGTCTCCCCTCTAAGTCATGGGTCGGGCTGCCCCTCTTAATTCGGGGGGGGCGCTGTCGGTCAGGCTGTGGGGAGGGCAGGGCTCCCTCTGCCACCCACTTGGAAGGCTTGGGTTTAGAAGCAGTCTCGCCGTTGGCGGAGCAGGACCTCTTTGGCAGCCCGGGGCAGGTCCATCTGTTTCGGCCGCAGCCCAAATGGGGTGGAGACCAGGCTCGGCAATCTCCTTTTCGGCTTAGGCTGGTGTGGCCGCTGCTCCCGATCCTCCCCGTGGTGCTCCCAGCGCTCCCACCTGATGGCTGCACGCTGAAAGGGGGAAAGCCGGATCTCTCACTGGCGGGCCAAGTCGGCTTTTGCTCGGGGGGGCTCCCCCGACCTGGACCCACCTGGGTGGTTTGGGTCTCGGAGCAGCCTCCCACGTGCGAAGGGCAGCTGCCCCCTGGGAACTCTCTGCGTTCCCCCAGGGCGTCCCCCTGGCATGACCACCCCTCCGCCTGGGCCAGCGCCACAGGCCCACCTCTCACCCACCAGCTCACACCACCAGCCGGGCCCCCTTTTCTGGGGCCAAGACGCTTACGCTTTCCCCTGGGACTCCTGCGGACGGCTGCTGGCTGCTGCCCGTGCAGTGAGCCCTTCAGGAGGAATCCCGGCTGCCCCTCGCAGAACTAGAGAGCCAGCAAACCACTCCCGCTCCCAAGGAATGAGAGAGGGCCTGCGACCACCTGCAGGTTTGCCTGGCATTCGCCGAAGCAGCATCCCCCCCCATCTCTTTAGTCTGTCCTGGGTGGTCCAGGCTCCAAAATTCCCCATCTAGATGGAAAGAGAAACTCCTCGTACCAGAGGTCTCACGGGCGGCTTCTCCTCCTTCCTTCCCTTCTTGAGAAGTCCCGGGAACATTGGAGGCTGCCGTGGACCAGGGAAGAGAAAACAAGGGGCCTCGGTGGCATAAAGCCCACACCCCGTCTGCCCACAAGGGATCCATCGGCCCTTCGGCAGTGCTCCCGAGAGAGCCAGGACCGTTCACAGCCGAGGGCGTGGAGAAGAACAGCTCTTGTCCTTTCCCACCCCTTGTAAACTGGGCCCCCTTGACGGCAGGAAGAATGCAACCTCCTTGGGGCAGAGACCTGCCTTGGGCGGACTGACACCCCCCCCCCCCCGCCAACAGACTTACACTTCTCATGGGAAGCTGGTGGTGGAGGCCCCTCAGTGGCTGGGAGTTCTGCTCACGGCCCTGCAAGAAAAAGGTTCGAGAGCAAGCCAGTCACGGGCCTGCCTGCGACCTCGGAGGAGCTGCTGTTCTCCAGTCTGGGAAGACAACCCTGAGCGGAAGAAGGCAGCTTCCCATGGGCCGAGGTTCCGCAGAGGAGTGGTGGGGTGGAGATCTAGGCACGAGGCTGGCAGGAAGCCCAGCCTCCATTTGGCCCCCCGGGAGGGAGCAGAGAGAAGGACGGAGGCTCCCCCCCCCTTGGAAAGTGAGGCTCAGTCCCTGGGATCTCTCATGGAAAGAACCCGGGGAATAAATACTGGCCAACGCCCTGCCTGGGAATTCAGGGACTGGCTCTCCCCCGGAGAATGTAAGCTCCTTGGGGCAGGGATACATCTTACGGAGACTTACACGGAAAATCTGCACGGTCACTTCCTGTGGCCTCCAGTTTCTGTGCCGCTGGGCCCACTGATGGATCTGCAACGAAAGAATCAGCACCAGGAGCTTTCCCAGACGGCAGGTTCACCGCAGGTCTGCTGCGAGGCTTTACTGCTTGTTCAAGTTTGCCCAAACAAACCGATGGGAAGAGTGGATTTTTTTAAAACCCCAGATATAAATTGGGCTAAGCAGCAGTGCGCAATGAAAAACCCGAATCGTGTATGGGGTGTTCCCAGATAGTTTGCAGGGGCTTCATTCTGGGTGACTTGTGAACCTGCCCTTCCAAAGTACAATGAGCGCCTGGGAACACCCCAGGTCAGTGACGGGAGGCTCAGCTCTGCATTGCCTGGGAATGGCCACTATTTCTGGGAAGAAGGGGGAAACAGGTTGGCCCACATCTTTCCAAGAGGCCTCCCACTGGGCATCCTTCCCTAAGACACATCAAAGTGTTTGGCTCAATGGCCTGTGCATATATTCTCAAAGCAAAGAGGACCAAACTCAATTGCAGATGTGAACTGGGAATTTTTGTTGGCTATGAATCTAGAGGATACAGAATCCTTGATCCCCAAAGTGGAAAGGTCAAAGTCCGCAATGCAGTGTATTTCGATGAAAGACAAAGACCAAATAAGGGTGAAGCATCAAAGATTTCCCCAGAAACCCAGATGAATGAAGAGCCATGTGATTGGACTCAAATGGAACTGGAGTCAAGCAGCGATCCCGAGGAATCAGTGCCAGATTCAGAAGGGGCTGCACAACCAGAACCAGAACTGAGGCGCTCACAGAGGCATAACAAAGGGGTTCCTCCTAACAGACTCTCACTCATGGCTAAAGGAGGAGAGATACAAGAACCCACTACGTGGCAAGATATAGAAAGGTTGCCAGCTGATGAAGCTGAGAAGTGGAGAAAAGCAGCAATGGAAGAAATTGACTCCCTGCACAAAAATGAGACTTGGAGACTTGTGGAACTACCCGCTGGAAGAAAGACCGTGGGATGCAAATGGGTCTTCAAAGTCAAGCAGGATGCAGAAGGGGATGTACAGCGCTACAAAGCCAGACTAGTAGCCAAAGGATACTCCCAAGTCTACGGTCAGGACTGTGATGAGACTTTTGCACCAGTCGTGAAACACACGTCAATTAGAACATTGCTCAGCATGGCAGCAGCCAAAGGGATGCAAGTTGAACACTTGGATAGAAAGACTGCCTTCCTACACGGGGAAATCGAGGAAGACAAGTACATGCAACAACCACCAGGCTTTGAGGAACCTGGAAAGAAGGGGCTAGTGTGCAAACTGCAAAAGAGCATCTGTGGCTTAAAGCAGGCAGCCATAGCATGGCATGAGAAACTGAATCAATTACTACTTAAGGAGGGGTTCACGCAAGGAAAAGCTGAGCCCTGCCTATATTCCAGACTCAGAGACAATAGATGGACTTACATTCTGACTTAGGTTGATGATTTGATTCTTGCACACGAGGAAAGGCAAGACAGTCATGAGATTGTACAACATCTGAACAAGGAAATAGAGGTGAAGGAACTGGGAAGCATCTCATATTACCTTGGCATCCAAATAGAAAGAGAAGAGAACGGAACATTCCTTCTCAACCAAAAAGAGAAGATAAAAGATCTTCTAGAATGCCTGGGACTGACAGATGCCAATGAAGTCAGCACGCCAATGGATGCTGATTTCTGGAAGCAAGAGGAGGACAGCCAGCCTCTACCAGCCAACAACCAGTACAGAAAGGCAATTGGAAAACTCTTGTACATAGCCACAGTGACAAGGCCAGACGCTGCCTCAGCAGTGGGAATCCTGAGCAGAAAAGTGAGAATGCCAACGAACAAGGACTGGATAGAGGTCAAAAGACTGGGAAGGTACCTGAAAGGCACTGCACAATATGTACTGGAGATCCCAGCAAACAACAGTCCCAAACTCATGGGATATGTGGATGCAGACTGGGGCGAGGACGGAACGGACCGCAAGTCCACAAGTGGACACCTGTTCCTGTATGGAGGTGGAGCCATAATTTGGAGTAGCTGCAAGCAGTCACTTGTTGCGCAATCATCCGCAGAAGCGGAGTACGTTTCAGCAAGTGAAGCATGCAGGGAAGCAGTATGGATACACCAACTACTAGCGGACTTTGGCATCGAGGAACCAAAACCCACAGTGATGTTTGAGGACGACCAAAGTTGTATCCAGATCTCCCAAATGGAGAAGATGAAATTTCGAACTAAGCATATTCCCATAAAGCACCACTATGTTCGGGACTTGCAAGAAAAAGGGGTGGTCCAGTTGCGGCACTGCCCCACAGAAGAGATGCTGGCAGAGGGATTAACCAAGCCATTATCCAGAGACAGATTCCAGATGCTTCCTGAGAAGATGGGAGTCGTGACCAGGCGCGACAGGCGATGGGAAGGGGTGTTGGAGATGAACTTCCAGTGGATCGACCTTTTGCACCCACTGTCCTAATGACCACCAGGGTCATTGGGGGCAGAGACACAGTGAGTCAGGGTCTCCCTATCTGTCCCGCTTTATGACCCCTGAACTGACTCTGCAGCACTTCCTGGGCTGAGTCACAATCCTTCCTTTCCTCCTGGAGAGCAGATGGAAACATCTCTCTCTCTCTCCTTACCTATCCACTATGTAGTCCTTTTGATTACAGATAGGTCTTTCCTGTCTAAGTGTATTTAACCCATAAATATTTAGTGTTTAATCATACAAGGATCTCCATGTGTTTTCTTTAAATAGCTGCAATAGCCAAACCATCCTCTGCTCCCTACTCTGTAACTGGAGTGTGTGCTCATTCCTTAGTGCTCTGCTGTTTTACCCATTGTGGGTACAAATCAACAACCTCTAAAAGACACACCTTTTAAAACTGGTGATTCTCTTTAGCAATAGCACTTAGCAATAGCACTTACATTTATATACCGCTCTCTAGCCGGAGCTCTCTAAGCGGTTTACAATGATTTTAGCATATTGCCCCCAACATTCTGGGGACTCATTTTACCGACCTCGGAAGGATGGAAGGCTGAGTCAACCTTGAGCCCCGGGTCAGGATCGAACTTGTAACCTTCTGGTGACAGGGCGGCAGTTTTACCACTGCGCCACCAGGGGCTCTTTATTTAGCAGGTGGAGAGCAGCTGGCCCTCTCCACCCCCAGCACAGTATCCCTCCAGTGGATGTTACTGGGGTCTATCTTAAGTTTCTTTTTAGATTTAGATCCCTTTGGGGACAGGGAACCACCTGAAGAAGAGTGATGGCTTGCTGGGGGGCGGTCTTGGTTCTTTCAGGCCAGATATGTTGGGGGGGGGTGGCAGTTAAGCACCTCGCTCCTGCCTCCCGGCACCTTCCTCGCACCCGGTCCAACCCACCACGGCATGTGCTTGAACCCCAGGCCAAGTTTGATTTGGGGCCCCTGCCAGCCGAGAAGTGCAGAGCCCCGGATTTCACTTGAGGCCTGCTGGCTACTCATTCACGAGGCCACATCAGCCAGTTCAGAGGCTTTTTAATTTATGCATAAATGATCAGGGGTACGCAGCGCGGTGGTGGCCAAATCTGCAGATGATTCCAAACTCTTCTGGGTGGTGAAATCCAAAATGGATTGTGAGATGCTCCAGAAGGATCTCTCCAGACTGGGGTTGGAGTGGGCGACAAAATGGCAAATGCGGTTCAGTGTTGGCAAGTGTCAAGTGATGCACATTGGGACGAAAAACCCCAACTTCAATTCTACGCTGATGGGATCTGAGCTGTTGGTGACGGACCAGGAGAGAGATCTTGGGGTCGTGGTGGACAGCTCCTTGAAAGTGTCGACTCAATGTGCAGCAGCTGCGAAAAAGGCCAATTCCATGCTAGGGATCATTAGGAAGGGGATTGAAAATAAAATGGCTAATAATATAATGCCCTTATACAAAACTATGGTGCAGCCACACCTGGAGTACGGTGTACAATTCTGGTCCCCACATCTAAAAAAGGACATTGTAGAACTGGAGAAGGTACAGAAGAGGGCAACCAAGATGATCAGGGGCCTGGAGCACCTTTCTTACGAGGCAAGACTACAACACCTGGGGCTTTTTAGTTTAGAAAAAAGACGACTGCAGGGAGACACGCTAGATAGAGGTCTATAAAATCATGCATGGTGTGGAGAAAGTGGAGAGAGAGAGATTCTTTTCCCTCTCACACAACACTAGAACCAGGGGTCACTCCATGAAATTGATTGCCGGGAAATCTAGGACAAGCAGACGGAAGTACTTTTTCAAACAAGGCATAATCAGTATCAGTTTTTATTACAGCCAGAACTTACACTTCTCATTGGAGCCGGTGGCTTCAGACTCTGGTGGCAGAGGGACCACAGCAATGGGATATCCTCCTCACAGTCTTGCAAGAAAAAGGTTCGAGAGCAAGCCAGTCACGGGAGGGTTGGATCTGCATTGAGAAAGCAGGGCTGGGCTCAGGTTCGGTCGGAGGGCAGGAGAAACCTCCGCCCCTGAATTAAGAGCCCCCTGCGCTCCTATTGGCCAGGGTGAGAAGGGCAGCCAATGGGCAGAGGAGGGCGGCCAATGGGCAGAGAGCCAGGACCATTCACAGCAGAGAGCGTGGAGGAGGACAGCACTCGCCCAAGACGTTGGGGATGGACCTTTCCCACCCCTTGTAAACTGGGCCTGCTGCGAGGCTTTACTGCTTGTTCAAGTTTGCCCAAACTAACCGATGGGAAAAGTGGATTTTTTTTAAACCCCAGATATAAATTGGTCTAAGCACCAGTGTGCAATGAAAAACCCGAATCGTTCATCGTGTTCCCGGAAAGCTTGCAGGAGCTTCTTTCTGGATGACGTGTGAACACACACCTGCCCTTCCAAAGTAAAATGAGCGCCTGGGAACACCCCAGGTCAGTGACGGGAGGCTCAGCTCTGCATTGCCTGGGAATGGCCACTATTTCTGGGAAGAAGGGGGAAACAGGTTGGCCCACATCTTTCCAAGAGGCCTCCAACTGGGGCGGCCTGGCGGCATCCTGGCCCTGGAAGCTTTGCTCCCCTTCCTCTCTGCTTCACCTTGCCTCAGCTCACCCATTTAGGCTGTGTCTCCCCAGCCAAGACAGGCAGATCTAAACCATCTCTTGCGTCCCTAGCCCCCACAGGCAGTACCTGCACCTTATTTGGATTCAGCTTCAGTTTATTATCCCTCATCCAGCCCATTTCCGCCTGCAGGCAGGCATTTAGGGAAGTTATGCCATTTCCTGATGAGGTCAGTCAATATGGAGAAATCGATCTGGATGTCGTCAGCCTGCTGTCTTAACCAGATCTGCTGATGATGTCTCCCAGCCGTTTCATGTGGGGCAGCTCCGCCCCAAACTCTGCCCCAGCCCTCAATCCCGCACTGAAGACTGAGTGCTATTTCCTGCTACCTGGGCAGACACACCTTTTAAAAGTGGTGATGCTCTTTATTTAGCAGGCGGAGAGCAGCTGGCCCTCTCCAACCCCAGCACAGCATCCCTCCAGTGGATGTTACTGGGGTCTGTCTTAAGTTTCTTCTTAGCTTTAGTTCCCTTTGGGGACAGGGAACCATCTGATTCATTGATTGATTGATTTCTCTTTGTAAACTGCTTTGGAAACTTTTGCTGAAAAGTGGTATCGAAATATTTGTTGCTGTTGAAGGGCTGGCACCAGAGGCTGGCTGGCTTTGGCGGCCGCCTGCAGGTTGGCTATTCCACCGGTGCACCTCCCTTCCTTAGAAGCCCCAGAGACCCAGAGTTCGTGAGAGTCTCCGGGACCCGGCTGGTGTCATTAACGGCCACCAGCGCAGATGATCAGATAATCGGGAAAGAGAGTCCACAATGCTAACGACAGCAAGAACGGGTTGGTGGGAAATCGGAGGAAGCTTGTGGGTGGGAAGAAGGCACGAGGCGGAGAGGTGGCTTGCGGGGGGGCCGTCTTGGTTCTTTCAGGCCAGATATGTTGGTGGGGAGGGGATGGCAGTTAAGCACCTCTCTCCCGGCACCTTCCTCGCACCCGGTCCAACCCACCACGGCATGTGCTTGAACCCCAGGCCAAGTTTGATTTGGGGCCCCCGCCAGCTGAGAAGTGCAGAGCCCCCGATTTCACTTGAGGCCTGCTGGCTACTCATCCAGTGCAGAGGGGTAGGCCCAGTCAGCCAGTGCAGAGGGGCCGTGAATGGCTAGCCCGAACTGCTTTCGGGGTCCAGTGGCAGAGAGTTCCCAAGTCGATGCTGGGGGTAAAAGCGTAGCACTTCTGAGAGGGAAAGAGGCAGCTGTGAATGTGGAAACCCAGCCTGAGGCCAATTCTTTCTGGAAAGGAACGCTGAGGCAGGCCATTTGTCTTCTCGGGAATCTCTTGCAGTGCTCACACTTCTAGTCTCCCATTCAAATGCAAACCAGGGCAGACCCTGCTTAGCTAAGGGGACAGGTCATGCTTGCTCCCCAAAAACCAGCTCTCCTCTGCATTTGCACGAAGTATTGGCACAGTTGGTTAAAGTCACTCCTGTCATCAAGTGTAATGCTTTGAATTGGAGGTGGTTCACAATTTTGTGTGATGAGATGGGGTCTGAGCATCCTCGCTTATCATTCCACACAGAAGTATGCTGGCTTTCTCGAGGAAATGTTTGGTTGAGGTTCTTTGAATTAAGGGAAGGAATCAAAATGTGTTTGATGCCAAAGAAGTGCAAGAATTAACCATATGCATGCGAAACATAGAATGGATTGTCAAAGTTGCATACTCGTCTGATATTTTTAATTCGGTTCTGTATGTGATTGATGTTTTATTATATTCTAGCAACTGTTAACCTCTTGTAGGATTCCTTTTGTCCGCCTATTTCTCATTGATTTGTAAACTGACCAATGGTCGTAAATATCTAAATGCTCTTGATTTCAGCTTCCAAGGCCCACTGACAACAGTTAGTCAAAATTTGTGCATTTAAAAAAAGAATCGTGGCTTCTCGTGGCCTTGAGCAGGGTGGCCCCTCCAGGTCTCCGAGACCACAGTCGACCAAGCGCCCGGCTCGCATGCGTAGACACAGCTCCTCGTGGTCTGCAGGCGGTTCTGGGGAGGCTGAAGCCAGCTGCTCCTCTGCTAGCTGGGATCCTGCTAGTCGTGGACTTTGCAGGGGCCCAGCAGGGCCAGGCCAGAGACGGGGCGACGGCACTCAGCGGGGAACTCCTGCTTGGCTCGGTTCAAGGAAGCTTCCTGCATCCCTGTGTCTACGTGGGAGGTGGGCTGATGGGGCTGCAGCTCCGTGGAAGATCGGCGTCTTTGCACGCAGGCGGCCCCCCAGGTACAACCGCTGGCAGCAGCCTCTCCAGACGGGATCGTCTCCGGGTGGGCCAGGGGAGAGGGCTCCTTTCCTCTGGGTCCCCAAGTCCGGGGTTGGGCCTCCTTGCCTAGCTCTGGAGGAGCCCACGGAGGGATGCCTGACTGTGTCCCGGAGGGCCCTCGGTCGGGAAGGGCCACCGGGCTGGCCCACCTCAGTACGGCACGTAATGGAAGAGGGAGGGCCCGGCTGGCCTGGGGAGAGGCAGCAACCGCGCAGCAGTTCTGGGGGCCGGCTTGTCTCTGAGACGGGCTCCTTGGCGCAACCGGGCGTCCCTGGCCTGCGGGGGGCGGAGGACTGCAGAGGCCACGGAGGGCCTCATGGCGATGGAGGCTCCGGCGCTGGGTGTCAAAGAGCAAAGGAGGGAACCCCTCGAGCACGAGGGCAATCGGGGTCAAACCAGCCGTGGCCGGGTTCGGGGCGGATGGCTGCTTCTCCACAGCGGTCTGGGATGGGCCCGATCCAGGCAGAGAGGGTCGCCCACTGCCCCCCCCCCACACACAGAGGCATAACGATAGGGGGGCGGGGGGGCACGTGCCCTAGGCGCCACCCTGGTTGGCCACGTGGGGGGTGCCAAAAAGTGCCCTGCCGATCCTCTGGCTTTCCCGGTTGTTTTTTGTTTGTTTGTTTGTTTAAGCCCAGCAGGGCACTCCGAGCCGCTCGGGTCCGCGTGGTGGTGGCGTGGCGCCCTCTCCCCCAGTCCCCCTGCCACCCCATTGCTCGGCTCTGGCGCGGCGGGCGCCTACGGTTTGCACTGCAGAGAGAGCAGATGCCGTCGACTCAGTCTTGGTCACAGCATCAGCTGTGGAGCCGAACAGCAAGAGCTGCGCACGCCCCGTCCCCGCCCGGCCACCAGTCAGGCAGGCGTGGTGCTGGCGTGCGTCCTTCTCCCAGCTCGCCACGAGGCAGGGAGTCGGACTCGGAGGAGGAGCGTTTCTGCTGCGGCCTGAGGCACTCGGGGGATTCGCTTCCGTTAGGGTAACATAAAGCACCAGCCAGGACAAGGTGTGTGGTTGATGTCCCGTGAACTCGGGCGGGCGGGCGGGGGCGGGCTTGGCATTGCACCTGGCTGGCCGGGGGTGGGCCGGATTTGGTTCCTCCGATGCACTTGGGGGGGGGGCGCCGCCTTCTGTTGCCTCCTCTTCCTCTCACGCTTTCCCTCCCTCCCCCACTTTTCCAAGAAAAAGGGCCCCGCGCTGCCTTCTGGTTTGGCTGCCTCGTCCTCTTCCTCCCCTTCCTCTCCCTTCTGAAGAAGAACGCTCCTCACTCATTGAAGAGCCTGCTGCGAGGGGCGGGGAGGGGAGGGGAGGGGCGGCCATTCGGCGAAGGAAGGAAGGAAGCCAGAGAACTCTTTCGGCAGGAGCTGATCCACCGTCCAGCGAGGCATTAAATCAGTAGATGCTGCTTGTTATGCAAACATGAAGCCCT
Source organism: Hemicordylus capensis (assembly GCF_027244095.1). NCBI lineage: Eukaryota > Metazoa > Chordata > Lepidosauria > Squamata > Cordylidae > Hemicordylus > Hemicordylus capensis. The sequence continues at coordinate 206,346,587 of NC_069658.1, read as the reverse complement.
TTAGGGAAAGTCTTTTGAGGCATTCTTCACTGCAAGTCAGCCTTCTGAAAGAGAGGAGCTCCTATACTTCCCTCGGCCGGACTTCTCCAAAGGCACCATCCCATTGCACTGAGGCAACTCCCACAGAACTCAGTGGTGCTTCTTTCAAAGCAAGTGGGCACAGGACTGCCACTTCAGTCTGGACGCATAATTGCAAATGGGGGGAAAGTCCCACTGGGTTCTGTGGGTTAAATAAACCTGCACAGGATCGGGCTGCAAATCTCAAAGCCCAATGAGACTTTTCCCGCATTTCTGTTAAGAACTGATTAGAGATAGCTTGACATGAGAAGATGGGTAAGGCAGGGCTGAAACTGTAGAGAGGATTGGTGGTAGGGCTTGAGTACTGGGAGAACAATTGCAAGCAGGTTGTCAGGTGTCGAAAGGCAAATATGTGCATTGCATGGTCTGTAATGCAGGTCTGCAAAGACACAGTTTTGTAGGCTGCATCCGAAGATGTGTGGATAGAGGATGAGTCTGTACACATGCAAATGTGGATCTGTCATTTGTTCAATCAATGCTCTACAAAGTTAAGGGGAGGATACGTGCAATACAGCCATACAACTATTACATTAAAAATTGAGAGCCTCTTTTGGGGGTTTCTATACCCTTGACAGTCTGACAAGTTGTAAAATTAATTTCATTGCTTGTAAACAAATTTACATGGCGCCACATGCTTTTTGTATCTCATACGTTCATGTGTCTTGCTAATCTACCACCAGGCATTTCATGGATTCCATCCTGCAAGGCCCCTTCTGAAAAGCACATTTCACCTGCTTTTTCTTAAGTTTTTCAAATTGATAAAAGTGCTTATTACAGCTCCAAAATAGAGAGCTGAGTCCCAATATTTTAAGGAGCTGGATTTCTTTTTTTCTTTTTTAAAGTTACCTCATTTTGCTCACCATTTGGCTTATGTTAGCATCACAAACATACTTGAAATTATGACAGTGTTGTGATTAGAGGCGTCATACCTATTTTTTGCAGGATGGGAGAGAGAGATAACAAGGATAATCTGGGTTCAAACTACAGTGGGAACAATATAATTTGTGCATGTGTTGGTTTCATGTGTGTGTGTTTTTCTCAATGATACTAGGTTGTGTAAGGAGAAAATGTTGCCACATTTCTGCTTTGCCAGGAGAGAACGTCTTTCTGTATATTGCTTATACAAACAGTTTATCTAGACAGAGAAATGTACAAATAATACATTCACATAGGAGAGGGTGGGTTTTTTTTTGCCCCCAAACAACTAAAACCAACAAACCAATAAGAAGCTGAGTAACACCTTTTAGTCATCAAGACAATTTGTACCTTGTATATTATGTAGGAGTGAGGATGCTTGTACCTCACAGGGGCTTTTTAGTACCTTGCCAGATTGGTTCCCACATGCCCATGATGCTAAAGCATGGTCTCATTTCTTTAACTAAAGGTTGGCATGAGAGATATATGAGAGAGAGATATTCTCCTTAATTTGTAAAATAATATCTTTAAATAAAGCCTATGCAGAAAAAAAGCAGTAAATGATGCTTCAGATGTTAATTAGTTAGGTTTTTAAATTCCTTTACAAATCCTAGTTTGTTCTTTTAAAAAAAATGAGTTATTTATTGCCTTTTTGGTTATTTGTCGCATTTTTGGTTATTTATCGCATTTTGAAATTTTTGGTGATTTTTGTAATCTTTTAAATTTTTAAAATAAAAGTTTTCTGAAACGTGTGTCAGTCAGATGTATGCTGGGGGGGCGGCGGGGGGGTGCAATTTCAGTGCTTGCCCCGGGCGCTGTTTTCCCTAGTTACGCCTCTGCCCCCCCCATGACACAGGATGTCCCTCATTTCAGGGATGAGATGTTGGACCCTAGAGGGACAGCATTTGCCCCCCTCATTGATTCCATAGCACATCCTTCCATCACCGATCCATCCATGATAACACACACACACCCCTCATTCTGGCTATGAAATGTGGGCCACTCTAACCGCGGAGGAAGCGACTCCCACGCTCTGGTGCTGTTTGGCTGCTGAGAACCAGCCCCACTGTTGGAGGGCAGGGCTACTACCGTGGCTGCTAGTCTGGGGGCTAGAGGCCCCCTCCAGCCTCTGCGGCAGAGTGCCTCCGAATCCCAGTTGCAAGGGAGCCCCAGCAGGAGATGAGAGGGCCTGCTCTCCTCTCTGGCCCGTGGGCTTCCCCGAGGCATCTGGGGGGCCACTGTGGGCAACAGGAGGCCTCCTGGTGCCTGGCGCAGTGGGGCTGTCCTCCTGTCCTGGCTGCAGTGGCACCTCTGGGGGCCCGGAGAGTTTGCCTAGGGAACTGGCACGCAGGGAACGGGCTCCATACCCCCCTCCCCGCCCACGCGGGGATCCCAGTCTGCCCGATTTAAGAACAAATCTGCCCCAAGGTGGATGCTGCTGCTGCTGCTGCTGCTGGACTTCCAGGAGACCAGAGTGGATGGCCAAGCAGAGATGTGTGTGGGGGGAGCGCCAGTAGACTGGCCCCACCTTGGGCTCGGGGGGGGTCGGGTCTGCTCCCCACGGGGAAACGACGACATCTGCTGCTAGCCACATCGTCCGAGGGCCACAAATGCTGGCTTGGCCACTGGCCAAACCCATCACTTGTGGTCACCACCGGCGCCCCCCCCCTTCCCTTCACCCCCCGAAACACTCGCTGTATATCTGCCACTGCCTGGTATTTGGGCACACCATTGAGACTGGCAACGGACAGGCCATCAGTTGTCCTGCTCTGCTCCGGAGTGATCCAGGCTTCTCTCGGGGACCAGTCCAGATGCTGGGGAGGCTGTTGCTGTCTCGCTTCAACCACCGCCCTGGAGGCAGGGAACTGGGGCCACAGCCTGCAGCCACGGTTTACGGGCTTCCTTCCAGAGACTCCAGAATGGAGGGCGCACAGACAGATGCCCAGAAGCACTCGTGGGCTCAAAGGCAGGGCACCCCTGCAGGAGCCGGGCACAGAGTCGGATGTGGGGACCTCCTGGCCGGGGGGCGAGAGGGGAAGGATGCACTGCACAGAGGTCAGCCTGAGGAAACCCCGCACGCAGGGAGCAGCTCTTTGGGAAGGACCCGAGCTCCGAGCTCCTATGCCAGAGGCTGGACCCAGGACAGGGGCAGGGAAGTCCACGGCCAGACGCCGGCCGGCTGGCCGGAGCGACTCCTGCTGGAACTGGCCTTGCTGCAAGGAAGAGACGTGGGGCGTCGGGCCCCCTCTGTGGAGAGCCGAGGGGGCTCGCGTCTTCTCACACGGCCCTGTCGGGTTGGTGGCCCAGGATGTCCTCTGCGCCCGGCAGGGGCCCCCTTCCCCCCAGCTCGACCCCGACGCCTCCTGGACAGTCAAAGAGGCCCTTGCCAAATGCACTCCCTGTTTCTCTCCAAGACTTCTAGGCAGCCTTTCGCCGGGACCTCCGGAAGCTGCGCGTGGAAGGAGACAAACGCTTCCAGAGCCAGCCCAGGGAGCACAGGCGCTCCCTGCAGAGAGGAATGTGGGTCTCCCGCCGGCCTCACCTCGGCCTTCTCCGACCAAACTCAAGGCGTCTTTATTACGGTCCAAGACCAGGATAGGGTAGAACAAAACAAGAAGATGATGCAAATTATGGGGCCGCTAGGATGGACTGCCTAGCATTTTGTTCGTATATTGGGAACAGTCGGGAGCAAGCGACAGTAGCCTTGCCCTCGGTCGCCCGGGATAGAGCCTGTGGGTGTCCCAGCCATTATTATTTATTTTATTTGACATATGTTTATACCGCCCAAAACTTACGTCTCTGGGCGGTTTGCAACAAGATAGAAACAAAAGTCAATCATCTAGTTAAAAACGAAACCAAGAAATCCGGAACAACAATTTAGAATTTTAAAACGATATTCTAAAAACAACATTTACACCATCGAAACAATACCGGCTCAAAGCCTGGGCGGACAGATGTGTCTTCAAAGACTTTTACAAAGTTGTCAGAGACGGGGAGGCTCTGATTTCACAAGGGAGCGCGATCCAAAGCCTCGGGGCAGCGACGGAGGAGAAGGCCCGTCCCTGAGTGGCCACCAGACGAGCCGGTGGCAGCTGCAGACGGACCTCTCCAGACGACTTCAGTGGGCGGTGGGGTCCATGACCAAGAAGACGTTCTCTTAAACGCCCAGGGCCTAAGCCGTTCCGGGCTTCATCGGTTAGGGCAATGCCCCATAGATTCTCTATGGGGTCAGGCCAGGCGGGTTTGCTGGCCAATCAAGCACAGAACACTGTATACTTTTCAGAGGTCCGATATTGTTCTATTCTACAATCCTGGTCTTCTTGGTTCCATGTAATATTCTAATTTTCTGGGACTGTGGATTTGGGGTTTTCATGAGCTGTACGCCATGATCATCACAATGATAACAAATTAAGGCTTGACTTATCTCGCTTTGCATGTCATGCGTCTGTCTCATAGATCAGTTTTACCTTTTAATTTGCATGACTGAAATTAATGGACTTTTGCACGATATTCTAATTTTCCAAGTTCCACCCGTATATCCAGGATAAGAAAATCCACTTTTTGCATCCGGTTTTTTGGGCCGCTTCGAACTCGTGGTGAAGCCTGCCGTCTGGGAAGCCTGCCGTGTTCCTTGTAACAGGGAATCCCAGAGGTGGCTGGCTACAACTCCCAGCATCCCCAGCTGCAAAAGGAACCCTCACCCTGGGGGATCATGGGAGTTGTAGTCAACCTCTGGGAAACCCCCGGTACAGGGAACACTGTTGATAACCCAGCCAGCTGGGCACACTCCATGCCGTTTCGCATGCCTCAGTGGATGAGGCTGGTAGGGACCAGAAAGAGAGCCGTGCCGAGGAGGCAGCGGTGGGGCCAGCCGGGGGGGGGGCATGGCCTTGATGGAGGACCTCCTCTCACTCATGCTGGCCCCCATCCATCAGTGGGGCCAGCAAAGAGGGGGGCAGTCCATTGCATGTGCCTTGAGCAACATGTCTAGTAGTCCCGTCCAGCTCAAGGTCTGGAGCATAAATCAGGGAGGAAAACTGGACCTGTGGGAGCAAGCATGAGCTGTCCCCTTTGCTAAGCAGGGTCCACCCTGGGTTGCCTTTGAATGGGAGACTCCAGGTGTGAGCACCGGGAGAGATTCCCCTGAGGGGACGCGGCCCCTTTGGGAAGAGCATCTGCGTGCTTGTTTGCAGAAGGTCCCAAGTTCCCTCCTTGGCAGCATCTCCAAGAGAGGGCTGAGAGAGATTCCTGCCTGCCTGCAGCCTTGGAGGAGAAGCCGCTGCCAGTCTGTGAAGACAATCCTGTAGAGCTAGGCAGAGCAAGGGCCTGACACGGCAGAAGGCAGCTTCCGCTGTTCCTGTGACTGTCTGTGTCAGAAAACTAAGATGGTTTGCTGAAGCCCAGAGGTGGGCACACAGACAGAAAGCCTAGTCGGGAGCTGAAGCAGCAGCCCCCGTGAGACCTTTGGCTCTGGAGGGAAGATCCATGCTGACGGTGACCCGGGCAGGGGTGAACCGCTCCTGTGGTCCAGGCTCTGCGATGTTGGGCTTCCAGGCTGGGAGTGACAGCCGGTTTGGGTGGCGCACTCGGACCCCCCTTGAGAATCTCGCGCAGCTGTTTATCATGCTTGCAGGCTTTCCCAGAGCCTGAGTTCTTACACTGCTGCCTCGAGCACTTGGTCTTTGACCGGCATTGCGTTGATGGCTCCGTTCGGCCATTTTACCAGCAATGTGCTTGATGACCTCGATATTGGGATGGCAGCTGCCGAGCTGATCCTGGATGACCTCCTTGCCCCAGATAGCCAGAAGATCCAAGGTCTCTTCAACGCTCCAGGCCTGGCCCCGGAAAGGCTTTTGAATCTTCCTGGGCATTTCCAGCACTACGAGGGGATCGAAATGTGGTCAGGTGCAAGAGCAATGCTGTGGGGAAAGCCAAAGAGAAGAAATATTGTGAAAGCAGAGGGTGCTTGAGGAGCCAAAGGTTCTCCTACGAACATAGCAACAACCCTGCTGGATCAGGCGCAAGGCCAATTTAGCCCAGCCTCCTCCTACCAGGGGCCTCTGAGAAGCCCACAGGCAAGAGAAGAGAAGCCCACAGGCCATGCCTTCTCTCCTGCCATGTTGCTCCCCTGCAAGGAGTATTCAGAGGCACCTTGCCTGCCTCTGAGGCTGGAGGTGGCCCACAGCCACCAGACTAGTAGCCCTTGATAGAGCTGTCCTCTGTGAATTGGTCTAAGCCACTCTTAAAGCCACCCAAGCTAGTGGTCCTCACCACATCCAGTGGCACAGAATTCCACAGGTTGATTCTGCAGTGCGTGAAAAGGTCCTTCCTAAATTTCCCCACCTTCCATTTCATGGCATGATCCCTGGTTCTAGTGTTGTGAGAGAGGGAGAACAGTCTCTCTATCCACTCTCTTCACATCTTACGGTAAATGACTCACCTGCTAATATTGCCAGACCCGCCCAGCTTTTTCTAAGACTCTCCGCTTCTGGGATTTCATGCACATTGCCTGGAATTACCGCAATGTCACTTCTCCGCCCTTTTTAGCAGTCTTGAAAACATTGACCCAGAGGCGGAGGGGTGGGGGTATTAATCACGTTTTCCTTGGAATCCCCCTCAGCAGAGAGATTGCTCTGATCTCACTTTGGGAGCACACCGCTCCTGCAAGGTAGGCTGCCACCCACTGAAGGCTGTTGCTGGTGTCCATCTTAGACTGTGAGCCCTTTGGGGACAGGGACCCATTTTAATCATGTATTTATATTGATGCAAACCACTTGGGGGACTTTTCTTGAGAAGCGGGGTATCAATATTTGTCGTATTCCTATTTCCTGACGCTGTACAGCTACAGTCCGCAGAACCCAGGTGATTCTAAGAATTGCAACTTTGCAGTGACCTTGGAAAGCCTCTCCCAAATAGTTCCACAAGGACCCTTTCCAAAACCAGACTGAAGATACTGCTGAATATACGGAATTTATCAAGAACAGAAAGCGTTGCACACAGAAGAAGAAACTGGGGGACAATCAGGGGGAAGGGGGAGCAAAGCAGGTCTTGACTAATTTTCTCTGGATCTAGGAGCCAGCCCAAAGATTTAGGAGCCAGCCCAAATGACCAGACTTAGTGATGGACATTGCGGAGGGGAGAGGAGCTTGGCTTCCCTTTCTGCCCTTTGCAAGCACCGGAACAGAAACAGGGCCTCCTGGGACAAATCACGGTTTTATTGAATGAGTCTCTCTCTGGATATCCTAAACGAGGCACCACGGTTAAATTTCTAGGCGCCCTGGATGCCTGGCGCCTGGGATTTGTCAAACCTTGCTCTAGAATTATTCCAGTCGGACTGAAGTCACTTCTAATTATAGGAAATGTGTTAAGAAGACTAAGAGCTGCACATTTAAATGCTTTTGTTGTTTTAATTTTGGCCTCGGCCCCCACAGGCCAAGTCACGGTTGGTTTCAGCCCACTGGGGCATTTGAGTTATGCACCCCTGGATTAAGACACTCCTACAAGTTTCCATGGCTGAGATGGACCCATTTGTAAAGAAAGACACGTTTCCCCCCACAAAATGCAGGACCTTCACCGTCCCTCCACAAGAGAGCTCTTCTTTCCCCACCATCTGCCTCTTCCAACCTCCTCTGCCATATTCTCCTGCCAATAATTCCAAAATTGGTGGTTTCTCCTTCCTCCCACCCCCCATCCCCCCTGCCACAGTCCCCAGGAATTTCCCAGGTCTTTAGATCAAGCCAAGCCACAAGAAATAAAGCCAAGACAGATGTTTCCAGCAACTGCTGTCACACTGCAGTGATGATCTTTAATATAAGTATAATTATTAATAGCTACTGCATCATCTGCATGAGACCCCTGTATGCTCACCTACTGCATTCTTGCCTTCCACCTTCATTTTACAACGAGAAAACTCCATAGGATTTTTGCTTTTGCTCATTTGTGTGTGTGTGTGGCAAGCAGCACAGCCTGGAGGCACCCCCCAGCCGCTCAACCCTGGGCCAGCAGGGATCGGCCTGAGTTTGCCCACCTCTCTCTGTCCAGCGCGCACAGTCCAAGAATGAGTTGGCAAAAGAGCTACTGGCTTTGCAGCGACATTTCCGGCTTCCACGGGATCGTGGCCACGGGCAACGCCCTCCATGCACAGGCAGGGATGGATCAGGCCGGGTAAAACGGATTCCCCCAACTGGACTTGCTCCGTACTCTGCACGATCTGGCCAGTGGCCAGCGTTCGATTGGGAGCCGGGAGTGTTTCGGGCGTAGCGCGCTCTTGCCTTATTCCTCTAGATCCCAGGCAAACATGAGAGTGAAAGTTCCACACGGAGGCGGCGATTGGCTGTTCTCGTTCACCACGTGACCAGGCCTCCGGAGCTGCGATTGGCTGAGAGCTGAGAGAGGGCGGAAGCCAAGGTGGTGGTGCGCGGAGCTTCTTTGAGCCAAGAGGTAAGTTTGTGTGGGAAAGGGTGGAGAGAAAGCGAGGAAAACAAGCGTGCATTTAAAAAAGAGGAGATACCCAGTGTTGATGCATGGGGGAAGGGTCAAGGAATTATTATTATTATTGTTAAATGTAAATGCATTAAAAATAATGCAAAGCAAAAAAACTGCATAGGAAGCTGCTCTCTACCGAGTCAGACCCTTGGTCCATCTAGCTCAGTGTTGTCCTCACAGACTGGCAGCAGCTTCTCCAAGGTTACAGTCGCTCTTAGCCCTGCCTGGGGGTGCCAAGTGAGCTCAAACCCCAGGGTCCACGAATGGGCCCCTTTGCTAAGCAGGGTCCACCCTGGTTTGTATTTGAATGGGAGACCACATGTGTGAGCACTGTCAGATGTTCCCCTTAGGAGATGGGGAATCCGCTCTGGGGAGAGCACCTGCCTGCCTGCCTGCCTGCCTGCTTGCGTGCATGAAGGTTCCATCTGCAAGACAGGCTGAGAGACATTCCTGCCTGCAATCTTGGAGAAGCCGCTGCCAGTCTGGGTAGGCAATCCTGAGATAGATGGACCAAGGGTCTGACTCCGTATGTGGCAGCTTCCATGTCTCCAGCCAAGGGGGTTTCATTTTCAGAAGGTAGGTACACACTTCTCATGTCCCCTGTGTGTGATGTTCAGAGTACCAGCGTGGTGTAATGGTGAGAGTGCTGGACTAGGACCGGGGAGACCTGAGTTCAAATCCCCATTGTTCAAATCCCCATTCAGCCATGAGACTAGCTGGGTGACTCTAGGCCAGTCACTTCTCTCTCAGCCTAAGCTACTTCACAGGGTTGTGGGGAGGAGAAACTGAACTATGTACTCTGGGCTCCTTGGAGGAAGAGCAGAACAGAAGTGTTAAATAAAATGAATGCTGTTTCTTTCAGGCAACCAGGCCTTTCATTTCATTGTTGCACGGTGTGCATTTTGCACTCTCGTATTACAGGTACAGAAACGTCATTACAATATTGTTTTCCCAAATGGGGTCTCTTGATTCCCTCCTGCCATGATGGGTGTTTCCCTTCTACAGTGGAAGATACACTCAGAAAAAGTTTCCCCTGTTTGGCTTGGGTGTGGTCTGTTCACTTTCGGTTTCACTTTCTACCCCTCCCCTTCCTCCTGCTTTTATATCCAGACTCCTCCTCCTCCTCTCCCAGATCTACTCCATCCACCCCAATTCTCTCTGTATTCATTGATCCAGCACTGGTTTGTGTGTGCTGCATGCACACCACCTGCAGAGTAGGACTGATCCAGTCTCTTATCTCTCATTCCCATATACAGCTGCTAACATGTTCATCAAATATAACAAGCAGTTATGATTAATATTCCTGATCATCTCTTTGACCTAGGTGCTTTTTTTAATGATTAAAAAAGAATTAAAATCCAATTTAATTGATTAAAAACCTGGTTTTGAAGGGTTTAAAACAAACAAACAAACAAAAAACCCATCAGATTTTATCAACCCTGGGAACCCCTGGTTTTATGAATGCTGTGTTGTTTTGCATCTTTTAACATTTTTTTCCCCACTGCAAAAATTGGGGAAACTGATGTAGCGCTCTCTCTCTCTCCCTCCCTCCCGCCCCCAGAGGTTCTCCACACAGCAGGCTTTACCACAAGTTTTCTGCAAGGCCTTGCTGAAAACTCAAAGTTACCTCCAACACCCGACACAAAAAGCGAATCCCCCGCACCAGATATAAATCAGGTTACACCCTAGCGTGAGAATCAACGTCGGGGTAAAACTGGCCGATATATGAACACCCCCCCTCCGTCCCAGAGATGCGAGATAGAAGGCAAGCCCCATGTGGAAAACTTCCGGGTATTGGCCACGGCCATGTCCAGCATGGATTCTCTCTCTCGAGTCACCCCATTTTCAAGTCAAGCTGGAAAGAAGGAAAGAAGGTTTGGCTGCATTGCCATGGGGCGAACAACGGCTGGTGTGTGTGTGCGAGACCCGCCTGTGGGATCGGCCATGATGAGCGAAGTCTAGTCTGGCCTGGTATTGCCCCGACTGCGGTTGGGACTCTGACCAGGACGTGATCAGGTCATCTTCTCTCCGAGCCAGTTGGTGCAGGGGGCCCTCTCTGCTCCGGGGATGGGGAGCGCCTGGATTGCCCACTGGCCGCGGAGGGCTGGTTGCCGCTGACCCCTTGGGGGTTGAGGCTGGACTGCTGCTAGTTTGGGGTAAAATGACTGCCAGGGCCGAAGGGCTCACCATACAGGCACCTGTCCAGGAATCTTTTGCCGTTTGTTTGGACATTTATCTGGGGAGGGGTGGGCGTCCTGTGCGGTGGGGCAGGGGAGTGAGAAAGGGAAAGGGAGGGGAAGGGGAAGGAGAAAATGGAGTTGTTGCTGAATAGACTTTTAGGAATAGAAGAAGCTGCCCTATACCGAGTCAGACCCTGGGTCCATCTAGCTCAGGATTGTCTACCCAGACTGGCAGCGGCTTCTCTAAGATGGCCGGCAGGAGTCTCTCCCAGCCAGGGAGGGAACTTGGCACTTTCCTGCATACAAGCAGGAAGGGGCTCTTCCCAGAGTTCTGGCCCCATTCCCGAAGGGGAATCTCTTTCAGTGCTCACATGTAGTCTCCCATCCAAGTGTCAACCAAGGCAGACCCTGCTTAGCAAAGGGGACCACTCATGCTGGCTCCCACAAGACCAGCTCTCCTCCCCGTCATTAAATCTCCATCAGATTTCCTTGTCTGTGTGAGGGAAGTAGTTATGAAACACCACCTGATTGAAGCTAAGCAGGACTCTCTGTGCTCAGGGCCTGGATGGGATACTAATGCCTGCCACCTTTCGGGATGGAGCATTTGTTTTGCACGCAGAAGGTCCCAGGCGCAATCCCTGCGAAAGACCCCTGCTTGCAACCTTGGAGAAGCTGCTGCCAGCCAAGGCAGACAATCCTGAGCGCGATGGACCCAGGATCTGTCTGAGGCCGCCTCCTAATTCCAGAGCTGCAAAGGAGCTTTGAGCTCACCGAGACGTGCATTGTGTAAAAACCGGGATGGCCTTCCTTTGTGATTAGTAACCACGATCTCTCTTTCCTTTCCTTTCTTTCTTTTAACAGGTGAGGGTTTTCTGCAAACGTTGACGCGTGAAACCATACAACGACTCGGTAACCTAGAATGCTGAGCAGTCTTAGCGGTTTGCATGATTCCTCCTCGACGTCCCGTACCACTAACCCACCAGTGCTTAAAAAGCCTAGCCTCACTGTGGGCGCCCAAAGGTGTGTGCTATGCCTTATGTCTAGAAAAGCAGCTCAGAAGTGTCTCCTTTTGCTCTGGGGGAGTTACAAGGCACATTTATTTATGTATGTATTCGATTTCTAGACCGCCCTTCCAAAAATGGCTCAGGGCGCTTTGCACAGAGAAATAACAAATAAAGAAGATGGCTCCCTGTCCCCAAAGGGCTCACAATCTAAAAAGAAACATAAGACAGACACCAGCAACAGTCACTGGAGGGATGCTGTGCTGGGGGCGGGTAGGGCCAGTTGCTCTCCCCCTGCTAAATAAAAGAATCACCACATTAAAAGGTGCCTCTTCACCAAGTTAGCAGGGGTCTGCAAAGGAAATTCCTTTATGTACTTGCAAAGGGATATTTGCAAAGGAAATTCCTATTTTCCCAGGCTTTTAATTGAAATTTAAATCTTAATGTGTTTTTGATTGATTGATTGATTAAGTGCCGTCAAGTCGGTGTCGATTCTGAGCAACCACATAGAGAGAGTCTCTCCAGGATGATCAACTTGGCTTTTAAGGTCTCCTGGTGCTGCATTCATGGCTGTCCTCATCGAGTCCACCCACCTTGCTGCTGGTCGTCTTCTTCTTCTCTTAGATAAATAATATGTTTTAATAGATAAAATAGATAGCTAAGAATGTATTTTTCTCTATTGTGATTTTTATCTGCTTTGTGAATTTTAAGTGATATACTTTGTGTCCTGTTTTCATTTGTACACTACCTAGAGAATTCTATATTAGGCGGTATCGGAATTCAATCAATAGAGGGAAGATGCCTCCGAATCCCAGTTGCAGGGCAGCAGCCGCAGGAGGGAGGGCCTGCCCCTTCCAGCTCTTGCCTGTGGGCTTCCTCGAGGCCTCTGGTGGGCCACTGTGTGAATCAGGATGCTGGACTAGATGGGCCTCCTCCTTGGGCCTGATCCGGCAGCAGGGCTCTTCGGATGTCCATAAACTGCTTGCAGAGCTCCATGGAAGTGCTTGCACTGGGCCCAGGACAGGCTCCGGAGATCCCTCCACGCAATCACAGCATGCACCTGCAGTCGAACCCTCTGCAGACACATTGCTCCTTCAGCTGCGTCAGACTTCTTCGTTGGGAGGTCTGGGGGCCAGTGGCTGTCCCCATCAGCCCAAAGAGCGCTCCCCCTGGCGAATTGCCTGTTGGGCCTGTGTGATGCTTGGGTCAAAGCTAGGTTCTCTGTCAGAGGGAATCCCAGATGATGCTGACTACAGCTCCCAGAATCCCTAGCTGCAGTGGGCTTTGGCTGAGGATGCTGGGAGTTGTGGTCAACAGCGTCTGGGATTTTCCGTTAGAGGGGACCCTGCCTGACCCCATGCAGTGTTACGCTTTGCCCAGCGCCTGGGCTCCTTTAAGGGGAACGGAGCCCTCTTAAGCCCCTGCAACCTCTTGGGAGTGCTGGGAAAGGCCCCTGCCAACTGAGCCAAGAGGCACCTTTTAAGAGTGGCGATTCTCTTACATTTCGCAGGGGGAGAGCAACTGGCCCTCTACGACCCCAGCACAGCATCCCTCCAGTGGCTGTTGCTGGGGTCTGTCTTATATTCGCTTTTTAGATTGTGAGCCCTTTCGGGACAGGGGACCCTCTTGATTTATTTATACCTATGTAAACCGCTTTGGGAACTTGGTATATAAATATTCATCGTTGTATATAAATCTCTGTCGTCATCTTTCCCAGCGCTTTTCCCCTTAAGAGAGGGCTCCTTCTCTTAAACGGCCCTCCCAGCACCAAGAAAAAGCACCCCCGTCTGCTGGGACCAGTGGGAAATGGCTCCCCCGTTATTTTTCGTTGGAAAACGACGGAGATCGCGGAGGGATATTTTGAGAGCTTGGGAAATAGCTCACCAAGTTCTCTTTCCCTATTGCCTGCAAGGTGCAGGGGGGGGGCAGGGGGAGAAACAGTCCCCACCTTTTTGAATGAATTGGGACATTTAGAAGATGGGAAAGGAAGTTTCCTTGAGACTGACCTGAGATTGACCTGAAATTGGCACCCTTTGGGCACAGAGGGAGGAGAGGTTTTCCAGCTAAGGAATGAAGTTCTTAAGTGCTGGTGATGGGGACCAAACAAACGTATGTCGAAATATTCGGAGCACAAGGATCGCGCTCTTGATCAAGCCGTTTTTAATACATTCTATACTTGGCAGTCCCTTGTTCCAGTGATGATGCGTTCATAGAACCCAAACAGCCGGGCAACGGGGGGGCGTTCGTACATCGCGCCCCTTTATTTTTTCTAAAAAAACGGAAGGCTGCAGAGATGTCGTGTCACTCCAAGAGAGCTTTGGCCTTTGGAAACACTCCCTCCAACCCCTCTGGGATTTGTCGGGGGTCATTTGGCGAGGGTGTGGTAGGGAAACCAACAGGGATGGTTGTGGCCGGCCCTCCAGGCCAGACGTCTCCAGTCTCCAGACGTTGGACTACAACTCCCATCATCCCTTTGGGCCACTGTGGCTGGGGATGACGGGAGTCCCAAACCAGCGGGATTCCGATGCCAGTTGTGCAGCCCCAACCTATGGGTCTCTCACTCGGCTGACCTCCCTCTGCTCCCAGCTGCTGGGGATAATCAGCCGCGTGAGCTAACGGGAGAATTCTTAGTGGTCGGCGCTTGGCTCCCTTTCGTGCAGGGAGTATGATGCCCATCCAGGGTCTCAGAGGTCAGGTATTCTGGCAACTGACTGCCACAAAGCACAACACTGTGTCTCTGTGGAGCAGAAGTTCCCCAATGTGGGGCTGGACTACAAGCCCCATCACGCCCCACTGCAGCCGCGGCGGCAGGGGGTGATGGGAGTCGTAGTCCCACAAGCCATGGGGACCCAAGCCGTGTGGCGCCAGTGAGTTTCCAGGCGTGTCCAGTTTGACCAGGTGCTGGAGTTCTGTGGCGTGGCCCGTGACGGGGCACCGCTGGCGACGCTTCACGTAGCCGTAGGCGCAGGGGTAGCAGAAGCCGAAGCCGGAGGCGGAGAGGGCGGTGTCCTTGGTGCGGATCTTGCGGCAGAGCCGGGGCAGGAGCGGGGAGCCAGCCCCGTGGCCCAGGCGGGTGGGGGGAGGCGGGGCGGGCAGGGCCGGCAGGGCCTGGATGCTCTCCTGGTTCTCCGCGGAGTACCGCCATTGCAGGAACTGGAGGAAGAAGACGCCCCCGGAGAGGCCGGTGGAGAGGGAGGAAGCCAGGCCGCCCAGGACCCGCTTGGCCGCTGACCACGCCCGTCCCGTCACGCTGCAGGAGGGAGGGAGAGACCGAGCCCAGCGCTGCGGTTGTGCTCACAACGACCCTGAGAGGTAGGCTAGGCCGAGAGAGAAGCCACTGGTTCAGAGTCGCTGAGTGAGTTTCTTGGCTGAGCCCCCCGGGGGGTTTGATTCCGGGTCACCCTGGTCCTGGCCCAATACCCCCTAACACTTTTTTAAAATTTTGGTGTAAACTGCCCCGAGCCATTTTTGGAAGGGGAGGAAATAAATCAAATAAATAACAGGGGTTCCCAGATGTTGACGACTACAACTCCCATAATCCCCAAGCCAAAGCCATAGACCCTGGGAGTTGTAGTCCACAACATCAGGGAATCCCCGTGAGAGGGAACACTGCTAACCACTAGTCCACACTGGCGCTCACATTTTCTCTGCTTTACTCATTTTGTGAGCTGACCCGGGGAAGTATTACAACGAAGGGGTGGGGTAGAAACATTTTAAATAAACAACGCAAAACGGGGTACATGTCTAATCCAAGGCACCCTGTCACCCTGGAATGTCTAAAAACAGATTTGCACCTCCCTGCCAAAACTATAGGGAGCAGAGATGGCCTGGTAGTAGCAAGTATGAATGGGCCCCTTTGCTAAGTAGGGTCCACCCTGGTTTACATTTGGATGGGAGACTACATGAGTGAGCGCGGGATGGAGCCGCTCTGGGAAGAGCATCTGCAGGTTCCAAGTTCCCTCCCTGGCAGCCTCTCCAAGATCAGACTGAAAGAGGCCAAAGCTGTGCAGACCTAGGAGAGTGCAAGGACAGTACACCAGTTAAGCAAGTTTAAGCGTCTCAGAGACACAGGAGGAAACGCCTCTCCCGCGATACAGACCTGAATGTCGCCCGACGACGAGAATAACGTTTTTTTTACTTCCGAATTGCCGGATCGCTCCGATGCAGATTTACACAGATCTGAGAACAGAAGCTCATTCATTTACGGTGCAATCTAAGCTGTGTGCCCTTGGAAGCAAGTTTCTGTCGGTTCAAAGAGCCACTTCGGTGCCAACGCAGAAGGCTGGAAGCCATGGCACATACACTTCAGATTGGGCAAGAGGCCCATCAAGACGCCTGCCCACACAAGGCAAGAGAAGCCACGTATGCTGCAAACCCGGATGCACATGTGCAACCAGCTCTCTTTCGGCTTATAAACTATGCCATGTGTGGTCACCAGGAGAGAATTCACCACTCGCCATAGGCGAGTCGCCATTGACAAACCGGTCTCTACTGATTTCAGTCGCATTTGATCAGATTAGATGCAAAAGAGGTGGGGTCAATCTAAAAACACACAGATCAGACACACCACCCACCAGTAAAACGGTACACAAGCCCAGCGAATGAACATGAATGAGAAAACACAATTAATCCAACAATCTACAAAGCAGGATTATTACACAGCGCCACAAAGGTCTGCACAGCGGTTTGGCCTGAAACTTTAGAATACGGATTCTCGAGCTGGGTCCCCCCGACGATGCTGAGGCGACTGTTGTAGCCGAGAGTTGGGAATTCAACAGCATCGAGGGACCCCCGCTCTAAGGAAAGAGAAATAATACAGTAAAAATGTAATGCAATAAAAGAAGAAGAAGAAAACCATCATTAACCATCTTTCTCTTTATTTCTGCAGACCCAGTGAGGATTCTGGGGCATTGAAGACCCCCCCCCGCCGTCTGCCGGAAAGGGACCCGATCAGAAGCCAGAAGGGGCCCAGCCCAGCCAAAAAGCTCCTTTTGAATGGCCAGCAGCTCAAGCTGGCTTTAACCTGAAACAGCAGCCAGGTTTTCAGTCTTGCAGCCGGCTGGTCCAGAAGTCTGCAAATTGCGTCTCCTGTCCAGCCTGCCCAGGTGCCCAGTGGGCCGACTGCGTTTCAAAAGCAAAGACCTTTGGAGCAGCAAGAAACGGGCTAATGTTAAAAATCCCCACAGTGTTGGGGGGGGGGGGAGAGGCAGCAGTTCCTTCCTGGCAGCCTGGAGATTTTCTGCTGATTGCTTCGTCCTAACGAGAACTGGCTCCGGTATCACTTTCTGCAGCCCCAGGCCAGGAGCGGAGGTCTCACTCCCGAAGTTTCCAGGCGCTAAGAAGCAAGGAAGACCCTGTATTTCGTGTGAGCAATGGCTGAAGAGGCCGGGTCGCTTTAGCCCGGAGAAGAAAGGACGGAAAGGGGAGGCGAGAACAGTCTTCAAGCATCTGAAGGGCCGCCAAGGAGAAGGGCCATGCGCAGGACCCTTCCCTCGCTGTTGGGAGTCCCCCGCAAGGTAGACTGCCTTTAAACGAGCAGGTTCCATCGCCATGAACAGCTGTCGCCCAACCTAAGACGTGTTTTCGGTTGCTCCTGAGGCACGGAACCGATGAGTCGAAATGGCCAGGAAGTAGGTTTAGGATAGACATTTGGAAGCATTTCCAAACTGAAAAAGCCGTTGGCCTGTGGAACAGTCTGCCTCATGCAGTGGGGGCGGGGGGGGCTGGAGGTTTTCAAACAGAGGCTGGATGGCCACCTGTTAGAGAGGCTGTAGCGGATTCCTGCCCTCAAAAGACGTTCAAGGTCCCTTGTTATTGTTATTATTATTGTTACATTTATATCCCGCTCTTCCTCCAAGGAGCCCAGAGCGGTGTCCTACATCCTTGAGTTTCTCTTTCACAACAACCCTGTGAAGTAGGTTAGGCTGAGAGAGAAGTGAGGAGTCACCCTTCCAATTCTCACACTCTGTGATGAGCATACAGAAGGTGGAATTCTCTGTGGAATTCTCTGCCACAAGATGGGGTGACAGTCAACAACCTGGATGGCTTTAAGAGGGGAGGAGAGGTCTATCAAGGGCTACTAGTCGGAGGGCAATAGGCCACCTCCAGCCTCCAAGGCAGGATGCCTCTGGATCCCAGTTGCAAGGGAGTCACAGCAGCAGGAGGGAGGGCCGGCCCCTTTCAACTCCTGCATCTGGTGGGCCACTGTGTGAAACAGGAGGCTGGACTAGATGGGCTTCCTTGGGGGGCCTGATCCAGCAGGGCTGCTCTTATGTCCTTTTGTCCTGGGTTCAAGGACCGCTCCAGGCGGGGTGGAGAAAGCCCCCTGCGTGAAATCCTGGCGCGCCACTGCCAATCAGTGTTGACAACGCTAAGCGAGGTGGACCAAGGGTCTGACTCAGTAGAAGGCAGCAGAAGGTTTGGACCAAATATACATCTATTCTTGCCTGGCATCTTCCCCTGGCTTCCCACTCCTGGTGGGAGGAGAGCTGGTCCTGTGGCAGCCAGCATGGCCTACCCCCTTTGCTAAGCAGGGTCTGCCCTGGTTGGCCTTGGGATGGGAGACTCCATGTGTGAGCCCTGCAAGATATTCCCCCTGGAGGGATGGGGAATCTGCTGTGGGAAGAGCCCCTGCCCGGTGGCACGCAGAAGGCTCCAAATTCCCATCATCCAGGTGAAGGAACCCAGCAGGGAACCCCTTGGGGTCAACCGTTTCGGGAACATTTGCGTTGAGAAGCAGGACGTTCATCTTTTAGCGATCGCCACTGAAGCCCCCCCCCGCCCCCGAATTTTGCCAAGAACCCCGGAGTCCATGCCCAGCACGCTCAACTCCAAAGAAGGCCCAGCTCACAGGAACACCGGAAGCTGCCTCCTGCCGTGTCCGACCATTGGAGCCTCAAGCTTAATACTGCCAACCCTGACCGGCAGCAGCGCGCCAAGGTTTCAGGTGGGCGCCTGCTGCTTAACTCCCTGAATCCCAAATCGCTGGGCTTCCACTCACTTTGACCCACCCCAGCGGCCAGACACTCCTCGGTCACAGAGGCCACCTCCCTCCCGAAGGACCCAGGACGGTGGACCAACTTCCACAGTCCCCAAAGCAATCCCCAGGAGATCTCCGGACCGTCTATTTCCCCAGCTCCTCCTAAGAGAACAAGATCACCTGCATGCAGCCAGAGGTTAGCCCCGATGTGGCTGGACTACAACTCCCATCACCCCCACCCCCACCAGGCCACCACAGCAGGGATGATGGGCGTTGTAGTCTGACCGCGTCTGGGGACCCCTAGCACACCAAAGCCCCACTTGGCAGCCCACAGGCAGAGACACACCAGGTGACGCATTGGGCAGCGCTGACCATCGGGGTCAGCCTCGAGGTTCGCCCCCAGCACAGTCCTCTTCTTTCCCGCGAAAGGCAGCCTTGAGCGCAGTCTGTGGGGTCATCACGATTCAGCTCCCAGAGAGGAGCAGCAGGGTCAGGATTTTCACCTGCTGCCTTTTCCCCTTTTACTTTGGCGTTCGCATTTCCCCTTAAACCGGACTCAGAGAGGTTGACACACAACACCCGTTTTTAAAGACATCACAACTCCCCCCCCCCATTTTTATTTTTATTTTTAAGCTCACGAGGAGTCCCCACGGTCCGCTCCAGAACCCAGGAGTTCTGGCTCAACCTCTGGGTGCCGAGATCAGCAGAGACCCCAAACCCAGGCGGTACTCGCCCCTCCTCCCGCTCGAAGGGAACCCAGGAGTCCGGCGCTTACGCCCACTTTTGCCCTCACGGGAAGAACCCAGGAATCCTGGCTCCACACACACACACACCCCCGAAAGGGAGGATGGCTCCAACCCCCCCCCCCCCCCGGCCACTGTCACTCCCCATAGGAACCGAGCAGGTCAGAGGCGCTCCTACCCCCAGACTGACACCCCCTACGCCCCCCCCCCAATGCTTCAAGAGCCAGCGCCTGCGCAGAAGGCAGCCAGGCCGGCAGAATGGCTCTGTGTTTGCTTTGGGCGCTGAGTGGGGTCGCTTTGCAGAGCGGGTTGTTTGGGCGAAATCGGGCCATGCTGCTTGCAGAGTAGACCCCACGTTTTGCATGCGCCATCCTGCCGCAGGGAGGCGCTCAATGCGCTACTTTTTGTATTTACACAGTGAACCATCCAAGGACATTTTAAAAGCAATTCTGACTCTCTTCCTTCCTGATTACCGACCGATAACAAATGTTGCATGCACAGTCCTGCCCTTTAAATTAGCCGAAGGCATGACTTTTTACGCTAGCATGTGCAAGGTGACATTTTGGGGAAATGTGGGTAATTTTTGGAATAGATTCTGTCATTTCTTCAAATTAGATAATTTGAAGAATGTTTCCCTTGATTACCTACAGATAACACATTTTGTAAGCACCTTAACAGGACATTCTGTTACGTGTATTTAATTAGCTGAGCTTTCCTAGAAGTGAAAGAACACACGAAATGACTTGGGCCTCACCGACTAGTTCTTCAATATTTATATTTTGTTTTTCTGTTTTGGAAGAAAGCAACCCAAGCTGGGCTCACAACACAAAACAAATACAGAAGAAAAACAGAAGAAACCAGGCCATTGTCAAAACAATATACCAAAAAAGAGCAGGGTTTTTGTTTTGTTTTGTTTTGAGCCAGGGGCAGTGATGGGCAAACTTGAAATAACTTCAATAAAGTAATAATGAATATAAATAAATGGCAGACTGCGCTCCTAGCAACAGCATCAGGGCCTGGGTGATAGGGAACCACAGCAATTTGCCAGGAACTGGCCCTCAGACCCAGTCCCCTGTCTCCGCTGGAGGCCAGGCCAGGCAATGGATACAAACAACCCCTGGAACTCACTGCCACAGGAAACAGCTGGCCAGCATGACCACATACAGGAGGGCGAAGAGTGTGTGTTTGTGTCTATTTGTTTTTGACAATTTCTACCCGGCGTTCGAATTCAGGTTTTGAAAACCCATTCAAATCGACACCTTCTGCAAAATTTGGGAAGGGCGAAACATTGTCAGCTGCAGTGGCCAATAGCCGGGGATGACGGGAGCCGTAGTCTGACCACAGCTGGAGGACCAAAGTTCCAGCTTCAGGCCCAGGCAGCGTCTCCAGGTAGGGCTGGCTGTGCTGGTCCAAGACCATAAGAACGATTGATTGACAGCTGGGAATTAAGACCCCTGCCTGAAATCTTGTCGATCTGCTGCCTGTCAGAGTAGATCATACCAAGCTCGGTGGTCTGACTCAGTATAAGGTGGCCGCCGCCTCTGTCCCACGTGACACGTTTTATACATTTCACAGCAGCTTGACACAACTGCTAAATTCTCGGACGGGCGTTTGTGGTGCCTGTGTGCCTAACCCCACAGCTCCTGCAATGGAACTCTTTTGCCCTGCGAAAAGGAGAGAGGCAGAGGGAGAGGGAAAGGTTGCCGTCTCCATGTCTGTCATCGCCAGTGAAACTCCCCTTTGCAACCCTGGGAGGAGCTCAGCTCACCACCTGCTCATCAGCAGCTACTTGAGATCTGGGGTGTTGTAAACATCACCGGACACAGTCAGGAGTGTGGCTTGCCTCAAGCACAGCATGGAGGGAGTAATTCCACCCCCCAACCCCTCCAACCCCGTGGATCATCCCCAGCGTCTTGTGTTCAGGGGTATACTGCTGCTGAAGGTGGAGGTTCCATTTTAGCAGTCTAGATATTGTAGTGGTCTCGATGACGACAGCCACGAATGCACCACGGAGAGACCTTCAAGGCCAAGTTGAAGGCAGATCATCCTGGAGAGAATCTCTCTACGTGGTCACTAGATTGATGGCACTTAATCAGTGAGTCAGTCAATCAATCAATCAGATATTGGTGCTAACTCCCCTGCTAAATTGGCAAAGAGGCACCTTTTTAATGTGGTGATTCTCTTTCTTTAGCAGGGGGAGAGTAACTGGCCCTCTCCACCCCCAGCACAACACCTCTCCAGTGACTGTGGCTGGTGTCTCTCTTATGCTTCTTTTTAGATTGGGAGCCCTTCGGGGACAGGGATCCATCTTATTTATTTATTATTTCTCTGCGTAAACCACTTTGGAAACTTTTGTTGAAAAAGCGGCATATACATATTTGTTGATTGATTGAAAATTTTAAATTTTAACGGGTGTTTTTATTGGGATTTTGATCTGTTTTTAAATTCATTTTAAATGTTTTGTTTTATATTTTAATCTGTACACCGCCCAGAGATTTCTACACTAGGCAGTACAAAAATGCAATTTTAAATTTTTTTTAAAAAAATTAAACATTTCTTGTCCGGTGGTATACTGCTTCTGAATATGGAGGCTCCGCTTTAGCCACCATGGAACCACGAGTCGCGCCCCACAGACCAAAGTGGAGCATCCTGCCTCTCTCACGGTGGCCAAGCAGAAGGCGCCCACAAACAGAGGACATAGCCCTGCTCAGTTGTTGCTTCAGAAACTTTGAGCTGGGTATTATAGCATACAGGAAGCTGCTGCCTGCTGAGTCAGACCATGGGCCCATCTAGCTCAGGGTTGACAACACTGACTGGCAGCGGCTCTCCAAGCTTTCCACCTGGAGATCCTGCCAGGATTGGAACCTGGGACCTTCTGCCTGCAAAGCAGATGCCCTGCCACTGAACTAAAGCCCCATCCCTTTTCTAGCAAAGGGCCTTGTTTCAGACCATGGGCTCATCCACCTCAGGGTCCCCTACACTGACCAGAGGCTGCTTTCCAAGGTTCCTTAGAGAATGTGCAGACCACCCTGAGCGAGATAGACCAGCGTCCTGACTCAGGATATGGCAGCTTCCTATCGAAAGCAGACCACTCTTCTGAGGATGGGGATGTAGCTCCGCAGAAGAGCATCTCCTTTGCACGCAGAAGGTCCCAGGTTCAATTCCTGGCAGCAACTCCAGGCGGAACCGGGAAAGACTCCTGCCTGAGGACTCAGAGAGCTGCTGCCGGTCAGTGCTGGCAACCCAGAGTTAGAGGGATCGATGCTCTGACTCGGGAAGGCAGCAGCTCCCCACATCCCTCCTGGCCGCATTCTGGAACGTCGCCTGCGGTGACGGCAAGGACCGAAGAGCGCCACTCGCCTGCTCGGGGAGAGGATCACCCCCCAGTTCTTCCCAGAAATCTCAACGGATCTTGTGGAGCAATCCAGAGGCGCGCAGGTGATGGAGCCCACCGCAGAAGCCGGGCCAGATGTGCGCCTGCCTGGTCTCTGGGGCCACGTCCCCCTCCCCTCCCCACAGCCAGCCAGGAGGTTCTCCCTCGGGGGGGGGGGGTGACAATCCGGTCCTTGAAGGCTAACTTTGCCTTTGGGTTTCTTATTCATGCATCTTTGGGAGTCCGCCCCATGGCCAGTGGCAGCGGTGGAAAGGGGCGGAGAGATGCTGCAGAAGTCCGGTCTCTGAGATGTGGGGGGAAGAGAGAGAGAGAGAGAGAGCGCATGGCACGCCTGTTGCTCCGAAAGCACCGCCTGGACAAAGTCTGCCAGCCTGCGCTTGTGTCTGCTCCAAGGACAGCTGGCCACGGGCCAAAGAAGGGAAAGCCCACCACCGGCCGCATCACACACCTCCGTTCTTGAAAAAGGGAAAGGGGGGAAAGAAGAAGAAGAAGAAAAGGGTTCAGGAGGTGGAAATGCGGCCTGGATGCTTCTTGGGTGATGTGACGGAGAGAGAACAAACACCGGGCTGCCTGCACGGGGCACATCATAACCCAATCACTGCATGTACTGGATAGATCAGAGTTCACAAACAACATGGGGAGCTGCCGGATACCGGGACGCGTCTAGCAACACCGTCTCTGCACGGGCCGGCAGCCGCCCTCCCGAGTTTCAAGCAGGGCTCGTTCCCAGCACTAACTGGGAAAGAACCAAGATTGGACTAGGGACCTCCCGCCTGCAAAGCAGACGCTCTGCCACTGAGCTGTGGTCCCATCCTCTAGGGAGTTGCTGCCTACGGAGTCGGGCTCTTGGCCCATCTAACTTAGCATGGTCTACACTGACTGGCAGCAGCTCTCCAGAGTTTCAGAGGGCGACGATGGAGCTGTGACCCCTCCCTGAGAGCCATGAGCAAGGACAGGGGGGTGGGTGGGTGGGTGACCACCCAGGCACTTGCCAGTCGGTGCCTTCCATAATGGAAAGGGGCAGGAATGGGATGGGGGGGGTCTTGCCCCGGGACAGAAAAAGGGGCGTCTGGACGGAAGACAGTGAGGAGACCTCCACACCGGCCGCTCTGCTGTTCTAAAAACATTGCGTCTGTCTTCCCCCTCGATGGAAGAAGGGGGGCTCTGCAGGATAGGGCCCAGCCTCCAGCCTCCGCAGGGGCCTTTGGGGAGCCCTGAAGCCCCCCCATCCGCTCCGATCCTGATGGAAGTCTAGAGCCAACAAGGCCCCATGGAGTTCAAGACGCTCCATGAACGGGAAAACCCTCTAGATCCCACAACGGGGCCTTCGCTAAGTGGCGAAGCTCCTGCTTTGGACGCAGAGGGTGGTGCCTGGCGGCATCCCCAGGTAGGGCTGGCCAAGGCCCCCCGGAGAGTTGCTGCCGGCCCGGGATGGACGGTGCTGAGCGGGAGGAAGCAGCAGTCGGACTCAGCCGGCTCCCGACGCTCCGGATGCCTTCAGGTCTGCCACGGGCGTTGCGAGAGGTGGTGGGACGTGGTTCAGGGCCACGTCGCTCCTTCCCCTGGCCCGACAGTCCTCAGCCACAGGCACGCCCATTGGCAGGGGAGAGGAGGCCTGGCGGTCCCGGATCTGAGATCAACACACACACACACACACACACACACACACACACACACACACACACACACACACGTTTGGGGCGTGACTGTTGCTTTATGTCCTGGATTGATTTGATTTGCAGCCCGCCCCTGCAGAAATGGCGCCAAGCTGGTCGATGGCTCAGGACGGCGACATGGCAGCCAAGGACTTGCTCTTCCTAGGCACACGGGGTGGGCAGCGGGCCAGAAGGTCCTCTGGTCCAAACTCCCCAAACATGCCGGGATCGAGCCACTGAGCCAATGTCACCGGAGACCCGGATGGGGCGGTAGATCAGTGGCAGAGCATCGGCTCTGCCTGCAGAGGGTCCCCGGTCCCCTCCCTGGCAGCATCTCCAGGTCGGGCTGGGAGAGAAACTCCTGCCTGGAACCTGGGAGAGCCGCTGCCAATCAGAGCAGGCAATCCTGAGCTAGTGGGACCAAGGGTCTGACTCAGTCGACAGCAGCTGTTCCTATGTTCAACCGTTTCGGACTGTGAGCCCTTCAGGGATAAGAATCCACCTTCTTTATTATTCCTCTGTGTAAAGCATTTCTCTGTGCTCTACTCGCATGATCACTACCATCCCGCATAACTCCCGGTCGTAGGAATATGGGGCCCACGGCCGGCGTCGGAACTGGGACTCTTGCTGAGAAGCAGCAACAGGATTTCGTGGGACGACCTGCGGGACAGAGGGGGAGGGAGCGGCCTCACGGCTCACGTTGCTTGCTCAGTAGATTCAGGGACGGACCTAACTCTCATCGGGCCAGGGGAGCCAGTTGTCTGGGGGCCCACTGCCTTGGGGCTGCCCCCAGAGGCAAGTCACAGGACTGACCCCCCCAGCCGCGCAGCCGCCCGGGCTTCCGAAATCGGGCTTCTTTTTGCAGGGCATGCCTGGACTGTGCAACCTGCTCTCCTCTACCCCTTCAAAAGGAAGGAGAGTGTTCATTCCTCCGGTCAGAGACATCCTTGTGAAGGAGGGAGAGGGCACCCAGTGGCGATCGTCAGTGTCCCCCCAAAGGGGTTATGGATAGGGATGGTACCGATTGGCTAGCGCCCATAATGTCACCGAACCAGCTCTTAGCAGCACCAAACCGCTAAGATGATGCCTTTCAGCCCTTTCCGATATCGCTGCTGTCCAATATAGTGTAGGCAAATTCAATTGTAGGAAAATTAAATTATATATGTAATTGATATGCATTTATGCAGAGTAGGAAAATTAAATTATATATGGACCCACTTTAGTGTGGTGGTTAGAATGCTGAACTAGGCCCAGAGAGACCCGGGTTCAAATCCCCCTTCAGCCATGAAACTCACTGGGTGACTCTGGGCCGCTCACGTCTCACTCAGCCTGACCGATCTCACAGGATTGTTGTGAGGATAAACATCACCATGTGCACCTCTCGGGGCTCCTTGGTTGCTTCTATTTGCCCGGATCGTTGCCCAAGGAAATGGACCTGGCAGCCACCTGGAGAACCACACCGGCTGAATCGAGGAACCCAGAATCGGGGCGGATAATATCCTGATAGAATCCTTCAGAGGCTGATTTTCTTTCAGCAAACACTTTGGCTCCTTACATGATCACTACCTTCCTGCATAACTCCCGGTTGCAGGAATATGTTTTCACCGCCGACGCTGGAACTGGATCTCTTGCTAAGTAGAAGCAGCAGGATTTCGTGGGACGACCTGCGGGAGAGAGGGGGATGGAGTGACCGCACGCTCCACGTTGCTTGCTCAGTAGATCCCTCTCTCCCCTTGAACTCGGGGCTTGTTCCCAGATTCCCCCACAGCCCACAAGGGCACCAGAAGCCAGTTCACAGCCTCCCCTCTCCCCAGTCTGTGAACACCTGCCCAACATTTTCTAATTGAACCAGAGACACAGAGCAGTGTTTCCCCATTTCAATACGAATTAGACAATATGAAGATGGCAATCTCCAAATCCGGGTGCCTAATTTGCATATTATGTAGGTTGGCTTGCAAATAATTTCCATATGCAAATTAGCAGCTGCACTTTCCAACTGACTTGTATTTGCGCTGGATATTTACCAACAATAGTTGGGGAAGATATCTTTGCCTGACTATTTCCCTTGACACATTAACAGCAGCAATCAAACATAAAAATAAAAATGCACAGCTTTTTAATGAAGGCTGCAATTCCGTACACACTTATTTGAGAGAAGATCTGATTGAAACCAATGTTGCTTACTTCTAAGTAGGCATGCATTGAACGTAAAGCCAAGCAAGTCCTTAAATGTTACAATACACAGCCTGGTAGGCAGGTAGTGATTCGCATCAAAAGCAAGCTATACTCGCAACTGCCCGACTGAGATCTCCTGCTGAAAACAAACAAGGCAACATTCCTCGGTGGGTTATTGAACTTGTGAAAGGGAAACCTTCCCAGCTAGGATCCTGTGCTTTCTCTCTCTTAATCCAAGTCCAGTGGTGGAGCAGAAGAGGGACTGCACGTTTTGCTCCATAACTCCACTTCTACAAGGGCTAGAGGTAAGGTGTTTTGGTTTGTTTTGTTTTTTAAATGAAAGCTGGAATCTGGATGGGCTAAGCAGTCCCGGTGAGATGCTTAAAATCCAGGCGATACCCGGAATTCCAGGGGGGATGGCAACCCTAGGAGTAACAGAGAGGTAAGAGGACTCACTTCTGGGAGAAGGCTCAGACCAGGCGGAGAAGACAGCGGCTAGGAGCAGAAAAGCAGTCGCCGGGTTCTTCATCCTCTTCGTCTCTGGTGGAAGTCGGGTAGCAGAAACGTCTTTTAGGTGAGTCCAGGGGGGGATGTGCCCCAGACCCATTCCTCAGCGCCATGAATGCTGGCCTTCTCTCTCTCTCTCTCTCTCCTCCTCCTCCTCACCCAACAGCTGTGAAGTTTCTCCATCTCCCTTTTTGCTTCCTACACTGCATCTGGCAAGGAGGGAGGGAGGAGGAACAAACCGGCCAGCTTGGTTTTCTCCAACTATATGTAAACGCTGCACCCCTCCCGCCCCCGCACGATATATTTTAGACTTTAACAAACAGAGACTCGGATTGAACCAACGGCAGCATGCTTTTTTGAACAGAGACGAGGAGAGCTGGTCTTCTGGCAGTGAGCATGGCTTGTCCCCTCGGTTGAGCAGGGTCCACCCTGGTTTGCATTTGAATGGGAGACTACGTGTGTCAGCACTGGAAGAGATTCCCCTTAAGGCAGGCCTGCTCAGCGTAGGCCCTCCTGCAGATATTGGCCGACAACTCCCATAATTCCTGGCTGTTGGTCACTGTGGTTGGGGATTATGGGAATTGTCGTGCAAAAAGAGCTGGGGGGCCTACAGTGAGCAGGCCTGCCTTAAGGGATGGATCCGCCGCTCTGGGAAGCGCATCTGAGGTTCCCAGTCCCCTCCCCGGCAGCATCTCCAAGACAGGGCTGAGAGGAGAGACTCCTGCCTGCCGCCTTGGAGAAGCCGCTGCCAGTCTGTGAAGACAATACTGTGCTAGATAGACCAAGGGTCTGACTCCGTAGATGGCAGCTTCGCTTCACGGCTCTCCTAGCCCCTTCAGCGTTCTTTCAAACACCCACAGATTCAAAGAGGAACAAGGTTTGGGTGGGACACAGGCCCCTGAAAAAAGCAGGCAAACAGCCACCCAGTCCTCCGATGCGGGCCGACGCGACACGGAAAACATCGTTTGGGGTTGTTTCCGATATGACTCATGTTGCCTCGGAAACCATGCAATGCCAAATGCTGCCCAAAGGGCTGTACAGAATCCGATACGGTTATTGTTCCGATTCAGTGCACAGCCCTGCCACGTCCCAGCAAGCTGGACTCTGTTTCCGCTGCATCAGACCACGTACGATACGGTTGTGTCCCACCCGGGTTCTCATCCTGTGGATGACTTGAGCTCTCTCCAGCCACTGCTATTCCACACAGAAGACATCTCTGCGTCGGGCTCCTTTTCCTGTGCTGATCTCACAGCCAGAAGGGTGTTTGCTCTTTAGGTTGAAGGCATGCGAGCGAAACACAGCTGTGGACAGCATCAATTGGCCAGCGCCTGTGCCTTCACTCAGCTAGCCCAGGATGGCTAATTCCCACCATGTTACCACCCCTAGTCCCCAGAAGGAATCGGGCAAGAGTTTTTTGTGGGGTTTTTAAACATGTCTCCATTTTATTTGATCATTTATTGTGATGTGAAGAACAAAGGCAGAACCAGAGTGTACATCTGATAACTTGCACCTTTGTATAATAAATTGCAGGCGGGTGACCTCCCTGGAGCACGAGGAAAGGAAAAGGCAGATGGGCAGCCTTGACTCCCAACTTTTGAGAACTTTCTCCTCTCCTCCACATGCCGATAGGTGAGAACACGATCCTTCCTCTTCTCTTCTGATGGCTGAGGAAGATGAAGCCGGACATGATCATGCTTTGGGGAGCTGACGCATGTAATCCTGGACCCAGTCATCGCTGGGATCGACGCAGGTCATTCGATTCTGGATTGTCGTAAACCTGCCAAGGAGAAATGTGTGTCGAGAGCCCATTCAGACGCCCGAGACGAGGCGCGTCTCTGCGTTGTAGCCACCCCAGGTCAGAGCGGGTGACCCTGAATGGCCTCCGCCCCCTCACACGAGCATCTGGGGTTGGTGCTGTTGCTTTTTTGTGGGTGCCGGTGGGAGATCTCCCACTCTGTCTCCCACAGGTCAGGGGTAACTGTGGACTCTGCTCCCAGATGATGCAGACGGCTGGCGTCTTCAGGTCTGAAGTCGGGAGCTGGGTCCTCACACAATCCAAAGAGCTATCCCAGCATGCATTGTGTCGCCAGTAGATTGGGGACCCCCATCCCCGATCCAGCTGACCCCTGATTGGCCCAGGAGAGGGGGCATGCACTGTGTGGACTTCCCCGAGGCATCTGGTGGGACACTGTGGGAAACAGGATGCTGGACGAGATGGGCCTCCTTGGGCTCTCCATTCCCCCCGAAAGGAAAACAACATGGCAGCAACCCAGTGAATTAACGCTGGGCGGATGGATGGATACGGCAGTCAGGCCCCTACCAACGGACTCCTTTAGGGCCTGGTTCTCTTTAAGGACAGTTGTCAGGTGTGTATCTAGGGGTGGGGCAGGCAGGGCACGTGCCCCGGGCGCCACTTGAAGGGGGCGCCATTTTGTAAAATTTATAAAAATTAAAATGGCTGCCAAAAACAAAATGGCCACCGTGCATGCTCAAATGGCCTCTGTGAGGCCCTAGGTCATGCCAGGCCTTGCAGAGGCCATTTGAGCATGCGCGGTGGCCATTTTGTTTTCAGTGGCCTTTAAAAAAAAGATTATTTTTAAAATTGGCCACTGCACATGCTGAAATGGTACCTGTGAGGCCCTAGAGGCCAGCGGGGTGAGGGGGAACCTTTGGGAAAAAAACCACACAGACTTTAGGAAGCCCCCCAAAGGAGCTACAGGTTTAAAAATTTTTTAAAAATTAATATAATATAAGACACTGTACACATATTCAGATTGGCACTATGTACCAGGGCTTGTGAATACTGAGCTGACGCTTAAGAGCTAGGATTGTATTCATTTGCTCTTACTTTGCTTCTTGTGATAAGTGAGTTAAATGTGATGTCTTGCTAATATGGCTATTAATGGTGAGTTTGTCTTTGAATCAGTGTGAAATCCTTAATATTAAGGCCCACTGGGAGTTTCTTGCTCTCTTTCTCTCATTTTAACTGTCTTTCTGAAAGACTAGAATATATTCCAAGCAGTGACACAGTTGACTCTGCATATCCTTTAATTATTTTCAGAGTATCTGGGAAAAGTCAAATTCTCCATTGATTTTTAAAACTTATGTAATGGTGATGCTGCAATGCACAGTAGAGAATTAGACAGGCACTTCTGTTTAGTTTTCCAAGAACAACTCCACATAGTATTTGGGTATTTCATGAGCCCCAGCATGCTGAAATTTGTAGTTTTCCAGCATTTTTTGATCTGGCTAAGTCCACTGCTAAATAGTTTTTGAAATATTAAAAGATTAACGAGCCTGACTTGTATTTTTCAGCTGATATTATGGTAAAGTTATCTGAAAGATGGGTGTCAGATGCTTGGACAGGAGGCGCAATTTCAGTGCTTGCCCTAGGCGCTATTTTCCCTAGATACACCTCTGACAGTCGTCTTCCATACTTACACAACCCCTTTCAGGCCACAGCCCTCCTCCGTGGAAAACTGATAGTTTTTCACTCTCGCCAGAGCAATTTGCTTTTTCATGTAACGCTTGCAGCAAATCAATCTCACCCTGGTACCTGCAAGAGAGAGGGGAGCGGAGTGACGTTCTGGCTTGCAGCCCCTGCTGGGCGGATTCCTCTCCCACTGGACTGATGGGGGAAACCAAGACATTCGGCCGTAGCTCAGTGGAAGAGCATCTGCTTGCATGCAGAAGGTACCGGGTTCAAATCCTGCCAGCATCTCAGGTAGGGTTGGGAGAGACTCCTGCCTGAAATTCAGGAGAGCAACTGCCAGCCAGTGCCGACAATACTGAGCTAGATGGACCAAGCGTCTGACTCAGTATAAGGCCGGTTCCAATACTCTCCAAGGTTTCAGGCAGGAGTCTTTCTCAGCCCTATCTAGAGATGCTGCCAGGGAGGGAACTTGGAACCTTCTGCGTGCAAACCAGAGGCTCTTCCACTGAATTATGGCCACCATCCCATGGCACTGATAAGCTA
Source organism: Hemicordylus capensis (assembly GCF_027244095.1). Taxonomy (NCBI): domain Eukaryota; kingdom Metazoa; phylum Chordata; class Lepidosauria; order Squamata; family Cordylidae; genus Hemicordylus; species Hemicordylus capensis. Next base: position 206,315,499 of record NC_069658.1, on the reverse strand, counting down.
GTTAAGGATAGTACCAAGTGGCTAGTCTCCATGGCATCTCCAAGTCAGGTCTGGGTCAGTCCTTTAACATGTGCAAGAGAAGAACGAAAGCATCCACGCTCTCCTCGAGAACAAACCACAGCTCATCACTACATACAAATGAAGGGAACTACGGTTTGTTCAGCAACTAACTTGAACAAACCAGAATATTAGAGATGTGCGAATCGATTCAAATTCTTATCTGGCCGATTTGAATGATTCGAACTCGAATTGAATCGCCCCTAAAAAGGGCGATTCGATTTGAATTTAAATGGAATCAACCAGAATCTAATTCGAATCCATTCAAATCGATTCAACGACAGTTTGGAGACATTTTGGCACCTTTAAAAAACCATTCAGGGACACTCAAAGAAAAAGAGTGCCAAAATAGCTTGAATTGGTTCACATCTGAATCAGAATCAAATTTGAATCGAATCGGCCTGTTTTGGGTCCATTCGATTTGAATTTGAATCAAATTGGCCAGCTTCAATTCAAATTTGAATCAAATCTGAAAATCCGATTTGTGCATATTCGTACAGAATATCAGTCCAGCATCAAATTGTGGTTTGATATCCCAGTTTGTTTCAAGTACAGGGTGTTTCAAGTACCCAACCCACACCCCAGTTGCTTGAAGACCAGCCTCTTTGGGTCAGAGATAGTCATGTGACTTTTCCCTTGAGCATCTGTGAAAACCTTAAGATCAAAATTAGAGTTTCCTCTCTCAGTGTAGATCCATGAAGAGAAGGAGAGAAAATAAAGGACTCCCCGCTTACCAGGAACAACCTCAGCTGAGGTTAAGAGGACGGTGGCCATGAGCAGGACAACCTGTATGGCAACCACCGAGGTCTTCATCTTTGCCGTCTGTGGTGGAGAGGGGGAAGCGTAGAGGCCTCTTTTCAAGTGAGCCCAAGGGCCACGGGCCCCGAACCAATTCTTTAGTGCCACGGCTGCTGCCGGCTGAGTTTCCACCTCTTCCTCCTCCTCCTCCTCCTCCTCGAAGACCACGGCTTCTCCATCTTCCTTTTGTGACGGGACCGAGGGAGGGAGAGAAAAGGAGGGAACAGATCAGCTTGGCTACTCTTCCCCGCTGGACGCCTTGTGCGAAGTGGTCAACTGAGGTCCAGAATCAGGCACGGGTGTCCTTTCCGCCTTTGCCCGGGAGGACAATGGGATCCCCTCCCTTCTCTGTCAAGCAGAAGATGGGAAGGAAGTTTGGAGCAGAGATTTCTCAGAAGGAAATACAGCATTTAGTTTCTGAGGATTGTGGGGGGAAACATCCTGTCATCTGGAGTCACAGCACCAAAGGCTTTTGGGAGTGCACCAGATGAGGAAGTAGAAAACTGATTCTAGAGTTGGCTTCTGGACCTCCCAGAGAGGAGCAGGAGGTATCTCTGCCTAAGTGGGAGCGGCTGTGAGTCCATCCGCTTCCTTTCAGCTGGGTGGTGGGCTCTTTGAATTGGCTGCAGGTTTAAAACCCTGCCTGATGGACTCTCCTGTCTGCTCCCTCAATTGCTCAAGCACGCCGTAGGCAAAACGCTACCCTCCTCACTTTCTCCAAGCCCCAGGAACACGGCGTGATGGAAAGGGAACATCACGGTCTGTTCCCCACCGTTGGTCTTTGCTGTGGCGGGGAAACATGCAAAGCCGAGATATTGCAGATATGATGGAAACTAGAGATACGGCGCCTTCTACTCGGCACACAACTATGTGGGATTAGGAAGATGCCGGCTAGTCGCTGGAGGGATTTCCTAAGGGATGGTAGACTAGAAGAGCTCCAAGATCCAGCCCAACTCGAGGGTTCCAAGGCGAAGGGTAAGCCATGAACCAGCCACCTAGCAGAGAGCTGGGCCAAATGGAAACTCCTGCAGTCTCTTTCTGCCATCTCAATCCACTCTCCAAGATTCCACTAACGAAAAGATGGACATCTTTTTCCACACTTGGTTACCAGGATTCATGCCGAGGGTTGCTGTCTGAGTTCTCCACCCACCACATTTGCACCAAGCTGGAAGATGACTGGCCCAAATGTTCATCTGAGCCAGCTTTGCACAGCACTAATTGGCTAGCACCCGTGCCACCACCAAACTACAGAGGGACCAAATGGTGAGTACTCACCCAGGATGGAACCCAGCCATCTCCGGTTAGTAACAAGTGACTAGAGCCCAATTACACCAATAAGCAAGTTGAGGATAGTACCAAATGGCTAGTACCTCTGACATCTTCAAATCCGCTCTGGGCCGCACCAGTTGGTTACCACTCTCGATGTCCCCAGGATACCACCCTACCACTAATCCCCAAAGAAGTCGGCCAACTGTTTTCAAAATGCTTATGCTTTATTTGTTTTTATGATGAGAAGAATAAATGAGCAATCAAAGTGTACATGTGGTTATTCAAAACAATAAATAATAATAATAGTTCAAGGCAGCCATCCCCTTTGAAGCTATCCATGACGATGGATACAGCCTAGCGTTCAGCCTTGTATAACTTCCTCCTCTCCTCCACAAGCCGGTAGCTCCCGATTGGTCATTTCTCTTCCCTTCTGGGGGTAGAGGAGGCGGAAACAGGACCTGGTTACTTTTCTAAGAAGGAACGGATTCTCTCCCGTACCCATTTCAGCCTGGGATCAGCACAGGGCCGCTGATCATGGCTGGTAATCAATCTGCAAAGGAGAAATGTGCTTTTAGTGCCCAGTCAGAAGCCCCGGAAAAGGCAATTCGCTACAAGGTCATCACACCTGCTCAGGGCTGGTGCTCTCCTGAACAACCTCACTCGCTTGCTCTCAAGCACCTCATCGAACCTGGTCACCACCAGCTGGGTTGAAACCGCCGGTTCTTCCATCCTCAGCCTCATGGGACTCCCCTACGGAACCTCCGATACGGCGGGGCTTTGAAATGTGTATGGCCTTGCACCGATTCCAGAAACCCATAGGCCTTCCAGGGGAGGAGCTAGAATCTGGAAAGGACCAGGGGGCTGTTCTCGGGACCCTAAACGGGGTCAGAGGAGGGCCCAGCCAGGATAGGAGCTTTGCCTGGTCTCGGTCGGTGGATGTGTGTTTGCAAAGATCGAGGAGGGGAGAGTGATCGTGTGTTAGACGGTTGCTGAGCAGGACGGCTTTTCATCCACTCTTGATAAAATGTGGGGGAGAGAATATGGGTCGACCAGGCCTGTCTCCCCAGCTCCTGCCTCCTGCATGATCACTTTCTGCTTCTCCTACAGCCTTGATATACGTGGCTGCAGTGGGGAAATGCCTTGATTATCAAGCCAGAGGCTGCCGGTTCGAATCCTCGCTGGCATGGGAAACGCCTCTATCGGGCAGCAGCGATATAGGAAGAAGCTGAAAGGCATCATCTCATCCTGCGTGGGAGGAGGCCATGGTCAACCCTTCCTGTATTCTACCAAAGACAACCACAGGATGGCTCTGTGGGAACCACGACTCGATGGCACACTTTACCTTTACAAAATTTTTACAGTTCGTATGGCTCTGGTGTTAAGCCGGGCACCTTAACTTGCCGTTTCCACATTTTTTAGAGCCCGGTTGAAAACTGAAAGCCCCCTAACTCCTCTCTTAAAGCGGTGGTGTTGGAATCGGGTCTGTGTTGGAGGAACTAGGGCAGTCTTGCTTTACAGCTTAGGTTTCCTTAGCATTGCACAAAGTGCACACACTGGGGGCTGGCTGGGGGAGATTATTTGCACAGACAATTAATGACGGGGGAAATGAACCTGGTGGCAGCCCAGAAAACCACACCGCCACGTAGGTCAAATCAATGAAGCCAGAAGCAGGGGAAACATCCTGACAGAACGACGTTGAGCTTCATTAAAGGAGACCCAGTCTTGCGATAAGAAACAGGAATTGCCCTCTTTCCTAAGCAGGGTCTACCCTGGTTTACATTTGGATGGGTGACTATTAGGGGATGGGGCGGTCGCTCAGTAGAAGGGCATCTGCTTTTTGCACGTCAGTGATCCAAGGTTCAATCCCTGGCAGTCTCTCCAGGAAGGGCTGGGAAAGATTCCTCTCTGAGATCTGGGAGAGCTGCTGCCAGTCAGTGTAGACAAGACTGAGCTAGACAGACTGATGGTCTGACTCGGTAGGCAGCAGCTTCCTATGCTCCTGTTCTAACTGGATTTTTAAATGCTTTTAATACTTACACCACAGCTAGCGTGGGACAATGTTCACCGGTGTATTCAAAGGATTTCAGGTACCACATTGGAAGGTGCCTCCTTATGTAGTTGTCACAGCGGCTGTTCGATATGATAGGAGCAACTGTAGGGAGCAGGTCCCTTGAACGCTGGCGGACCCTGCCCTGGGGGTGGATCCCGTCTTGGAACTGACTGAAACAAAGACGTGAGGTAGGAAACCGACTTGGCAATCACAACACCCCCCCACAGACACCACAGAACGGGGCCATCTTTTCTAGCACTTAATTTGCATGGATTTTCCCAGGAGCCAGACCCCATTTTCTGGCCTCACAACTCCTTCCCTGTGTCTTGTATTAAGCGGAGAGATGGCCTTGTGGTAGCGAGTGCGAATTGTCCCCTTTGCCCAGCAGGATCTGCCCTGGTTGCCTGTGGATGGGAGACTAGAAGTGTGAGCACTGGAAGATCTTCCCCTCTTGCGGGATGGAGCCGCTCTGGGAAGAGCTTCGAGGTTCCAAGGAATCCTTTCCAGTGCTCACCCTTTTAGTCCACCTTTCAAATGCAACCAGGGTGGACCCTGCTTAGCTTACGGGGACAAGTCCTGCTGGCGACCAGCAGACCAGCTTTCTTCAATCAGGGTTGCCACGTCTGTCCGATGCGTTTCTGCCTTCCCTAGGGAGCAAAGGAGAGCAAGAGAGAGAAAATACAGGAGGACTCACAGCCACGGCGAGATTGCATCTGGGGTAGGAAGGCAGCGGCCATGAGCAGGAGCACCAGGCTGACCACCAGGGAGGTCCTGATCCTTGGAGCCTCTGGCAGAGATGAGGAAGCCGAGGGGATTCCGCGAAGGACGCGGTTCTGAACCAATTCCAGAGAGCCACGCAGACTCTTCCTTCTCCTCCTCCTCTGCACCCAGCAGCAGCAGCAGCAGCAGCAGCAGCAGCAGCAGCAGTGGTGAAGTCTGGACCATGAGCCATGAGCAGGAGCACCAGGCTGACCACCAGGGAGGTCCTCATCCTTGGAGCCTCTGGCAGAGATGAGGAAGCCGAGGGGATTCCGCGAAGGACGCGGTTCCGAACCAATCCCGGAGAGCCAGGCAGACCCTTCCTTCTGCTCCTCCTCTGCACCCAGCAGCAGCAGCAGCAGCAGCAGCAGCAGCAGCAGCAGCAGCAGCAGCAGCAGTGGCGAAGTCTGGACCATGAGCCAGGAGCAGGAGCACCAGGCTGACCACCAGGGAGGTCCTGATCCTTGGAGCCTCTGGCAGAGATGAGGAAGCCGAGGGGATTCCGCGAAGGACGCGGTTCCGAACCAATTCCGGAGAGCCAGGCAGACTCTTCCTTCTGCTCCTCCTTCTCTGCACCCAGCAGCAGCAGCAGCAGCAGCAGCAGCAGCAGCAGTGGCGAAGTCTGGACCATGAGCAGGAGCACCAGGCTGACCACCAGGGAGGTCCTGATCCTTCCAGCCTCTGGCAGAGATGAGGAAGCCGAGGGGATTCCGCGAAGGACGCGGTTCCGAACCAATTCCGGAGAGCCACGCAGACTCTTCCTTCTCCTCCTCCTCTGCACCCAGCAGCAGCAGTGGTGAAGTCTGGACCATGAGGCAGGAGCAGGAGCACCAGGCTGACCACCAGGGAGGTCCTGATCCTTGGAGCCTCTGGCAGAGATGAGGAAGCCGAGGGGATTCCGCGAAGGACGTGGTTCCAAACCAATTCCGGAGAGCCACGCAGACTCTTCCTTCTCCTCCTCCTCTGCACCCAGCAGCAGCAGCAGCAGCAGCAGCAGCAGCAGCAGCAGCAGCAGCAGCAATGGCGAAGTCTGGACCATGAGCCATGAGCAGGAGCACCAGGCTGACCACCAGGGAGGTCCTCATCCTTGGAGCCTCTGGCAGAGATGAGGAAGCCGAGGGGATTCCGCGAAGGACGCGGTTCCGAACCAATCCCGGAGAGCCAGGCAGACCCTTCCTTCTGCTCCTCCTCTGCACCCAGCAGCAGCAGCAGCAGCAGCAGCAGCAGCAGCAGCAGCAGCAGCAGCAGCAGTGGCGAAGTCTGGACCATGAGCCAGGAGCAGGAGCACCAGGCTGACCACCAGGGAGGTCCTGATCCTTGGAGCCTCTGGCAGAGATGAGGAAGCCGAGGGGATTCCGCGAAGGACGCGGTTCTGAACCAATTCCAGAGAGCCACGCAGACTCTTCCTTCTCCTCCTCCTCTGCACCCAGCAGCAACAGCAGCAGCAGCAGCAGCAGCAGCAGCAGCAGTGGCGAAGTCTGGACCATGAGCCAGTAGCAGGAGCACCAGGCTGACCACCAGGGAGGTCCTGATCCTTGGAGCCTCTGGCAGAGATGAGGAAGCCGAGGGGATTCCGCGAAGGACGCAGTTCCGAACCAATTCCGGAGAGCCACGCAGACTCTTCCTTCTCCTCCTCCTCTGCACCCAGCAGCAGCAGTGGTGAAGTCTGGACCATGAGGCAGGAGCAGGAGCAACAGGCTGACCACCAGGGAGGTCCTGATCCTTGGAGCCTCTGGCAGAGATGAGGAAGCCGAGGGGATTCCGCGAAGGACGTGGTTCCGAACCAATTCCGGAGAGCCACGCAGACTCTTCCTTCTCCTCCTCCTCTGCACCCAGCAGCAGCAGCAGCAGCAGCAGCAGCAGCAGCAGCAGCAGCAGTGGTGAAGTCTGGACCATGAGCCATGAGCAGGAGCACCAGGCTGACCACCAGGGAGGTCCTGATCCTTGGAGCCTCTGGCAGAGATGAGGAAGCCGAAGGGATTCCGCGAAGGACGCGGTTCCGAACCGATCCCGGAGAGCCAGGCAGACCCTTCCTTCTGCTCCTCCTCTGCACCCAGCAGCAGCAGCAGCAGCAGCAGCAGCAGCAGCAGCAGCAGCAGCAGTGGCGAAGTCTGGACCATGAGCCAGGAGCAGGAGCACCAGGCTGACCACCAGGGAGGTCCTGATCCTTGGAGCCTCTGGCAGAGATGAGGAAGCCGAGGGGATTCCGCGAAGGACGCGGTTCCGAACCAATTCCGGAGAGCCACGCAGACTCTTCCTTCTCCTCCTCCTCTGCACCCAGCAGCAGCAGCAGCAGCAGCAGCAGCAGCAGCAGCAGCAGCAGTGGCGAAGTCTGGACCATGAGCAGGAGCACCAGGCTGACCACCAGGGAGGTCCTGATCCTTGGAGCCTCTGGCAGAGATGAGGAAGCCGAGGGGATTCCGCGAAGGACGCGGTTCCGAACCAATTCCGGAGAGCCACGCAGACCCTTCCTTCTGCTCCTCCTCTGCACCCAGCAGCAGCAGCAGCAGCAGCAGTGGCAAAGTCTGGACCATGAGGCAGGAGCAGGAGCACTAGGCTGACCACCAGGGAGGTCCTGATCCTTGGAGCCTCTGGCAGAGATGAGGAAGCCGAGGGGATTCCGCGAAGGACGCGGTTCCGAACCAATTCCGGAGAGCCACGCAGACTCTTCCTTCTCCTCCTCCTCTGCATCCAGCAGCAGCAGCAGCAGCAGCAGCAGTGGCCAGGTTTGGGCCATGAGCAGGAGCACCAGGCTGACCACCAGGGAGGTCCTCATCCTTGGAGCCTCTTGCAGAGATGAGGAAGCCGAGGGGATTCAGCGAAGGACGCGGTTCCGAACCAATCCCGGAGAGCCAGGCAGACCCTTCCTTCTGCTCCTCCTTCTCTGCACCCAGCAGTAGCAGCAGCGGCGGCAGCAAAGTTTAGGCATTGTACTTTCTGGTCCGCTTCCTGCGATGGTTCGGAAATGAAGGAGGGAGGGAGGGAGGAGGAGCAGACTGGCCAGCTGGTTGCCAAGTGGTCGGCTGAGGGCCAGATGTGGGCAAGGAAGGATGTCTTTGACACGCCAGCCAGTCCCTTGTGGGCATGCGGTGGCTGCTGCCCTCCCACTGCCAGCCCCCAAACCCCCCAGCTGAAGCCGGTGGAAAGATCTGGAATCTGCCAAGGAGCAAGTGAGGAGGAGGTGTGGGGCAAAGGGGAATTGCTTTCCCCCAGGGAGGAGGAGGAGGACCTGTCTCGGCCTGGCCCGCCCTCGGTCCAAGGAAGCAGCCCCTTGGCAGGAGAGATACTGCCTGCCCAGAGTCCACTCCGGAGTCTGGCTGAGGCCAGGATGGGGGGGGGTCTCTGCTCTGCCCCCCAAAGCTCTCTCTCTGCTTGGGGACTGCCCTGCTAGGGAGGGAGGGAGGTAAAGGGGAGGAGGCCGTCTTCGTGGACACTGCCCGAAGCAATGCCAAGGTCTGCGGGCGGCAGCACGGTGGGTTCCGTGAGGCAGGGGCATAGTCCTAGCCCCACACGTTGGGGGCAACGGCCACGCTTGCATCGCTCCCCCTGCCCTCCCAGTCGGCGTGCTGGGCCCTCTTCTGAGGAGACGGAAGGGCCTTTGTCGCCGGGGCTGGCTGCTTGCATGGCCGCGGGGTCCGGAGACTGGGAAGTCCAACCATTCCTTTCCCACAGGGGGGCGCTGTACTCGTGCGCAGCGTTCCAGAGCGCGCCCAGACGTCCCGCGCCGGGCTCTGGTGCACTGGATATCTTCGCCGTCCTCCCCCTCTTCCTGCTTGGGGCGTTGGTTCCAAGAGGCAAAGGCCGTGAGCCGGATGGTGGGGGTTTCTGGGGTCACAAGGCGGAGCAGAGAATCCCAGCTGCGGTTGACTACAACTCCCAGCATCCCCAGCCAAAGGCCATTGCAGCTGGGGATGCTGGGAGTTGTAGGCGGCAGCCTCTGGGAAGCCCTCTGACAGGGAATGCTACGGGGGGGGGGCAGCCTTGTGGTTTATTAATTTATTCGATTTCTCTACCACCCTTCCGAAAATGGCTCAGGGCAGTTTGCACAGAGAAATAACAAACAAGCAAGATGGCTCCCTGTCCCCAAAGGGCTCACAGTCTAACAAGGAACATAAGAGAGACACCAGCCACAGTCACTGGAGGGATGTTGTGCTGGGGGTGGAGTGGGTCGGTTACTCTCCCCCTGCTCCAATCCAGAGAATCACCGCCTTAGAAGGTGCCTCTTTGCCGAGTGATCGCAGAAAGGTCGGCCATCAGGCTGACAGAGTTGGCCTCTTGGGGCAAAGGCCGTAAGCAGGAGGAGGGGGAGGAGGGGATGCTTTCGGGGGCACCCCTGCCGGGGGGGGGAGTTCCGGGCACGCTCTGGGAGGCTGGGCCCGAGTACAGCGCCCCCTCCTGGATCTCCTTGTCTTTTCTGGGAGGGTCCCGTCTTTCATTGATCTGCTTCGAATGGCGTTCCTTCCCCGGGAACACATTGGACTTTGCGCATTCTCCAAGGGGTTTCTCAGAGAGTCGCGTCCTGCAGCGGGCAGATTGCCGGCCCACAGCCCAGACCGGTCAGCTCCTGGGAGCTCAGTTTGTGCCTTAGGAGAAGCCTGTTGGCGAGGAAGAGGGCGGCCCTTCCGTGAGGCGGAGGGAGGCAGACACCTCAAGCGGCAGGGCTTGGGGGTGGCCCCTCGGCAAAGGGCTCTCCGCCTCAGGAAGCCGCCCGCCACTGCTCGGGTCCACCCAGCCGCGCGGCTCTCGCTCTGCCTCTTTGAAACGCAGGGAGCTGGGAAGGGAATCATAGGAAGTGTGGAAACACCACCACCACCACCACCACCGTCCCTGTGGTTCTGTTCCAGCCCCCTTTCTGTCCTGAAGGCAGGGAGAGCGGGGAAAGCGTGGCAGCGGCCGGATGGGGCTGAGTGGTGGCTCCCATCCCTGCCCCCCTTCCCAGAGAGGGGGAGAAGAAGGGCCCGCAGCTCTCCTCTGGCAGCTGCAGGCCCCTTGCAAAGTCTGCCGTGGGGAGGGGTGTGGGGTGACCAGCGAGAAAAAGGGGGGAGAAGAGCGACGGAGCAGTGAGAAGCGGGATGTCGGGGTTGTGGGCTGGTGGGGGAAGAGGGGGAAGAGCGAGGAGAAGAAAGGGAACCGTTCTCGGAGAGGGAGAGGGAAGGGAGGAGACGCCCTGTCCACCAAGTGGCTCACAATCGAAGGGGGAAGACAGAGACCACAAACCTTTCGAGACCTCTTCAGTGCCCAAATAAAAGAAAGCAGACGTCAAAAACAGCAAACCTTTCAAAGTTTCCTATGTTTGCCTCAAAACCTTTGCTCTCTTAAACTTTATTTCGGCCAGCGTAAGATTAAAACAAATGTGGAAGAGGAAACACTCACACTTCTACTACAAACCATAAAACCAAATAGATTTTTCAAAGTCCTCCTGAACACAGATTGAGGTCCTGAAAGTGGACCCGCCAGAACTACTAAAAATACATAACGAAGAATAAAAGGAGGCAGCCGTATTTCATACTAACGAGCTTATTGCATCCGGATCACAATGTAAACAGTTGCCTGCCCGACTCCTGAATCTGAGAGGGGTTGAACAATTCAGGAGCTCGGGAAAATGCTGTTAGATTTACTGATTCTTAAACATCTGCTTTAGGTGTTATTGTATTTGCGCTGCATGAAAGAGGTCTCGAAAAGCTTGTGTTCTTGGGGGGAATGCGTATTTCATCACTGTTATCTATCTGTCTAGCTATCCGATTTGTATACCGCCCCAAACTTTCGTCTCTGGGTGGTTTACAATAACATTAAACCAGTTAAAAACATATACAAAAACGTGAGAAACAATTTAACCATTTAAAAATAACCAGAAATTAAAAACCAAACATCTTAGGAAGCTGAGAAGACTCCAGCAGAGTTATACCATCTTCTAGAAAGACAAAAGTCGGCCACAGCAACAGGCCCTGTAACCTTTCCTGTGCTGGGGTGGACGAGGGCCAGTTGGTCTCCCCCGGCGGAAGAGGGAAAGAGCCACCTCTTGGAAAGGTGCCTCTGTGAGCCGCCTGCCCCTCTGAAAGCCTGGGGCTGGATTCGGGAGCCCCCAAGAAGGGTTTCAGTAGGGCACGCAAGGGGGAGAACAGGCGGCCCCAAAGACGCATGCTTCTTTGGGAGGAGCCCAGAAGGGTGGCAGGAAGGACCACAGAGCGTTTCCTTCCCCAAAGGCCGTGGGGAAAGGGGTGGGAGGGATGACACCCACTGATAGACTGCTCCTGCAGAGAGAGGTTCTGAGGATGTGGCCAGAAGCACAGATCGTCCTCCCACACACACACATCCCCCACCAGGAGACCTCCGATCCCCGTCCCCCCGAGCTTTGGGGAGAGAAGCGCTCGGGAAACGCCCCAAGGAGGCATGCGTGCGCAACGGGCATTTCCTCAGGCAGAAGCTCAGCTCCCGACGACTCTCTGAGAAACACGAATGGGCAAAGTGCAATGTTTCTGTTGTTCCAGGGGAATGAAGAAAGGGCAATTCGGAGCAGAGGAATGGAAGACGGCCCGAGGGAAGGGTTGGACGGGGAAGTCTCCAGCCGCCGTGCGAGCCGCGGGAAGCCCTTCCGTCTCCACCGTAGACCGTCCCTAGCAGGGCAACCGGGGAGCAGAGAGACGGAGAGAGCAACAGAGAAGGGGGCGAAAACAGGACTATCTCTGGCGGGGGGGGGGAGGAGCTGGTTCCTGGGAGAGCGGGCGAGCCGGACCCGATCCAAGCTGTTACTGGACCCGATCCTCCCTGGAGACATGGTGGGAATCCCCCTTGGTTTCCCTTGGCAGATGGCTTCAGCGGGGGGATTGGGAGGCTGGCAGGATGCAGTTGTGGCTCAGGCCAGATCCTCAGCTAGAAGAGAGGGAAAGAGAAGAGAGTGTTAATTATTTCACTGCATTTGATTAAGGAAGGTCAAGGTATAATAGACAAGCATATAACACATTTCCCCCTAACATTAAGGACTCCTTGGCAGGATTTGGTTTTCTGTGCACAAGAAAGGCATACCTCCTGATGACCTACAGAGACCAAGTTTTGCACTGAAATGAGCAGAATGTCCTGCTTTTGACAATGGGATGTCCTCAGGGCAAATTCACATCACTTTTCTGCAGTTTTTCTGGCTGCAGTTCTGGTGCTCAGACTAGCCAATTACCCACAGACACCAAATCTGCTGCTATTCCGCATATTTCTAGGCCACGCATCAACAAGGTCCTCCAGTGGGGCACCTAAACAAATCACTCTGATCAACCCAATCGAAGGAGAAACGCTAGGTAGAACCCGGCAATGGTGGGCTGCTATGCTGGGGGTGAACTGGGCCCGTTCCACTGCTCGGTGGCCTTACCCTGAGTCTGGCCTGGCTCGTTTGAGATCTGGGAGAGAGATGGCGGGCTGCAGGCTGCTGGTGGCGGAGAGCCTCCGCTTGGAGAGCTGGCGGGAGATCAGGGTGGGGCAGAAGCAAGAGAAGACAGCCGTGAGTTGACACTGATCAGAGAGGAGAGCTGGTCTGGTGGCAGCAAGCAGGACTTGTCCCCTTAGCTAAGCAGGGTCCGCCCTGGTTGCATGCGAATGGGAGACCAGAAGTGTGAGCACTGGAAGATCTTCCCCTTCTTAGGGGATGATGGAGTCGCTCTGGGAAGAGCAGAAGGTCCCAAGTTCCTTCCCTGGCAGCATCTCCAACGAGATAGGGCTGGGAGAGAGGCTCCTGCCTGCAACCTTGGAGAAGCTGCTGCCAGTCTGTGAAGACAAGACTGAGCTAGATGGACCAAGGGTCTGACTCAGTCTATGACTCAGTCTATGACTCAGCTTCCAATGTGCCTATGATCGCCGTTCCCCCCATCATTCCCCAGGCCAGCTGTGACCCACCATCTCCCACCAAGCCAAGGAACGGAGGCACAGGGGAACTGGTGAGGCCCTGGGCTGTCCTGCTCTTCCATGAGCCCCTCTGCTTTCCTGCCTCCGTTCTCGAAGGAGACGGAGTGCAAATGGCAGCCGCCGCCACCCCCAACGCCTGGGAGGCTGTTCGCTTGGGAGGGGCTTCTGACTGAAGAGGGGTGTCTGGCCGGTCACTGTGAGCCACGTATTTCCCTGACTCGAGGTTTGTTTGGCGTGTGAACCTGGCCTTTTCGTATTTATTTCGTTCATTTCTGAAAATGTGCTTATATGCCGCCTCCTCCAAGTTCTCTAGGCGGTGAACAACAACAATACCAATAACTATTAATGAAAATGATAATAATTAAAGGGCAAATGCCTGGCGGAACAGGTGGGCCTTCAGAAGGGCCTTCAAAGCAGCCAGGGAGGGGGCTAATATTATAAAATAAGAATAATAAATCCGAGGCCTTACCCTCTCCAACAGCCTGGCCCGCTTGCTGCCCTGAGGAGGCACGGCTGGATTCAACTTGCTGGTGGTGGAGAGTCTCCTCTTGGGCAGCTGGTGGCTCATCTGGGTGGGGCGGAAGCGAGGGAAAACAGCCGTGAGTTGAGACTGATCGTGGACCCAATGCTAATTCCAGCCAGCTTCAACTGACCCAATGCTAATTTAGTGGCTTATTGTTAAGGGGTTTTTTAAATGATTTTTTTTTTGAAGTTTTCTCATGAAACACATACAGTTGCATGCAAAACTAGTATAATCCTTACATATAGATGGCTGCCATTAAATACTTCCTGCTGATGACCTACAGAGACCAAGTTTTGCATGCACCATCCTGACACTGAAATGAGCTGAGTGGATACTTTGTTTTTTGACACTGGGACGTCCTCTGGGGAAATTTTACATCACTTCCCTGCAGTTTTTTGGATGATAAGTCTGATGATCAGACTACCCAATTTTCTACAGAGACGAAATCTGCTACTGTTAGGAATATTTTTATGCCAATTATCAACCATGTCCTCAAAGGGCTTGTCATAAACTAATCATTCTAATCCACAAACAAGATGGTTCCCTGTCCTGAAATGGCTCCTAACCTAAAGGGAAACTCTCGGGAGAAGCCACTAACGGCCACTGGTGGGTTGCTGTGCTGGCGGTGAGTTGGGCCGGTTCCCTCCGAAGAAGAGTCCTCTTCCGAGTGAGCTGGGAGTTAGCGAGTGACCTGGGAGAGCGCCTCCTTCTGCAGGATCCCCACTGGACGTGGAGGCCATCGAGAGAGGTCCTTCTCCGGATGCTGCCAGCTCACCAGCTTGGGAGACGGCCTTCTCTGTGGTGGCTCCTGGGCTGGGCTCTGGAATGCACGCCCTAGAGCCATTCATGATTTAACAGCTTTACCCGCCGTTAAAGGAGCCCTGAAGTCACATCTTTTTAGCCTGGCTTTTAGAAAGCTGTAGATGTTTTCTATGGTTTTACAGGGTTGTTTTGATGGGTTTTTTAATCTTGCCTGTTTTGTCTTTAATTCTGTGGAACAACTAGAGCCTTCGGAATCCAGTGCTATATAACTAATAAAATAATAATAAATCCGAGGCCTTACCATCTCCAAAACCCTGGCCCGCTTGCTGCCCTGAGGAGGCACGGCGGGATTCATTTGGCTGGTGGCAGACAGCGTCCTCTTGGGCAGCTGGTGGCTCATCTGGGTGGGACAGAAGCGAGGGAAAGCAGCCGTGAGTTGAGACTGAGCCTTCAGAATCCAGTGCTATAGAACTAAATAATAATAATAATAATAATAATAATAATAATAATAATAATAATAATAATAAATCTGTGGCCTTACCCTTGCCAAGGGGGTGCCTCCCGTGGGTGGCATGGCCACTGTCCTGCTGCCGGCAGGGGAGATGGTGAGCTTGGAGAGCTGATGGCAGAGCTGGGTGGGACAGAAGCAAGGGAAAACAGCCGTGAGGGGAGACTGATCGTGGACCCAATGCAAATTCCAGTCAGCTTCAACTGAAACAATGCTAATTGAGTGCTCTATTGTTAAGGGTTCTTAAAAATTTATTGGTTTGCTTATGATACTTGTTCGATTATGATACTTATGATATTTGTTCAAAATGATACTTTCTTGAAGTTCTTTTCCATGAAACTTATTCAGTCGCATGCAAAACTGATATAATCCTTACATATAGATGGCTGCCATTAAATACTTCCTCCTGATCACACCTACAGAGACCAAGTTTTGCATGCACCATCCTGCCACTGAAATGAGCTGGATGTACTGCTCTCTCTTTTTTGGACACTGGGATGTCCTCAGGGGAAATTAAAATACTTTTCCTGCAGTTTTTTTTTTAAATAATAATTCTGATAATCAGAATACCCAATTATCGACAGATAGCTGAACTGCTACTATCACGCATATTTCTATGCCACGTCTCAACAAAGTCCTCAAAGTGCTTGGCATAGACAAATCACTCTAATAAACAAATAAGATGGTTCCCTCTCACAAAAGGGCTCTCAATCTAAGAGAGATGATCGATAGGAACCAGCAAGAGCCACTGGTGGGATGTTGTGCTTGGGCTGAACCTGCTAAGAAGACTGATCTGTGGTCTTACCTCGTCCAAATCCCCTGCGGGTGGCCGAATTGGTGCGGGAGGCCGAATTGGTGCGGATGGCCGAATTGGTGCGGATGGCCGAATTGGTGCAGATGGCTGTGCAGAAATCATATCATCATCATGTTTATTTACGGTCAAAGACCAAAATTTAAAACGTACATAATAGCACACATGATATAGTAATAATATAGACATAATATAATCATACCTGAAATGACCTGTTGTTGTGAGATGTGGGTTGGACAGAAGCAAGGGAAGACAGGCTTAAGATGAGGCTTCATGGAACCAAGGCAACATCCAACGAAGCCCCAAAGCCTCTTCTAGGCAGAGGCATTCGGGACTTGGAGGACCGGCCTCCCGGGATGCAGAGGGAGCTGACCGTGGACCTGACTCTGAACTGAGTTTGGGCGACTCCCCCTCCCCAAACTACCTTCAGAAAAGCTCCTATGTAACTAATAAAATAATAATAATAATAATAAATCTGTGGTCTGACCTTTCCCGAGGGTTTGTCCCGCTTGCCTGCGGGCTTCTTGGTGCGCTCAACAGAGGCTTTCACCTTGGCGCGCAGGCGGCGGATCTGGG
The DNA here is from genome assembly GCF_027244095.1 of Hemicordylus capensis. NCBI lineage: Eukaryota > Metazoa > Chordata > Lepidosauria > Squamata > Cordylidae > Hemicordylus > Hemicordylus capensis. The sequence goes on along the minus strand of NC_069658.1, from coordinate 206,299,499 downwards.
TGGGACAGAAGCAAGGGAAAACAGCCGTGAGTTGATAGTGATGGTGGACCCGATGCAAATTCCAGTCAGCTTCAACTGAAACAATGCTAATTGAGTGCTCTATTGTTAAGGGTTCCTAAAAATGACACTTTATGGAAGGTTTTTTTAAAATGAAACTTATTCAATTGCATGCCAAACTGATATATATATAAATGGCTGCCATTAAATACTTCCTCCTGATGACCTAAAAATTGCAGCCGCTGGTTCCCTCTCCCCAAAGGGCTCATCTTCTAAAGGGAAAGGCTAGGTAGAAACCAGCAAGGGCCACTCACTGGTGGGATGCTGTGCTGGGGCCAGTTCCCTCCTAAGAAGACTGATCTGTGGTCTTACCTCGTCCAAATCCCCTGTGTGTGGTCGCTGAACAGGTGGCCTCCTGGAACTCTGTCCCGAATCCACCTGTTTCTGTGAGATGTGGTGGGTGGGACAGAAGCAAGGGAAGACAGGCTTAAGATGAGGCTTCATGGCACCAAGGCAACATCCAACGAAGCCCCGAAGCCTCTTCTAGGCAGAGGCATTCGGGACTTGGAGGACCGGCCTCCCGGGATGCAGAGGGAGCTGACCGTGGACCTGACTCTGAACTGAGTTTGGGCGACTCCCCCTCCCCAAACTACCTTCAGAAAAGCTCCTCATGGGGTGGTTTCTTGCTTTTGTGTTTTCTTTCTCCTTTGCCTACATCTTCAACTGACCCAATGCTAGTTTAATGCTTTTTTAAGGGGTGTTTTTTTTTTTAATGATACTTTTTTTGAAGTTTTCTCAAGAAACACATACAGTTGCATGCAAAACTAATATAATCCTTACATACAGTATAGGTGGCTGCCATTGAATACTTCCTCCTGATCACACCTACAGAGACCAAGTTTCGCATGCACCAACCTGCCACTGAACTGAATGTACTCCTTTCTTTGACACAGGGATATCCTCAGGGAACATTTGCCTCATTTTCCTGCAGTTTTTTGGATAATGATTCTGATTATCAGACTTGCCAATTTTCTACAGATACCCTTGGCTGCTTGGGCCTGAGGCCGAAAGGTGTGGGGAAAAGTCTCGGCAATCTCCTCTTTGGCCTGCTGTGCTGAGCTTGCTGCTGCTCCTGCTCCTCCCAGCACTCCCACCTGATGGCTGCACGCTGAAAGGGTGAAAGCCGGATCTGTCACTGGTGGGCCAAGTCGGCTTTTGCTCGAGGTGGCTCCCCATTCCAGAAACAAAAGGTGATCTGGACCGCAGCGCGGTGGCCAAATCTGCTACTATTAGGATTATTTCTATGCCACTTATCAACCATGTCCTCAAAGGGCTTGGCATAAACTAATCATTCTAATCCACAAACAAGATGGTTCCCTGTCCCGAAATGCCTCCTAATCTAAAGGGAAACTCTCAGGAGAAGCCAGCAACAGGCCCTGGCGGGTTGCTGTGCTGGCGGTGAGTTGGGCCAGTTCCCTCCAAAGAAGAGTCCTCTTCCGAGTGAGCTGGGAGTTAGCGAGTGACCTGGGAGAGCGCCTCCTTCTGCATGATCCCCACTGGACATGGAGGCCACTGAGAGAGGTCCTTCTCCGGATGCTGCCAGCTCACCAGCTTGGGAGACGGCCTTCTCTGTGGTGGCTCCTGGGCTGGGCTCTGGAATGCACTCCCTATAGCCATTCATTCATGATTCAACATCATTGATTGATTGATTGATTGATTGATTGATTGATTAAGTGCCGTCAAGTTGGTGTTGACTCTTAGTAAGCACATAGATAGATTCTCTCCAGGGTGGTGACCTGTCTTCCACTTGGCCTTGAAGGTCTCTCAGTGGTTCATTCATGGCTGTCGTCATCAAGTCCATCCAACTTGCTGCTGGTCATCCTCTTCTTCTCTTGCCTTCAACTTTTCCCAGCATTATGGACTTCTCAAGGGTGCTGGGTCTTTGCATCATGTGTCTGAAATATGAGAGTTTGAGCCTGGTCATTTGTGCCTCGAGTGGAAATTCTGGATTGACTTGTTCTAGGATCCATTGGTTTGTTTTCCTGGCTGTCCAGGGTCTCCTCAAAAGTCTTCTCCAGCACCCAAGTTCAAAAGCGTCAATACTTTTTCTATCTTGCTTCTTCAAAGTCCAGCTTTCGCATCCATAGAGCGTCACGGGGAAAACCACAGTCCGAATGATTCTCATCTTTGTAGGTGTAGACACGTCACGGCATCTCAATATCCTTTCCGAGGCCTTCATTGCTACCCTACCAAGGGCTAGTCTGAGGAGTATTTCTTGACTGCTGGCTCCTTGACTGTTGACGGTCGATCCTAAAAGGCAGACACTATCCACCACTTCAGTGTCTTCATTCTCAATTCTGAGGCTGGTTGCTGTCCCTGTTGTCATTAGTTTAGTCTTCTTGACATTTAGTCGTAGTCCCGTTTTCCCACTGGGCTCCTTGACCTTCATTATTAGAGCTTGCAGATCCTCCGCCTTCTCAGCTCTCAGAGGGGTGTCATCAGCGTAGCTCAGGTTCTTGATGTTTCTTCCCCCAGCTTTCAAACCACGCTCATCTTCTCCCAATCCAGCTTCTCTCAGTATATGTTCAGCATATAAGTTGAATAAAGAGGGAGAAAGTAGACAGCCTTGCCTTACTCCTTTACCAGTCTGGAACCAACATCATTACCCGCCTTTAAAGGAGCCCTGAAGACACATCTTTCTAGCCTGGCTTTCAGAAAGCTGTGGATGTTTTCAGTTGTTTTACATGGTTGTTTTTCTGGGGTTTTTATCTTGCCTCTTTTTGTCTTCAGTTTTGTGGATCAGCTAGAGCCTTTGGAATCCAGTGCTATATAACTAACTAACTAACTAACTAAATAAGTAATCAATCAATCTGGGGCCTTACACTCATCGGCTTGCTGGCCGGAAGAGGAATGGCAGGCTTTGTGCGGCTGGCAAGCTGGTGACGGATCTGGGTGGGACAGAAGCAGGGAAAACAGCCGTGAGTGGAGAGTGAGAGTGGACCCCATGCTCAGTCCAGACCCCTTCAACTGAAACAATGCTAACGGAGTGCTTTATTGTTCAGTATCGTTACATTTTTTAAAATGAAACTTATTCAATTGCATGCAAAACTGATATCCTCTTTATGTATAGTTGGCCGCCATGAAATACTCCCTCCTGATGACCTAAAAACTCCCTCCCCGCTCTCTTCCACCTGAGCCAGATCTTCGATCCAGCCATCGGGGTCCCAAAGGGATTGAGTTGGCTTTCTGACTGACAGGGCATCCATCTAGGACTCCACCCAGAATGGAGGTCCTTCAGAAATGCCTTTCATATTGATGGGAAACTATGAATTGGCTCCAAGTCACTTGACTCTCAGCACGCACACGCATGCCGAACTATATTCCGCTGTGTTGGGCCTCTCTGCACTCGGCTATATTGAGAAAAGGATTCTCTCACCGCAGAGAATTTCCAACACTGGAAGCCTCCATCCTGCTGCCAAACAGGCAACCGCCTCCCCACACCTCCGTGGCCTACCTTACGTCTTTCCATATCTTCGTCAAATTTCGCCTGCTCCTCGTAATACTGTCATTTAAAAGAAAAGGGAGTGGATGAATCTGCATTGGGGAGGCACTTCCCCCCCCAACCCATCTCACACGGGGCCAGGCGCTCCCCACCTTTGGAGACCGGTGCCCCGCTCCTTCAGCTGAGGCACCCCCTGAGATGTGGGGCATGCCGCGAGACCCCTCTGACTGGACACACCAGTGGGAGGGCCGCCGTTAGGAGAAAGGCCGACCCCCTCCTGGGGCTTGCGTCTGGGCAGCGTGACTCCAGAGTCTCCCCTCTAAGTCATGGGTCGGGCTGCCCCTCTTAATTCGGGGGGGGGGCGCTGTCGGTCAGGCTGTGGGGAGGGCAGGGCTCCCTCTGCCACCCACTTGGAAGTCTTGGGTTTAGAAGCAGTCTCGCCGTTGGCGGAGCAGTACCTCTTTTGTAACCCGGGGCAGGTCCATCTGTTTTGGCCGCAGCCCAAATGGGGTGGGGACCAGGCTCGGCAATCTCCTTTTGGGCAAAGGCTGGTGTGGCCGCTGCTCCCGATCCTCCCCGTGGTGCTTCCAGCACTCCCACCTGATGGCTGCACGCTGAAAGGGGGAAAGCCGGATCTGTCACTGGCGGGCCAAGTCGGCTTTTGCTCGGGGGGGCTCCCCCGACCTGGACCCACCTGGGTGGTTTGGGTCTCAGACCAGCCTCCCACGTGCGAAGGGCAGCTGCCCCCTGGGAACTCTCTGCGTTCCCCCAGGGCGTCCCCCTGGCATGACCACCCCTCCGCCTTGGCCAGCGCCACAGGCCCACCTCTCACCCACCAGCTCACACCACCAGCCGGGCCCCCTTTTCTGGGGCCAAGACGCTTACGCTTTCCCCTGGGACTCCTGCGGACGGCTGCTGGCTGCTGCCCGTGCAGTGAGCCCTTCAGGAGGAATCCCGGCTGCCCCTCGCAGAACTAGAGAGCCAGCAAACCACTCCCGCTCCCAAGGAATGAGAGAGGGCCTGCGACCACCTGCAGGTTTGCCTGGCATTCGCCGAAGCAGCACCGCCCTCGAATGCATCCTAGACCAGCGTCCCTGCCTTGGACCCCCAGTTCCAAGCTCCCCCCAGTGACGAGGGTTCTTTGGGCAAGCCACTCGATGGCCAGAGACAGCCCCAGTCGGCAACATCCTCTACTGTAGTCAGAGGCGCTCTTCGCCCTGGACGTCTGGGGAAGAAGCACGCACCCTCCCCCCCCCATATCTCTTTAGTCTGTCCTGGGTGGTCCAGGCTCCAAAATTCCCCATCTAGATGGAAAGAGAAACTCCTCGTACCAGAGGTCTCACGGGCGGCTTCTCCTCCTTCCTTCCCTTCTTGAGAAGTCCCGGGAACATTGGAGGCTGCCGTGGACCATGGAAGAGAAAACAAGGGGCCTCGGTGGCATAAAGCCCACACCCCGTCTGCCCGCAAGGGATCCATCGGCCCTTCGGCAGTGCTCCCGAGAGAGCCAGGACCATTCACAGCCGAGGGCGTGGAGGAGGACAGCTCTGGCCCAAGACTTTGGGGATGGACCTTTCCCACCCCTTGTAAACTGGGCCCCCTTGACGGCAGGAAGAATGCAACCTCCTTGGGGCAGAGACCTGCCTTGGGCAGACTGACCCCCCACCGCCAGCAGACTTACACTTCTCATGGGAAGCTGGTGGTGGAGGCCCCTCAGTGGCTGGGAGTTCTGCTCACGGCCCTGCAAGAAAAAGGTTCGAGAGCAAGCCAGTCACGGGCCTGCCTGCGACCTCGGAGGAGCTGCTGTTCTCCAGTCTGGGAAGACAACCCTGAGCGGAAGAAGGCAGCTTCCCATGGGCCGAGGTTCCTCAGAGCAGTGGTGGGGTGGAGATCTAGGCACGAGGCTGGCAGGAAGCCCAGCCTCCATTTGGCCCCCCGGGAGGGAGCAGAGAGAAGGACGGAGGTTCCCCGCCTTGGAAAGTGAGGCTCAGTCCCTGGGATCTCTCATGGAAAGAACCCGGGGAATAAATATTGGCCAACGCCCTGCCTGGGAATTCCGGGACTGGCTCTCCCCCGGAGAATGTAAGCTCCTTGGGGCAGGGGTACATCTTAGGGAGACTTACACGGACAATCTGCTGGCTCACTTCCTGTGGCCTCCAGTTCCTGTGCCGCTGGGCCCACTGATGGATCTGCAACGAAAGACTCAGCATCAGGAGCTTTCCCAGACGGCAGGTTCACCGCAGGTCTGCTGCGAGGCTTTACTGCTTGTTCAAGTTTGCCCAAACTAACCGATGGGAAGAGTGGATTTTTTTTTTTAAACCCCAGATATAAATTGGGCTAAGCACCAGTGTGCAATGAAAAACCCGAATCGTTCATCGTGTTCCGGGATAGCTGGCAGGGGCTTCATTCTGGGTGACTTGTGAACGCACACCTGTCCTTCCCAAGTAAAATGAGCGCCTGGGAACACCCCAGGTCAGTGACGGGAGGCTCAGCTCTGCATTGCCTGGGAATGGCCACTATTTCTGGGAAGAAGGGGGAAACAGGTTGGCCCACATCTTTCCAAGAGGCCTCCCACTGGGGCATCCTGGCACAAGTAGCTTTGCTCCCCTTCCTCTCTATTTCACCTCGCCACAGCCCACCCATTTAGGCTGTGTCTCCCCAGCCAAAACAGGCAGATCTAAACCATCTCTTGCATCCCTAGCCCCCACAGGCAGTTCCTTCGTCTTATTTAGATTCAGCTTCAGTTTATTATCCCTCATCCAGCCCATTTCCACCTGCAAGCAGTCATTTAGGGAAGTTATGCCATTTCCTGATGAGGTCAATATGGAGAAACCGATCTGGAAGTCATCAGCATACTGATAACACCCTGCTGCATTAACCGGATCTCCTGATGAGCTCTCCCAGCCGTTTCATGTGGGGCAGCTCCGCCCCAAACTCTGCCTAGCCCTCAATCCGGCACTGAAGACCGAGTGCTATTTCCTGCTAACTGGGCAAAGACACTGTTGGAGATGAACTTCCAGTGCATCGACCTTTTGCACCAACTGTCCTCATGACCACGAGGGGCATTGGGAGTAGAGACAGTGAGTCAGAGTCTCCCTATCTGTCCCTACTCTATGACCCCTGAACTGACTCTGCAGCACTTCCTGGGCTGAGTCACAATCCTTCCTTTCCTCCTAGAGAGCAGATGGAGACATCTCTGTCTCTCTCCTTACCTATCCACTATGTAGTCCTTTAGATTAGAGATAGGTCTTTCCTGTCTAAGTGTATTTAACCAATAAATGTCCAGTGTTTAGTCACACAAGGATCTCCATGTGTTTTCTCTAAATAGCTGCAATAGCCAAACCATCCTCTGCTACCTACTCTGTAACTGGAGTGTGTGCTCATTCCTTAGTGCTCTGCTGTTTTACCCATTGTGGGTCAAAATCAACAACCTCTAACAGACACACCTTTTAAAACTGGTGATTCTCTTTATTTAGCGGGCGGAGAGCAGCTGGCCCTCTCCAGCCCCAGCACAGCATCCCTCCAGTGGATGTTACTAAAAAGTTTCTTTTTAGATTTAGATCCCTTTGGGGACAGGGAACCACCTGAAGAAGAGTGATGGCTTGCTGGGGGGCGGTCTTGGTTCTTTCAGGCCAGATATGTTGGGGGGGGCAGTTAAGCACCTCCCTCCTGCCTCCCGGCACCTTCCTCGCACCCGGTCCAACCCACCACGGCATGTGCTTGAACCCCAGGCCAAGTTTGATTTGGGGCCCCCGCCAGCCGAGAAGTGCAGAGCCCTGGATTTCACTTGAGGCCTGCTGGCTACTCATTCACGAGGCCACATCAGCCAGTTCAGAGGCTTTTTAATTTATGCATAAATGATCAGGGGTACGTAGCGCGGTGGTGGCCAAATCTGCAGATGATTCCAAACTCTTCTGGGTGGTGAAATCCAAAATGGATTGTGAGATGCTCCAGAAGGATCTCTCCAGACTGGGGTTGGAGTGGGCGACAAAATGGCAAATGCGGTTCAGTGTTGGCAAGTGCAAAGTGATGCACATTGGGACGAAAAACCCCAACTTCAAGTCTACGCTGATGGGATCTGAGCTGTCGGTGACGGACCAGGAGAGGGATCTTGGGGTGGTGGTGGACAGCTCCTTGAAAGTGTCGACTCAGTGTGCGACAGCTGTGAAAAAGGCCAATTCCATGCTAGGGATCATTAGGAAGGGGATTGAAAATAAAACGGCTAAGATTCTAATGCCCTTATACAAAACTATGGTGAGACCACACTTGGAGTACTGCGTACAATTCTGGTCACCACATCTAAAAAAGGACATTGTAGAACTGGGAAAGGTGCAGAAGAGGGCAACCCAGATGATCAGGGGCCTGGAGCACCTTCTTTATGAGGCAAGGCTACAACACCTGGGGCTATTTAGCTTAGAAAAAAGACGACTGCGGTGAGACATGATAGAGGTCTATAAAATCACGCATGGTGTGGAGAAAGTGGAGAGAGAGAGAAATTCTTCTCCCTCTCCCATCACACTAGAACCAGGGGTCATCCCATGAAATTGATTGCCGGGAAATCTAGGACCAACTAACGGAAGTACTTTTTCAAACAAGGCATAATCAGTATCAGTTTTTATTACAGCCATTGGCCAACCACAACACATCATCCACTTGTGGAATTCTCTGCCACTAGATGTGGTGACAGCCAACCACTTGGATGGCTTTAAGAGGGGTTTGGATAACTTCATGGAGGAGAGGTCTGTCAAGGGCTACTAGTTTTTAAAATCTCTGATGCTGTTCTTGTACCCTGACCCTAACCCTGAGTCTGTAGATTGGGGGTTATATTACATTGGCTCAACTGGTAATGAAGCCAACACCCAGCTGGTTTTTTTGTTTCTACAAGCCCCCCCCCTGCATTGTGAGGTCACAGCTGACCCAGGCGCCCCTCCCAGCAGGAGCCAGACCCCCCCAGAGGGCAGAGGGCCTGGGGAGCAGTTTTGTGCTTCTTGGGGAACGGGCAGTGACCAGTTGCAAGTCATTTAATGGTCCTAGAGAAAGAGATGCTGTTCTGGTAGCTCCAGGTCTTAACACTCACATCAGTTTTGGAGAATGAATACAACTGAAGGAAGCCCGTGTGGCTGGGGGAGTCAGTTATGTGACTTGCCTCTGGGGGGCCTCCAGGGCAGTGGGCCCCCAGACAGTGGGCCCTTTGCCCTATTATAGTTATGCCCCTGCTGGAGTTCCAACCAATCCCCATTTAACTCCGATTTCATGCCATCTCTGAACTCAGCCATAATGTATGAATCAGTTTTTTTTTCTACATTGGTGATATAGTTCAACTTAAATAAAACAAAAACAAAACTTAAATAAAACAAGAAATACACACAATGTACAAGACGATTGTGTGGTATTCCTAGTGCCATCTGCCGACAATCTACAGCAATCCATGAATAAACTGATTTGTTTCCAAGTTCGAATAAAAGGAGTTTCAAAAGACACCGTTTATTCACAGAGTAGGGTAGACTGTCAGCATATCATGCTAAGAATAGTATGCTAAGAATGTCCTTGTATGTTTTGTGAATTTAGTGAAATAGTGAAACATGGAACTATATGACCTGAAGCATTTATTTACTATCACAGTTTTGCAGATGCAGATGTCTACAAGGCACACTGAGGAAATTCTACCCTGAAGCTCAATTTTAAGCAGGCGTTTAGGGAGTGAATGCCATTTCATGATGAGGAGGATGAGGATGAGGAGGACGATAATACTTTCATACAAATCTATGGTGCAACCACACTGGGAGTACGGTGTACAGTTCTGGTCACTATATCTCAAAAACTATATTTTAGAATTGGAAAAGCTGCGGGAGAGGGCAACCAAAAGGCTTAGGGGCCTAGAGCACCTTTCTTACAAGGCAAGGCAAGCCTAGAACAACCTCTGGGGCTTTTTAGTTTACAAAGGGCTGCGGGAGGCAACTAAGAGGAGACATGATAGAAGTCTATAAAATTAGGCATGGTATGGAGAGATAATATAATTCCTAAAGATCCTAGCACGGATGTCGGGACTCTCCCCCAATGCCGAGCGGCAATTGTTCTTGGCTTAATGCGTTTCACAACATCACACTACCAGTCAAGTGACCAAAAACATACATACAAGAAAAAATGATGAAAAGCAATATACAACATTTCAAAGATGAATACAATATTTATAATTGATTTGTTACAAAATGCATTCCCCTGGTGATTGCAAATGCTTATGTGAAAGAAAGTGTTGCAAAGTATGACTATTTTATTCCTTATCTTTTTAAGGAATAAGATTTACTTTTCTAAATATTTAAGTGGATCTGGGGGGGAAATCAAGACAAGTGTATAAAAATTTAGCTACAACTTTGGCAAAATCACAAAAGTCTACAATTTTATAACCAATTACAAAACACATTAGGGAAGCAGGATCTAGAAGTCAAAAGGGCAATTTTCTGGTACAAGAAACATAGACTTCACAGTAGCCTAAGAATGCAACATTATATAGTGCTAGCAAACGTTGGGGAAGGGGGAAAAAATGTTGCAGCGCACTTGCTTAACAGGAAGCTCTAGCAGTGGAAATATATATAACCAACAGACTGTAGCATTTTGTCTCTGTCAGGGTGCTTGTTGAAGGCAAGAGAATTCAATATCAAAGTTACAATTTCTAACTATAATAGGTTACAAAGTTTCATTTCATTAAGATGAAGTTAAGCAATGAAAAACCCTCCCACCCTCCAACGCCCCAAATTATCCCAAATCATATATTCATCCTTTCCTCCCAGTTTTGTTGGCTCATGCCTCCCCCTTTTTATACCACCAAAAAAAAAAAAAGAAAGAAAGAAAAGAAAAGAATAAAAATCACATTAGAGAGATACACCACCATTGTGAATCTAGTTATGAGTACAGAAAAATGTTTTGGAGGCGTTTTCATCAGTGTTTCATGATCGTCAAAATGGTGCATCCACAAAGTTTCCCCCGACACATACATAGCAAGTACTAGACATAGCCAAGACGTCATCAGAAACTTTATACAAAATAGGCATCGCTTTTTCCTTATTCTTCAGGACCAAGAAATGTGAAAATATGAGAGAAGATGAGGAAATAAAATTGAATTGTTCATGAAGAAGTCGGTTGATTCCTAACAGTTTAAATAAAATCTTAAAACAAAGTTTTTGTAGCATTTCCATGTACAAGCAATCAGGTACAAGCAGGTACAAGCAATCTCTGATGCTGTTCTTGTTTGTGCACCACCCTGAGTCTGTTGATTGGGGGTTATATTACATTGGCTCAACTGGTAATGAAGCCAACACCCAGCTGGTTTTTTTCTTCTACAAGCCTCCCCCCCCCCCCGCATTGTGAGGTCACTGCTGACCCAGGGGCCCCTCCCAGCAGGAGCCAGACCCCCCAGAGGGCAGAGGGCCTGGGGAGCAGTTTTGTGCTTCTTGGGGAACGGGCAGTGACCCGTTGGGTGCAAGATTAATTCCTTAATATTTGTTTTAATGCTCTTCCCAAATATTGTTTTAAAATTTTTTAAATTGTTGTAGTGTTTTAAATGTTTTTTAAAAAACTAATGTTTCACTTTCTGTTTTTATTCTGTTGTAAACTGCCCAGAGACCGTAAGTTTGGGGAGGTATAAAAATATGTATGAAAACACCTGGAAACCCATCTTCTTGCCCAAGCTTTCTCTGCTTCCTACATTGGGGGGGGTTCACTCTCTGGTTTATTTTTAAATTGTTAAATTGTTATAAGTTTTTGGTATATTTTTAGACTGGTTTTATGCTATTGTTAACCGCTCAGAGATGAAAGTTTTGGGGCAGTGTAAAATCAGATAGATAGATAGATAGATAGATAGATAGATAGATAGAGGGCTAAAGGCCACCTCCAGCCTCCAAGGCAGGATGCCTCCGAGTACCAGTTGCAGGGGAGCAACAGGAGGAGGGAGGGCAGCCCCTCAACTCCCACCTGTGGGCTTCCAGTGGCATCTGGTGGGCCACTGTGCGAAACAGGATGCTGGACTAGATGGGCCTCCTTGGGCCTGATCCAGCAGGGCTGTCCTCATCTCCAAGACAAGGGTTGGGAAAGACTCCTGCCTGCAACCTTGGAGAAGCTGCTGCTGCCCGTCTGGGTAGACAAGAGTACTGACCTAGATGGACTCAGTAGTATATGGCAGCTTCCTATGTTCCTAGGTGAGCCCTGTAAGATATTCCCCTTAGAGCTGCTCTGGGAAGAGCAGAAGCTTGCCTGCAGAAGTTTCCCAGTTCCCTCCCTGGCAGCATCTCCAGGATAGGGCTGGGAGAGATTCCTGCCTGCAGCCTCGGAGAAGCCGCTGCCAGTCTGTGCGGACAATACTGAGCGAGATGGACCCAGGGTCTGACTCAGTCTATGGCAGCTCCCCACATTCCCTACAGGAACATGCACCTGCCTCTCCATTGGGGCTCTTCTTCTCTTGCCTGGAAACGGTCTCTCAAGTCTCTTTTCTTACCCGAATTTGAGGGTGCCTTGGAGTTCCTGCTGGTCCCACAAGCCAAATCTGCAGCCACTGGATGGGCTGCAGCAGCCACCCAATTATGCGCCAAAAGATGCCCTGGAAGAGGAGGAAAGCGCATTCATGAGCAGGGGAGGCTCCAGTGCTGGCCACGAGCACCGGGAAGAGGGGATTCCTCGGCGGGGTGGGGGGGAGGCCACGAGCAGGTGACACTGACCTGCGGCCGAGATCGTGCGGGGAGGGGCGGCACCCTTGCTGGCCTCGTGATGGCCACGGGGTGGGGGGGTGGGGGGGCGGCAAAGCCCCAGAGAGTTCTTAATAGAGAAGAGATGGATCTATAAGCAGGCGACACTTACCTGCGGCGCAGATCTTGGCGGGGGGGGATGTACCCTGCCTGGCCTCATGATGGCCACGAAAGGGGTGTGTGTGTGAAGCCCCAGAGAGCTGCCTGAAGGTAAAAATAAATATTAAATATATCTGTTATATATATATATATATATATATATATATATATATATATATATATATATATATAAAATGTTAAGCTGGTCTAAGGACCGTAATAAATTTACTTACTTGCTATATATATATATCTATATGAATTACTAAATAAATAAATAGATAAATAGATAGATAGATAGATAGATAAATAAATAAATAAATAAATAAATAACGTGAATGGATTATTCCTCCTCCTCCTCTTCCTCCTCCTCTTTACCACCACACAAACTCCACAGAAACTCCTACACCCCACAAAGTCCAAACTCCTGCGGTTGTTTTATTTAAAGCCCCCCCCTTGTGAGGTCACAGCTGACACACAGGAGCCCCCCCCCAGCAGGGGCCAGACACCCCCCCACCCAAAAAAGGGCAGAGGGCCTGGGGAGCAGTTTTGTGTGTCTCAGGGAGTGTGCAGTGACCAGTTGCTTGCAAGATCAATGCATTAATATTGGTTTAATGCTCTTCCAAAATATTGTTTTAAACATTTCAAGTTGTTGTCATGTTTTAAACATTTTGGTTTTTTTTTAAACTAATGTTTCACTTTCTGTTTTTATCCTGTTGTAAAGTGAACCGCCCAGAGACGTAAGTTTGGGGCAGTATAAAAATATGTTAAATAGAGAAAGAAACAAATGAGTCGAAGGGAGTGACTGAGTCTGGAGGGGAAACCTCTAACAGGCCTGCTCAACTTAGTCCCCCCTCCCCACCAGCTGTTTTTGGACTACAACTCCCATAATCCCCAGCCACACAGGGGTGATGGGACTCCTAGGCCCACATCTGCAGGAGGGCCGAAGTTGAGCAGCCCTGACCCATAAGGGTGGAGGTTGAACTGCAGCCCTCAGGTCAAGGGGGCAGGCGCAGTGGGGCTCTTCGCCCTGGGCTTTGGGGCCCCCAAGTCCTCTCCAGTCTGTCCGGGGTGGTGTAGTCACCGCTGGCCCACCCTGCGCCAGGAGGCCGGGTGTGATTGTGACCCATGCCGGAGCCCGAGGGGGCAATGGGGAAAGAGATGTGTGGCTCTCTCTCTCTCTCTCTCTCTCTCTCTCTCTCAATCTCTCTCATACACACCCCCAGTGGAATATCTTCAGTGAGGCTCTTTTGGGAGGAGCGGTATGGAAATCAGATCAATACAGATTAAAGAGTCACGTCACATAGGGGATGCACCTCTCTCCCAGCACCTCCCTCGCACCCGGTGCAGCCCACTAAGGCATGTGCTTGTACCCCAGGCCAAGTTTGATTTGGGGCCCCCACCAGCTGAGGGGTGCAGAGCCCCGGATTTCACTTGAGGCCTGCCGGCTACTCATTCCCGAGGCCACGTCAGCCAGTGCAGAGGGGCCTTGAATGGCGAGCCCGAACTGCTTTGGGGTTCCAGTGGCAGAGAGTTCCCAAGTCGATGCTGGGGGCAAAAGCCTAGTGCTTTCGCAATGGAAAGAGAATGTGAATGTGGAAACCCAGCCTGAGGCCATTTCTTTCTGGAAAGGTGATTCATCTTCCAGGGAGGGAGCGCAGCTGATGGGACGAGCTGTTTCTTGGGGCCGAGGGACCATGAGCCAAAAAGGTTGTGTCTTTTTGGGCGCAGGATATTCAGGCCCTTTGGGGAGCAGAGGCAGGGAGGGTTGCACCTTCCCTTCTTCCACCACTGAGCTGTCCTTCAGGGATGCAATACCAGAGGAAGAGAATCAATGATTGGCAGGGCTCTACTTTATCCCGCCCCCCTCAGGAACTGGCGCCCTAGGCGACCGCCTCCCTCTGCCTAGTGGATGGGCCGGCCCTGTTTCGGACACATGGGTTGTGCGAATCCATCCCTACCGTTACAAAGGGCCGTGGCTTTTGTCCATGATGAGATGCAGAGAAAGAAGAGGCCGTGAGGAGGCAGTCGAGCAAATCTCGCCTTGGGCCTGAGCTGGAGATAAGAAGACTTGACAGCAGCAACCAGGAGAAGAACCACTGAAGCCTCCAGGGCCACGTCCGTCCTCGAAGTCCAGGGCAGAGAGAACGAGGCGGTCGGCTGAGGTCCAGCAGCAAGCATGAATCGCCCCATTTGCTAAGCAGGGTCCTCCCTGGTTTGCATTTGGAGGGGAGATACATGTCTGAGCACTGTAAGATATTCCCCTTAGGGGATGGGGCCAATCTAGGAAGACATGCAGAAGGTTCCCAGTCCCCTCCCTGGCAGCAGCATTTCCAAGACAGGGCTGAGAGGAGAGACTCCTGCCTGCAACCTTGGAGAAGTCGCTGCCAGTCTGGGTAGACAACACTGAGCTAGATGGACCAATGGTCTGACTCAGTATAGGGCAGCTTCCTATGTACTGAGGATAAACTGGAGAGAGACAGCAGATATGGTTGAAACAAGAGATAAATATTTTAATCAAGCCAGACAAATCCAGGATTTGAATATGCAGTTGTAGGGGAAAGATGCATTACTCCATTGCTCTCTCCCCCGCCCACCCCCAGACCCTGAGAGTTGCAGCCGCGTCTTTACTCTCCTCCTCTGGTGGGAGTGGAGGCTGAAGAGGAGGGTGTGGGATCCATTCAGTTTCCATCGAGGTGATGGATGCGATCCTGAGTCCAGGCCACGCGGGGATCCGTGCAGATCTTCTTACCGCCTTTCGTGGTGAATCTGCAAAGGGTGCCCAGTCAAAAGCCTGAGATGGGGAATGCTCTGTCCTCTAAGCACTCCACCCCAGGTCCACTCTAACCCCCAACACACACACACACACACATACACCGGCTTATCTCTCCCTCCCAAAATGTGTCCCCCCCCCAAAAAAAGAGAGAGAGAGGATTTCCTCCACAAGCTTTCAGGCGGTCTGCACCGAAAGACTGAGCCCCTGGCTGCCATGGCCAGGCCTTCCGAAAACTCACACGACACTCGGAAGGGGGCAGTCGTCACTGGTGCGCGTGTAGGAGGCCAAGAGCCGGAGTGGGAGAGGGGAGTGGGAGTTGTGGGTGCAGCAGGTCAGTGTCAGAGATGGGCCATCTGCAAGACACAGGAAGCTGCTGGAACTTCTCCCAGGTCCCTGGCAGGCCTCTCTCAGTCCCAGCCCGGCCTGCAGATGCTGCCAGGGAGGGAACCGGGGACCTTCTGCATGCAGAGCAGATGCTCTGACCCTCAGCTACGCTTCACCCCCTGAGGGGAATCTCTTACAGCACCCCTATGTCGTCTCCCATCCAAATGCAAACCAGGGTGGACCCTGCCTAGCCAAGGGGACCATCTATTCTCTCGGCTGTGAGACCAGCTGTCCTCCCTGAGACTCACCAACGTCCTGGGAGAAGCAGGCAGTAGCCACGAGCAGGAGGGCCACGGCGGCCACAGAGGTCTTCATCGTCCCGGTCTGTCGTCTGGTGCCCTTTGCGCTCTGTCCTAAGGAGCAGGGCTGTTCCCTCCCGCCTGCTGCTGGCGGAGAGCAGGGCAGAGATTTTTTTCAAAGGGGAAATGACGTTTCATTTCCCCAGAAGGCACATCTGGAGAAGCAGATACGGGGCCCTGGATCGCAGAGGGCCAGGGAGGCCGTGGTGGCGGGAGATTGTGAAATTCAGTTCCGGACTTGCAAAAGACCCGGGGGGAAGGGGGGTTGGTGCCCTAGGGGAGGTTTGGTTTTGACACACACACACAAAGTGCAGACCACCCCCGGCTCTAACTTGTGCCGTGCAGGCTGCTCATTCTCAAGGTCAAAGGAGTAGACCAGCTCGCACAGATGACCAGTGTTTGACTCACCAGTGCTGGTTTGGAGATCCAGTGGGAGAGAGTTCCCAAGATGTAATGGGGGAAACTAACACTTCGGAAGCTGCTGTTAATGTGGAAATCTGACTGGAATGCCAGTATGGTGTGGTGATTCAAGTGTTGGACTAGGACCAGGGAGATCCGAGTTCAAATTCCCATTTGGCCATGAAACCCACTGGGTGCCTCTGGGCCGGTCGCTTCTCTCCCAGCCTGAGCAACCTCACAGGGCTGTTGTGGGGAGAAACAGAAGCCTGTAGTCCACTCTGGGATCCTTGGAGGAAGGAGTCATTTTGCAATTTTGCCAAGTAAAAACAAAGAGTCATTTTTTCAATTTAAATTGGGTGTGTGTGTGTGTTGTAACGCTAAGGGTGTCCCAGAAAGCTTGACATAGTTTATGGTCTCAGCCCTGAATAAGCCCCACCACTGGAGAGGAACGTTGACCTTAACTTTAGATATCTTACAGTGCTCAGACATGTATCTCCCCTCCAAATGCAAACCAGGGAGGACCCTGCTTAGCAAATGGGGCGATTCATGCTTGCTGCTGGACCTCAGCCGACCGCCTCGTTCTCTCTGCCCTGGACTTCGAGGACGGACGTGGCCCTGGAGGCTTCAGTGGTTCTTCTCCTGGTTGCTGCTGTCAAGTCTTCTTATCTCCAGCTCAGGCCCAAGGCGAGATTTGCTCGACTGCCTCCTCACGGCCTCTTCTTTCTCTGCATCTCATCATGGACAAAAGCCACGGCCCTTTGTAACGGTAGGGATGGATTCGCACAACCCATGTGTCCGAAACAGGGCCGGCCCATCCACTAGGCAGAGGGAGGCGGTCGCCTAGGGCGCCAGTTCCTGAGGGGGGCGGGATAAAGTAGAGCCCTGCCAATCATTGATTCTCTTCCTCTGGTATTGCATCCCTGAAGGACAGCTCAGTGGTGGAAGAAGGGAAGGTGCAACCCTCCCTGCCTCTGCTCCCCAAAGGGCCTGAATATCCTGCGCCCAAAAAGACACAACCTTTTTGGCTCATGGTCCCTCGGCCCCAAGAAACAGCTCGTCCCATCAGCTGCGCTCCCTCCCTGGAAGATGAATCACCTTTCCAGAAAGAAATGGCCTCAGGCTGGGTTTCCACATTCACATTCTCTTTCCATTGCGAAAGCACTAGGCTTTTGCCCCCAGCATCGACTTGGGAACTCTCTGCCACTGGAACCCCAAAGCAGTTCGGGCTCGCCATTCAAGGCCCCTCTGCACTGGCTGACGTGGCCTCGGGAATGAGTAGCCGGCAGGCCTCAAGTGAAATCCGGGGCTCTGCACCCCTCAGCTGGTGGGGGCCCCAAATCAAACTTGGCCTGGGGTACAAGCACATGCCTTAGTGGGCTGCACCGGGTGCGAGGGAGGTGCTGGGAGAGAGGTGCATCCCCTATGTGACGTGACTCTTTAATCTGTATTGATCTGATTTCCATACCGCTCCTCCCAAAAGAGCCTCACTGAAGATATTCCACTGGGGGTGTGTATGAGAGAGATTGAGAGAGAGAGAGAGAGAGAGAGAGAGAGAGCCACACATCTCTTTCCCCATTGCCCCCTCGGGCTCCGGCATGGGTCACAATCACACCCGGCCTCCTGGCGCAGGGTGGGCCAGCGGTGACTACACCACCCCGGACAGACTGGAGAGGACTTGGGGGCCCCAAAGCCCAGGGCGAAGAGCCCCACTGCGCCTGCCCCCTTGACCTGAGGGCTGCAGTTCAACCTCCACCCTTATGGGTCAGGGCTGCTCAACTTCGGCCCTCCTGCAGATGTGGGCCTAGGAGTCCCATCACCCCGTGTGGCTGGGGATTATGGGAGTTGTAGTCCAAAAACAGCTGGTGGGGAGGGGGGACTAAGTTGAGCAGGCCTGTTAGAGGTTTCCCCTCCAGACTCAGTCACTCCCTTCGACTCATTTGTTTCTTTCTCTATTTAACATATTTTTATACTGCCCCAAACTTACGTCTCTGGGCGGTTCACTTTACAACAGGATAAAAACAGAAAGTGAAACATTAGTTTAAAAAAAACCAAAATGTTTAAAACATGACAACAACTTGAAATGTTTAAAACAATATTTTGGAAGAGCATTAAACCAATATTAATGCATTGATCTTGCAAGCAACTGGTCACTGCACACTCCCTGAGACACACAAAACTGCTCCCCAGGCCCTCTGCCCTTTTTTGGGTGGGGGGGGGTGTCTGGCTCCTGCTGGGGGGGGGCTCCTGTGTGTCAGCTGTGACCTCACAAGGGGGGGGGCTTTAAATAAAACAACCGCAGGAGTTTGGACTTTGTGGGGTGTAGGAGTTTCTGTGGAGTTTGTGTGGTGGTAAAGAGGAGGAGGAAGAGGAGGAGGAGGAATAATCCATTCATGTTATTTATTTATTTATTTATCTATTTATTTATCTATTTATCTATTTATCTATTTATTTATTTAGTAATTCATCTAGATATATATATATAGCAAGTAAGTAAATTTATTACGGTCCTTAGACCAGCTTAACATATATATATATATATGTGTGTGTGTGTGTGTGTGTGTGTATATATATATATATATATATATATATATAACACAGATATATTTAATATTTATTTTTACCTTCAGGCAGCTCTCTGGGGCTTCACACACACACCCTTTCGTGGCCATCATGAGGCCAGGCAGGGTACATCCCCCCCCGCCAAGATCTGCGCCGCAGGTAAGTGTCGCCTGCTTATAGATCCATCTCTTCTCTATTAAGAACTCTCTGGGGCTTTGCCGCCCCCCCCACCCCCCCACCCCGTGGCCATCACGAGGCCAGCAAGGGTGCCGCCCCTCCCCGCACGATCTCGGCCGCAGGTCAGTGTCACCTGCTCGTGGCCTCCCCCCACCCCGCCGAGGAATCCCCTCTTCACGGTGCTCGTGGCCAGCACTGGAGCCTCCCCTGCTCATGAATGCGCTTTCCTCCTCTTCCAGGGCATCTTTTGGCGCATAATTGGGTGGCTGCTGCAGCCCATCCAGTGGCTGCAGATTTGGCTTGTGGGACCAGCAGGAACTCCAAGGCACCCTCAAATTCGGGTAAGAAAAGAGACTTGAGAGACCGTTTCCAGGCAAGAGAAGAAGAGCCCCAATGGAGAGGCGGGTGCATGTTCCTGTAGGGAATGTGGGGAGCTGCCATAGACTGAGTCAGACCCTGGGTCCATCTCGCTCAGTATTGTCCGCACAGACTGGCAGCGGCTTCTCCGAGGCTGCAGGCAGGAATCTCTCCCAGCCCTATCCTGGAGATGCTGCCAGGGAGGGAACTGGGAAACTTCTGCAGGCAAGCTTCTGCTCTTCCCAGAGCAGCTCTAAGGGGAATATCTTACAGGGCTCACCTAGGAACATAGGAAGCTGCCATATACTACTGAGTCCATCTAGGTCAGTACTCTTGTCTACCCAGACGGGCAGCAGCAGCTTCTCCAAGGTTGCAGGCAGGAGTCTTTCCCAACCCTTGTCTTGGAGATGAGGACAGCCCTGCTGGATCAGGCCCAAGGAGGCCCATCTAGTCCAGCATCCTGTTTCGCACAGTGGCCCACCAGATGCCACTGGAAGCCCACAGGCGGGAGTTGAGGGGCTGCCCTCCCTCCTCCTGTTTCTCCCCTGCCACTGGTACTCGGAGGCATCCTGCCTTGGAGGCTGGAGGTGGCCTTTAGCCCTCTATCTATCTATCTATCTATCTATCTATCTATCTATCTGATTTTACACTGCCCCAAAACTTTCATCTCTGAGCGGTTAACAATAGCATAAAACCAGTCTAAAAATATACCAAAAACTTATAACAATTTAACAATTTAAAAATAAACCAGAGAGTGAACCCCCCCCAATGTAGGAAGCAGAGAAAGCTTGGGCAAGAAGATGGGTTTCCAGGTGTTTTCATACATATTTTTATACCTCCCCAAACTTACGGTCTCTGGGCAGTTTACAACAGAATAAAAACAGAAAGTGAAACATTAGTTTTTTAAAAAACATTTAAAACACTACAACAATTTAAAAATTTTTAAAACAATATTTGGGAAGAGCATTAAAACAAATATTAAGGAATTAATCTTGCACCCAACGGGTCACTGCCCGTTCCCCAAGAAGCACAAAACTGCTCCCCAGGCCCTCTGCCCTCTGGGGGGGTCTGGCTCCTGCTGGGAGGGGCCCCTGGGTCAGCTGTGACCTCACAATGCGGGGTGGGGGGAGGCTTGTAGAAGAAAAAAACCAGCTGGGTGTTGGCTTCATTACCAGTTGAGCCAATGTAATATAACCCCCAATCAACAGACTCAGGGTGGTGCACAAACAAGAACAGCATCAGAGATTGCTTGTACCTGCTTGTACCTGATTGCTTGTACATGGAAATGCTACAAAAACTTTGTTTTAAGATTTTATTTAAACTGTTAGGAATCAACCGACTTCTTCATGAACAATTCAATTTTATTTCCTCATCTTCTCTCATATTTTCACATTTCTTGGTCCTGAAGAATAAGGAAAAAGCGATGCCTATTTTGTATAAAGTTTCTGATGACGTCTTGGCTATGTCTAGTACTTGCTATGTATGTGTCGGGGAAAACTTTGTGGATGCACCATTTTGACGATCATGAAACACTGATGAAAACGCCTCCAAAACATTTTTCTGTACTCATAACTAGATTCACAATGGTGGTGTATCTCTCTAATGTGATTTTTATTCTTTTCTTTTCTTTCTTTCTTTTTTTTTTTTTTTGGTGGTATAAAAAGGGGGAGGCATGAGCCAACAAAACTGGGAGGAAAGGATGAATATATGATTTGGGATAATTTGGGGCGTTGGAGGGTGGGAGGGTTTTTCATTGCTTAACTTCATCTTAATGAAATGAAACTTTGTAACCTATTATAGTTAGAAATTGTAACTTTGATATTGAATTCTCTTGCCTTCAACAAGCACCCTGACAGAGACAAAATGCTACAGTCTGTTGGTTATATATATTTCCACTGCTAGAGCTTCCTGTTAAGCAAGTGCGCTGCAACATTTTTTCCCCCTTCCCCAACGTTTGCTAGCACTATATAATGTTGCATTCTTAGGCTACTGTGAAGTCTATGTTTCTTGTACCAGAAAATTGCCCTTTTGACTTCTAGATCCTGCTTCCCTAATGTGTTTTGTAATTGGTTATAAAATTGTAGACTTTTGTGATTTTGCCAAAGTTGTAGCTAAATTTTTATACACTTGTCTTGATTTCCCCCCCAGATCCACTTAAATATTTAGAAAAGTAAATCTTATTCCTTAAAAAGATAAGGAATAAAATAGTCATACTTTGCAACACTTTCTTTCACATAAGCATTTGCAATCACCAGGGGAATGCATTTTGTAACAAATCAATTATAAATATTGTATTCATCTTTGAAATGTTGTATATTGCTTTTCATCATTTTTTCTTGTATGTATGTTTTTGGTCACTTGACTGGTAGTGTGATGTTGTGAAAAGCATTAAGCCAAGAACAATTGCCGCTCGGCATTGGGGGAGAGTCCCGACATCCGTGCTAGGATCTTTAGGAATTATATTATCTCTCCATACCATGCCTAATTTTATAGACTTCTATCATGTCTCCTCTTAGTTGCCTCCCGCAGCCCTTTGTAAACTAAAAAGCCCCAGAGGTTGTTCTAGGCTTGCCTTGCCTTGTAAGAAAGGTGCTCTAGGCCCCTAAGCCTTTTGGTTGCCCTCTCCCGCAGCTTTTCCAATTCTAAAATATAGTTTTTGAGATATAGTGACCAGAACTGTACACCGTACTCCCAGTGTGGTTGCACCATAGATTTGTATGAAAGTATTATCGTCCTCATCCTCCTCCTCCTCCTCATGAAATGGCATTCACTCCCTAAACGCCTGCTTAAAATTGAGCTTCAGGGTAGAATTTCCTCAGTGTGCCTTGTAGACATCTGCATCTGCAAAACTGTGATAGTAAATAAATGCTTCAGGTCATATAGTTCCATGTTTCACTATTTCACTAAATTCACAAAACATACAAGGACATTCTTAGCATACTATTCTTAGCATGATATGCTGACAGTCTACCATACTCTGTGAATAAACGGTGTCTTTTGAAACTCCTTTTATTCGAACTTGGAAACAAATCAGTTTATTCATGGATTGCTGTAGATTGTCGGCAGATGGCACTAGGAATACCACACAATCGTCTTGTACATTGTGTGTATTTCTTGTTTTATTTAAGTTTTGTTTTTGTTTTATTTAAGTTGAACTATATCACCAATGTAGAAAAAAAACTGATTCATACATTATGGCTGAGTTCAGAGATGGCATGAAATCGGAGTTAAATGGGGATTGGTTGGAACTCCAGCAGGGGCATAACTATAATAGGGCAAAGGGCCCACTGTCTGGGGCCCCACTGCCCTGGAGGCCCCCCAGAGGCAAGTCACATAACTGACTCCCCCAGCCACACGGGCTTCCTTCAGTTGTATTCATTCTCCAAAACTGATGTGAGTGTTAAGACCTGGAGCTACCAGAACAGCATCTCTTTCTCTAGGACCATTAAATGACTTGCAACTGGTCACTGCCCGTTCCCCAAGAAGCACAAAACTGCTCCCCAGGCCCTCTGCCCTCTGGGGGGGGTCTGGCTCCTGCTGGGAGGGGCACCTGGGTCAGCTGTGACCTCACAATGCGGGGGGGGGGCTTGTAGAAACAAAAAAAACCAGCTGGGTGTTGGCTTCATTACCAGTTGAGCCAATGTAATATAACCCCCAATCTACAGACTCAGGGTTAGGGTCAGGGTACAAGAACAGCATCAGAGATTTTAAAAACTAGTAGCCCTTGACAGACCTCTCCTCCATGAAGTTATCCAAACCCCTCTTAAAGCCATCCAAGTGGTTGGCTGTCACCACATCTAGTGGCAGAGAATTCCACAAGTGGATGATGTGTTGTGGTTGGCCAATGGCTGTAATAAAAACTGATACTGATTATGCCTTGTTTGAAAAAGTACTTCCGTTAGTTGGTCCTAGATTTCCCGGCAATCAATTTCATGGGATGACCCCTGGTTCTAGTGTGATGGGAGAGGGAGAAGAATTTCTCTCTCTCTCCACTTTCTCCACACCATGCGTGATTTTATAGACCTCTATCATGTCTCACCGCAGTCGTCTTTTTTCTAAGCTAAATAGCCCCAGGTGTTGTAGCCTTGCCTCATAAAGAAGGTGCTCTAGGCCCCTGATCATCTGGGTTGCCCTCTTCTGCACCTTTCCCAGTTCTACAATGTCCTTTTTTAGATGCGGTGACCAGAATTGTACGCAGTACTCCAAGTGTGGTCTCACCATAGTTTTGTATAAGGGCATTAGAATCTTAGCCGTTTTATTTTCAATCCCCTTCCTAATGATCCCTAGCATGGAATTGGCCTTTTTCACAGCTGTCGCACACGGAGTCAACACTTTCAAGGAGCTGTCCACCACCACCCCAAGATCCCTCTCCTGGTCCGTCACCGACAGCTCAGATCCCATCAGCGTAGACTTGAAGTTGGGGTTTTTCGTCCCAATGTGCATCACTTTGCACTTGCCAACACTGAACCGCATTTGCCATTTTGTCGCCCACTCCAACCCCAGTCTGGAGAGATCCTTCTGGAGCATCTCACAATCCATTTTGGATTTCACCACCCAGAAGAGTTGGGTATCATCTGCAGATTTGGCCACCACCGCGCTGCATACCCCTGATCATTTATGCATAAATTAAAAAGCCTCTGAACTGGCTGATGTGGCCTCGTGAATGAGTAGCCAGCAGGCCTCAAGTGAAATCCGGGGCTCTGCACTTCTCGGCTGGCGGGGGCCCCAAATCAAACTTGGCCTGGGGTTCAAGCACATGCCGTGGTGGGTTGGACCGGGTGCGAGGAAGGTGCCGGGAGGCAGGAGCGAGGTGCTTAACTGCCCCCCCCAACATATCTGGCCTGAAAGAACCAAGACCGCCCCCCAGCAAGCCATCACTCTTCTTCAGGTGGTTCCCTGTCCCCAAAGGGATCTAAATCTAAAAAGAAACTTTTTAGTAACATCCACTGGAGGGATGCTGTGCTGGGGCTGGAGAGGGCCAGCTGCTCTCCGCCCGCTAAATAAAGAGAATCACCAGTTTTAAAAGGTGTGTCTGTTAGAGGTTGTTGATTTTGACCCACAATGGGTAAAACAGCAGAGCACTAAGGAATGAGCACACACTCCAGTTACAGAGTAGGTAGCAGAGGGGGGTTCGGATATTGCAGTTATTTAGAGAAAACACATGGAGATCCTTGTGTGACTAAACACTGGACATTTATTGGTTAAATACACTTAGACAGGAAAGACCTATCTCTAATCTAAAGGACTACATAGTGGATAGGTAAGGAGAGAGACAGAGATGTCTCCATCTGCTCTCTAGGAGGAAAGGAAGGATTGTGACTCAGCCCAGGAAGTGCTGCAGAGTCAGTTCAGGGGTCATAGAGTAGGGACAGATAGGGAGACTCTGACTCACTGTCTCTACTCCCAATGCCCCTCGTGGTCATGAGGACAGTTGGTGCAAAAGGTCGATGCACTGGAAGTTCATCTCCAACAGTGTCTTTGCCCAGTTAGCAGGAAATAGCACTCGGTCTTCAGTGCCGGATTGAGGGCTAGGCAGAGTTTGGGGCGGAGCTGCCCCACATGAAACGGCTGGGAGAGCTCATCAGGAGATCCAGTTAATGCAGCAGGGTGTTATCAGTATGCTGATGACTTCCAGATCGGTTTCTCCATATTGACCTCATCAGGAAATGGCATAACTTCCCTAAATGACTGCTTGCAGGCGGAAATGGGCTGGATGAGGGATAATAAACTGAAGCTGAATCTAAATAAGACGAAGGAACTGCCTGTGGGGGCTAGGGATGCAAGAGATGGTTTAGATCTGCCTGTTTTGGCTGGGGAGACACAGCCTAAATGGGTGGGCTGTGGCGAGGTGAAATAGAGAGGAAGGGGAGCAAAGCTACTTGTGCCAGGATGCCCCAGTGGGAGGCCTCTTGGAAAGATGTGGGCCAACCTGTTTCCCCCTTCTTCCCAGAAATAGTGGCCATTCCCAGGCAATGCAGAGCTGAGCCTCCCGTCACTGACCTGGGGTGTTCCCAGGCGCTCATTTTACTTGGGAAGGACAGGTGTGCGTTCACAAGTCACCCAGAATGAAGCCCCTGCCAGCTATCCGGGAACACGATGAACGATTCGGGTTTTTCATTGCACACTGGTGCTTAGCCCAATTTATATCTGGGGTTTAAAAAAAAAATCCACTCTTCCCATCGGTTAGTTTGGGCAAACTTGAACAAGCAGTAAAGCCTCGCAGCAGACCTGCGGTGAACCTGCCGTCTGGGAAAGCTCCTGATGCTGAGTCTTTCGTTGCAGATCCATCAGTGGGCCCAGCGGCACAGGAACTGGAGGCCACAGGAAGTGAGCCAGCAGATTGTCCGTGTAAGTCTCCCTAAGATGTACCCCTGCCCCAAGGAGCTTACATTCTCCGGGGGAGAGCCAGTCCCGGAATTCCCAGGCAGGGCGTTGGCCAATATTTATTCCCCGGGTTCTTTCCATGAGAGATCCCAGGGACTGAGCCTCACTTTCCAAGGCGGGGAGCCTCAGTCCTTCTCTCTGCTCCCTCCCGGGGGGCCAAATGGAGGCTGGGCTTCCTGCCAGCCTCGTGCCTAGATCTCCACCCCACCACTGCTCTGAGGAACCTCGGCCCATGGGAAGCTGCCTTCTTCCGCTCAGGGTTGTCTTCCCAGACTGGAGAACAGCAGCTCCTCCGAGGTCGCAGGCAGGCCCGTGACTGGCTTGCTCTCGAACCTTTTTCTTGCAGGGCCGTGAGCAGAACTCCCAGCCACTGAGGGGCCTCCACCACCAGCTTCCCATGAGAAGTGTAAGTCTGCTGGCGGTGGGGGGTCAGTCTGCCCAAGGCAGGTCTCTGCCCCAAGGAGGTTGCATTCTTCCTGCCGTCAAGGGGGCCCAGTTTACAAGGGGTGGGAAAGGTCCATCCCCAAAGTCTTGGGCCAGAGCTGTCCTCCTCCACGCCCTCGGCTGTGAACGGTCCTGGCTCTCTCGGGAGCACTGCCGAAGGGCCGATGGATCCCTTGCGGGCAGACGGGGTGTGGGCTTTATGCTACCGAGGCCCCTTGTTTTCTCTTCCATGGTCCACGGCAGCCTCCAATGTTCCCGGGACTTCTCAAGAAGGGAAGGAAGGTGGAGAAGCCGCCCGTGAGACCTCTGGTATGAGGAGTTTCTCTTTCCATCTAGATGGGGAATTTTGGAGCCAGGACCACCCAGGACAGACTAAAGAGATTTGAGGGGGGGAGGGTGCGTGCTTCTTCCCCAGACGTCCAGGGCGAAGAGCACCTCTGACTACAGTAGAGGATGTTGCCGACTGGGGCTGTCTCTGGCCATCGAGTGGCTTGCCCAAAGAACCCTCGTCACTGGGGGGAGCTTGGAACTGGGGGTCCAAGGCAGGGACGCTGGTCTAGGATGCATTCGAGGGCGGTGCTGCTTCGGCGAATGCCAGGCAAACCTGCAGGTGGTCGCAGGCCCTCTCTCATTCCTTGGGAGCGGGAGTGGTTTGCTGGCTCTCTAGTTCTGCGAGGGGCAGCCGGGATTCCTGCTGAAGGGCTCACTGCACGGGCAGCAGCCAGCAGCCGTCCGCAGGAGTCCCAGGGGAAAGCGTAAGCGTCTTGGCCCCAGAAAAGGGGGCCCGGCTGGTGGTGTGAGCTGGTGGGTGAGAGGTGGGCCTGTGGCGCTGGCCAAGGCGGAGGGGTGGTCATGCCAGGGGGACGCCCTGGGGGAACGCAGAGAGTTCCCAGGGGGCAGCTGCCCTTCGCACGTGGGAGGCTGGTCTGAGACCCAAACCACCCAGGTGGGTCCAGGTCGGGGGAGCCCCCCCGAGCAAAAGCCGACTTGGCCCGCCAGTGACAGATCCGGCTTTCCCCCTTTCAGCGTGCAGCCATCAGGTGGGAGCGCTGGGAGCACCACGGGGAGGATCGGGAGCAGCGGCCACACCAGCCTAAGCCCAAAAGGAGATTGCCGAGCCTGGTCCCCACCCCATTTGGGCTGCGGCCAAAACAGATGGACCTGCCCCGGGTTACAAAAGAGGTACTGCTCCGCCAACGGCGAGACTGCTTCTAAACCCAAGACTTCCAAGTGGGTGGCAGAGGGAGCCCTGCCCTCCCCACAGCCTGACCGACAGCCCCCCCCCCCGAATTAAGAGGGGCAGCCCGACCCATGACTTAGAGGGGAGACTCTGGAGTCACGCTGCCCAGACGCAAGCCCCGGGAGGGGGTCGGCCTTTCTCCTAACGGCGGCCCTCCCACTGGTGTGTCCAGTCAGAGGGGTCTCGCGGCATGCCCCACATCTCAGGGGGTGCCTCAGCTGAAGGAGCGGGGCACCGGTCTCCAAAGGTGGGGAGCGCCTGGCCCCGTGTGAGACGGGTGGTGGGGGGGAAGTGCCTCCCCAATGCAGATTCATCCACTCCCTTTTCTTTTAAATGACAGTATTACGAGGAGCAGGCGAAATTTGACGAAGATATGGAAAGACGTAAGGTAGGCCACGGAGGTGTGGGGAGGCGGTTGCCTGTTTGGCAGCAGGATGGAGGCTTCCAGTGTTGGAAATTCTCTGCGGTGAGAGAATCCTTTTCTCAATATAGCCGAGTGCAGAGAGGCCCAACACAGCGGAATATAGTTCGGCATGCGTGTGCGTGCTGAGAGTCAAGTGACTTGGAGCCAATTCATAGTTTCCCATCAATATGAAAGGCATTTATGAAGGAACTCCATTCTGGGTGGAGTCCTAGATGGATGCCCTGTCAGTCAGAAAGCCAACTCAATCCCTTTGGGACCCCGATGGCTGGATCGAAGATCTGGCTCAGGTGGAAGAAAGCGGGGAGGGAGTTTTTAGGTCATCAGGAGGGAGTATTTCATGGCGGCCAACTATACATAAAGAGGATATCAGTTTTGCATGCAATTGAATAAGTTTCATTGAAAAAAACGTAACGATACTGAACAATAAAGCACTCCATTAGCATTGTTTCAGTTGAAGGGGTCTGGACTGAGCATGGGGTCCACTCTCACTCTCCACTCACGGCTGTTTTCCCTGCTTCTGTCCCACCCAGATCCGTCACCAGCTTGCCAGCCGCACAAAGCCTGCCATTCCTCTTCCGGCCAGCAAGCCGATGAGTGTAAGGCCCCAGATTGATTGATTACTTATTTAGTTAGTTAGTTAGTTAGTTATATAGCACTGGATTCCAAAGGCTCTAGCTGATCCACAAAACTGAAGACAAAAAGAGGCAAGATAAAAACCCCAGAAAAACAACCATGTAAAACAACTGAAAACATCCACAGCTTTCTGAAAGCCAGGCTAGAAAGATGTGTCTTCAGGGCTCCTTTAAAGGCGGGTAATGATGTTGGTTCCAGACTGGTAAAGGAGTAAGGCAAGGCTGTCTACTTTCCCCCTCTTTATTCAACTTATATGCTGAACATATACTGAGAGAAGCTGGATTGGGAGAAGATGAGCGTGGTTTGAAAGCTGGGGGAAGAAACATCAAGAACCTGAGCTACGCTGATGACACCCCTCTGAGAGCTGAGAAGGCGGAGGATCTGCAAGCTCTAATAATGAAGGTCAAGGAGCCCAGTGGGAAAACGGGACTACGACTAAATGTCAAGAAGACTAAATTAATGACAACAGGGACAGCAACCAGCCTCAGAATTGAGAATGAAGACACTGAAGTGGTGGATAGTGTCTGCCTTTTAGGATCGACCGTCAACAGTCAAGGAGCCAGCAGTCAAGAAATACTCCGCAGACTAGCCCTTGGTAGGGTAGCAATGAAGGCCTCGGAAAGGATATTGAGATGCCGTGACGTGTCTACACCTACAAAGATGAGAATCATTCGGACTGTGGTTTTCCCCGTGACGCTCTATGGATGCGAAAGCTGGACTTTGAAGAAGCAAGATAGAAAAAGTATTGACGCTTTTGAACTTGGGTGCTGGAGAAGACTTTTGAGGAGACCCTGGACAGCCAGGAAAACAAACCAATTGATCCTAGAACAAGTCAATCCAGAATTTCCACTCGAGGCACAAATGACCAGGCTCAAACTCTCATATTTCAGACACATGATGCAAAGACCCAGCACCCTTGAGAAGTCCATAATGCTGGGAAAAGTTGAAGGCAAGAGAAGAAGAGGATGACCAGCAGCAAGTTGGATGGACTTGATGACGACAGCCATGAATGAACCACTGAGAGACCTTCAACGCCAAGTGGAAGACAGGTCACCACCCTGGAGAGAATCTGTCTATGTGCTTACTAAGAGTCGACACCAACTTGACGGCACTTAATCAATCAATCAATCAATCAATCAATCAATGATGTTGAATCATGAATGAATGGCTCTAGGGAGTGCATTCCAGAGCCCAGCCCAGGAGCCACCACAGAGAAGGCCCGAGCTGGTGAGCTGGCAGCATCCGGAGAAGGACCTCTCTCAGTGGCCTCCATGTCCAGTGGGGATCCTGCAGAAGGAGGCGCTCTCCCAGGTCACTCGCTAACTCCCAGCTCACTCGGAAGAGGACTCTTCTTCGGAGGGAACTGGCCCAACTCACCGCCAGCACAGCAACCCGCCAGGGCCTGTTGCTGGCTTCTCCTGAGAGTTTCCCTTTAGATTAGGAGGCATTTCGGGACAGGGAACCATCTTGTTTGTGGATTAGAATGATTAGTTTATGCCAAGCCCTTTGAAGACATGGTTGATAAGTGGCACAGAAATATTCCTAATAGTAGCAGATTTGGCCACCGCGCTGCGGTCCAGATCACCTTTTGTTTCTGGAATGGGGAGCCACCCCGAGCAAAAGCCGACTTGGCCCACCAGTGACAGATCTGGCTTTCACCCTTTCAGCGTGCAGCCATCAGGTGGGAGTGCTGGGAGGAGCAGGAGCAGCAGCAAGCTCAGCACAGCAGGCCAAAGAGGAGATTGCCGAGACTTTTCCCCACACCTTTCGGCCTCAGGCCCAAGCAGCCAAGGGTATCTGTAGAAAATTGGGAAGTCTGATAATCAGAATCATTATCCAAAAAAACTGCAGGAAAATGATGTAAATGTTCGCTAAGGATATCCCTGAGTCAAAGAAAGGAGTACATTCGGTTCAGTGGCAGGTTGGTGCATGTGAAACTTGGTCTCTCTAGTTGTGATCAGGAGGAAGTATTCAATGGCAGCCACCTATACTGTATGTAAGGATTATATTAGTTTTGCATGCAACTGTATGTGTTTCATGAGAAAACTTCAAAAAAAGTATCATTTAAAAAAAAAACCCTTAAAAAAGCATTAAACTAGCATTGGGTCAGTTGAAGATGTAGGCAAAGGAGAAAGAAAACACAAAAGCAAGAAACCACCCAATGAGGAGCTTTTCTGAAGGTAGTTTGGGGAGGGGGAGTCGCCCAAACTCAGTTCAGAGTCAGGTCCACGGTCAGCTCCCTCTGCATCCCGGGAGGCCGGTCCTCCAAGTCCCGAATGCCTCTGCCTAGAAGAGGCTTTGGGGCTTCGTTGGATGTTGCCTTGGTGCCATGAAGCCTCATCTGAAGCCTGTCTTCCCTTGCTTCTGTCCCACCCACCAGATCTCACAGCAACAGGTGGATTCGGGACAGAGTTCTAGGAGGCCACCTGTTCAGCGACCACACACAGGGGATTTGGACGAGGTAAGACCACAGATCAGTCTTCTTAGGAGGGAACTGGCCCCAGCACAGCATCCCACCAGTGAGTGGCCCTTGCTGGTTTCTACCTAGCCTTTCCCTTTAGAAGATGAGCCCTTTGGGGAGAGGGAACCAGCGGCTGCAATTTTTAGGTCATCAGGAGGAAGTATTTAATGGCAGCCATTTATATATATATCAGTTTGGCATGCAATTGAATAAGTTTCATTTTAAAAAAACCTTCCATAAAGTGTCATTTTTAGGAACCCTTAACAATAGAGCACTCAATTAGCATTGTTTCAGTTGAAGCTGACTGGAATTCGCATCGGGTCCACCATCACTATCAACTCACGGCTGTTTTCCCTTGCTTCTGTCCCACCCAGATCCGCCGCCTGCGCGCCAAGGTGATAGCCTCTGTTGAGCGCACCAAGAAGCCCGCAGGCAAGCGGGACAAACCCTTGGGAAAGGTCAGACCACAGATTTATTATTATTATTATTTTATTAGTTATATAGGAGCTTTTCTGAAGGTAGTTTGGGGAGGGGGAGTCGCCCAAACTCAGTTCAGAGTCAGGTCCACGGTCAGCTCCCTCTGCATCCCAGGAGGCCGGTCCTCCAAGTCCCGAATGCCTCTGCCTAGAAGAGGCTTTGGGGCTTCGTTGGATGTTGCCTTGGTTCCATGAAGCCTCATCTTAAGCCTGTCTTTCCTTGCTTCTGTCCAACCCACATCTCACAACAACAGGTCATTTCAGGTATGATTATATTATGTCTATATTATTACTATATCATGTGTGCTATTATGTACGTTTTAAATTTTGGTCTTTGACCGTAAATAAACATGATGATGATATGATTTCTGCACAGCCATCTGCACCAATTCGGCCATCCGCACCAATTCGGCCATCCGCACCAATTCGGCCTCCCGCACCAATTCGGCCACCCGCAGGGGATTTGGACGAGGTAAGACCACAGATCAGTCTTCTTAGCAGGTTCAGCCCAAGCACAACATCCCACCAGTGGCTCTTGCTGGTTCCTATCGATCATCTCTCTTAGATTGAGAGCCCTTTTGGGAGAGGGAACCATCTTATTTGTTTATTAGAGTGATTTGTCTATGCCAAGCACTTTGAGGACTTTGTTGAGACGTGGCATAGAAATATGCGTGATAGTAGCAGTTCAGCTATCTGTCGATAATTGGGTATTCTGATTATCAGAATTATTATTTAAAAAAAAAACTGCAGGAAAAGTATTTTAATTTCCCCTGAGGACATCCCAGTGTCCAAAAAAGAGAGAGCAGTACATCCAGCTCATTTCAGTGGCAGGATGGTGCATGCAAAACTTGGTCTCTGTAGGTGTGATCAGGAGGAAGTATTTAATGGCAGCCATCTATATGTAAGGATTATATCAGTTTTGCATGCGACTGAATAAGTTTCATGGAAAAGAACTTCAAGAAAGTATCATTTTGAACAAATATCATAAGTATCATAATCGAACAAGTATCATAAGCAAACCAATAAATTTTTAAGAACCCTTAACAATAGAGCACTCAATTAGCATTGTTTCAGTTGAAGCTGACTGGAATTCGCATTGGGTCCACGATCAGTCTCCCCTCACGGCTGTTTTCCCTTGCTTCTGTCCCACCCAGCTCTGCCATCAGCTCTCCAAGCTCGCCATCTCCCCTGCCGGCAGCAGGACAGTGGCCATGCCACCCACGGGA
This sequence comes from Hemicordylus capensis, assembly GCF_027244095.1. Lineage (NCBI taxonomy): Eukaryota > Metazoa > Chordata > Lepidosauria > Squamata > Cordylidae > Hemicordylus > Hemicordylus capensis. Next base: position 206,266,933 of record NC_069658.1, on the reverse strand, counting down.
GGCACCCCCTTGGCAAGGGTAAGGCCACAGATTTATTATTATTATTATTATTATTATTATTATTATTATTATTATTATTTAGTTCTATAGCACTGGATTCTGAAGGCTCAGTCTCAACTCACGGCTGCTTTCCCTCGCTTCTGTCCCACCCAGATGAGCCACCAGCTGCCCAAGAGGACGCTGTCTGCCACCAGCCAAATGAATCCCGCCGTGCCTCCTCAGGGCAGCAAGCGGGCCAGGGTTTTGGAGATGGTAAGGCCTCGGATTTATTATTATTTTATTAGTTATATAGCACTGGATTCCGAAGGCTCTAGTTGTTCCACAGAATTAAAGACAAAACAGGCAAGATTAAAAAACCCATCAAAACAACCCTGTAAAACCATAGAAAACATCTACAGCTTTCTAAAAGCCAGGCTAAAAAGATGTGTCTTCAGGGCTCCTTTAACGGCTGGTAAAGCTGTTAAATCATGAATGGCTCTAGGGCGTGCATTCCAGAGCCCAGCCCAGGAGCCACCACAGAGAAGGCCGTCTCCCAAGCTGGTGAGCTGGCAGCATCCGGAGAAGGACCTCTCTCGATGGCCTCCACGTCCAGTGGGGATCCTGCAGAAGGAGGCGCTCTCCCAGGTCACTCGCTAACTCCCAGCTCACTCGGAAGAGGACTCTTCTTCGGAGGGAACCGGCCCAACTCACCGCCAGCACAGCAACCCACCAGTGGCCGTTAGTGGCTTCTCCCGAGAGTTTCCCTTTAGGTTAGGAGCCATTTCAGGACAGGGAACCATCTTGTTTGTGGATTAGAATGATTAGTTTATGCCAAGCCCTTTGAGGACATGGTTGATAATTGGCATAAAAATATTCCTAACAGTAGCAGATTTCGTCTCTGTAGAAAATTGGGTAGTCTGATCATCAGACTTATCATCCAAAAAACTGCAGGGAAGTGATGTAAAATTTCCCCAGAGGACGTCCCAGTGTCAAAAAACAAAGTATCCACTCAGCTCATTTCAGTGTCAGGATGGTGCATGCAAAACTTGGTCTCTGTAGGTCATCAGCAGGAAGTATTTAATGGCAGCCATCTATATGTAAGGATTATACTAGTTTTGCATGCAACTGTATGTGTTTCATGAGAAAACTTCAAAAAAAAAAATCATTTAAAAAACCCCTTAACAATAAGCCACTAAATTAGCATTGGGTCAGTTGAAGCTGGCTGGAATTAGCATTGGGTCCACGATCAGTCTCAACTCACGGCTGTTTTCCCTCGCTTCCGCCCCACCCAGATGAGCCACCAGCTGCCCAAGAGGAGACTCTCCACCACCAGCAAGTTGAATCCAGCCGTGCCTCCTCAGGGCAGCAAGCGGGCCAGGCTGTTGGAGAGGGTAAGGCCTCGGATTTATTATTCTTATTTTATAATATTAGCCCCCTCCCTGGCTGCTTTGAAGGCCCTTCTGAAGGCCCACCTGTTCCACCAGGCATTTGCCCTTTTATTATTATCATTTTCATTAATAGTTATTGGTATTGTTGTTGTTCACCGCCTAGAGAACTTGGAGGAGGCGGCATATAAGCACATTTTCAGAAATGAACGAAATAAATACGAAAAGGCCAGGTTCACACGCCAAACAAACCTCGAGTCAGGGAAATACGTGGCTCACAGTGACCGGCCAGACACCCCTCTTCAGTCAGAAGCCCCTCCCAAGCGAACAGCCTCCCAGGCGTTGGGGGTGGCGGCGGCTGCCATTTGCACTCCGTCTCCTTCGAGAACGGAGGCAGGAAAGCAGAGGGGCTCACGGAAGAGCAGGACAGCCCAGGGCCTCACCAGTTCCCCTGTGCCTCCGTTCCTTGGCTTGGTGGGAGATGGTGGGTCACAGCTGGCCTGGGGAATGATGGGGGGAACGGCGATCATAGGCACATTGGAAGCTGAGTCATAGACTGAGTCATAGACTGAGTCAGACCCTTGGTCCATCTAGCTCAGTCTTGTCTTCACAGACTGGCAGCAGCTTCTCCAAGGTTGCAGGCAGGAGCCTCTCTCCCAGCCCTATCTCGTTGGAGATGCTGCCAGGGAAGGAACTTGGGACCTTCTGCTCTTCCCAGAGCGACTCCATCATCCCCTAAGAAGGGGAAGATCTTCCAGTGCTCACACTTCTGGTCTCCCATTCGCATGCAACCAGGGCGGACCCTGCTTAGCTAAGGGGACAAGTCCTGCTTGCTGCCACCAGACCAGCTCTCCTCTCCGATCAGTGTCAACTCACGGCTGTCTTCTCTTGCTTCTGCCCCACCCTGATCTCCCGCCAGCTCTCCAAGCGGAGGCTCTCCGCCACCAGCAGCCTGCAGCCCGCCATCTCTCTCCCAGATCTCAAACGAGCCAGGCCAGACTCAGGGTAAGGCCACCGAGCAGTGGAACGGGCCCAGTTCACCCCCAGCACAGCAGCCCACCATTGCCGGGTTCTACCTAGCGTTTCTCCTTCGATTGGGTTGATCAGAGTGATTTGTTTAGGTGCCCCACTGGAGGACCTTGTTGATGCGTGGCCTAGAAATATGCGGAATAGCAGCAGATTTGGTGTCTGTGGGTAATTGGCTAGTCTGAGCACCAGAACTGCAGCCAGAAAAACTGCAGAAAAGTGATGTGAATTTGCCCTGAGGACATCCCATTGTCAAAAGCAGGACATTCTGCTCATTTCAGTGCAAAACTTGGTCTCTGTAGGTCATCAGGAGGTATGCCTTTCTTGTGCACAAACCGCCAAATCCTGCCAAGGAGTCCTTAATGTTAGGGGGAAATGTGTTATATGCTTGTCTATTATACCTTGACCTTCCTTAATCAAATGCAGTGAAATAATTAACACTCTCTTCTCTTTCCCTCTCTTCTAGCTGAGGATCTGGCCTGAGCCACAACTGCATCCTGCCAGCCTCCCAATCCCCCCGCTGAAGCCATCTGCCAAGGGAAACCAAGGGGGATTCCCACCATGTCTCCAGGGAGGATCGGGTCCAGTAACAGCTTGGATCGGGTCCGGCTCGCCCGCCCTCCCAGGAACCAGCTCCTCCCCCCCCGCCAGAGATAGTCCTGTTTTCGCCCCCTTCTCTGTTGCTCTCTCCGTCTCTCTGCTCCCCGGTTGCCCTGCTAGGGATGGTCTACGGAGGAGACGGAAGGGCTTCCCGCGGCTCGCATGGCGGCTGGAGACTTCCCCGTCCAACCCTTCCCTCGGGCCGTCTTCCATTCCTCTGCTCCGAATTGCCCTTTCTTCATTCCCCTGGAACAACAGAAACATTGCACTTTGCCCATTCGTGTTTCTCAGAGAGTCGTCGGGAGCTGAGCTTCTGCCTGAGGAAATGCCCGTTGCGCACGCATGCCTCCTTGGGGCGTTTCCCGAGCGCTTCTCTCCCCAAAGCTCGGGGGGACGGGGATCGGAGGTCTCCTGGTGGGGGATGTGTGTGTGGGAGGACGATCTGTGCTTCTGGCCACATCCTCAGAACCTCTCTCTGCAGGAGCAGTCTATCAGTGGGTGTCATCCCTCCCACCCCTTTCCCCACGGCCTTTGGGGAAGGAAACGCTCTGTGGTCCTTCCTGCCACCCTTCTGGGCTCCTCCCAAAGAAGCATGCGTCTTTGGGGCCGCCTGTTCTCCCCCTTGCGTGCCCTACTGAAACCCTTCTTGGGGGCTCCCGAATCCAGCCCCAGGCTTTCAGAGGGGCAGGCGGCTCACCGAGGCACCTTTCCAAGAGGTGGCTCTTTCCCTCTTCCGCCGGGGGAGACCAACTGGCCCTCGTCCACCCCAGCACAGGAAAGGTTACAGGGCCTGTTGCTGTGGCCGACTTTTGTCTTTCTAGAAGATGGTATAACTCTGCTGGAGTCTTCTCAGCTTCCTAAGATGTTTGGTTTTTAATTTCTGGTTATTTTTAAATGGTTAAATTGTTTCTCACGTTTTTGTATATGTTTTTAACTGGTTTTATGTTATTGTAAACCACCCAGAGACGAAAGTTTGGGGCGGTATACAAATCGGATAGCTAGACAGATAGATAAGAGCGATGAAATACGCATTCCCCCCAAGAACACAAGCTTTTCGAGACCTCTTTCATGCAGCGCAAATACAATGAAACCTAAAGCAGATGTTTAAGAATCAGTAAATCTAACAGCATTTTCCCGAGCTCCTGAATTGTTCAACCCCTCTCAGATTCAGGAGTCGGGCAGGCAACTGTTTACATTGTGATCCGGATGCAATAAGCTCGTTAGTATGAAATACGGCTGCCTCCTTTTATTCTTCGTTATGTATTTTTAGTAGTTCTGGCGGGTCCACTTTCAGGACCTCAATCTGTGTTCAGGAGGACTTTGAAAAATCTATTTGGTTTTATGGTTTGTAGTAGAAGTGTGAGTGTTTCCTCTTCCACATTTGTTTTAATCTTACGCTGGCCGAAATAAAGTTTAAGAGAGCAAAGGTTTTGAGGCAAACATAGGAAACTTTGAAAGGTTTGCTGTTTTTGACGTCTGCTTTCTTTTATTTGGGCACTGAAGAGGTCTCGAAAGGTTTGTGGTCTCTGTCTTCCCCCTTCGATTGTGAGCCACTTGGTGGACAGGGCGTCTCCTCCCTTCCCTCTCCCTCTCCGAGAACGGTTCCCTTTCTTCTCCTCGCTCTTCCCCCACCAGCCCACAACCCCGACATCCCGCTTCTCACTGCTCCGTCGCTCTTCTCCCCCCTTTTTCTCGCTGGTCACCCCACACCCCTCCCCACGGCAGACTTTGCAAGGGGCCTGCAGCTGCCAGAGGAGAGCTGCGGGCCCTTCTTCTCCCCCTCTCTGGGAAGGGGGGCAGGGATGGGAGCCACCACTCAGCCCCATCCGGCCGCTGCCACGCTTTCCCCGCTCTCCGTGCCTTCAGGACAGAAAGGGGGCTGGAACAGAACCACAGGGACGGTGGTGGTGGTGGTGGTGGTGGTGGTGGTGGTGTTTCCACACTTCCTATGGTTCCCTTCCCAGCTCCCTGCGTTTCAAAGAGGCAGAGCGAGAGCCGCGCGGCTGGGTGGACCCGAGCAGTGGCGGGCGGCTTCCTGAGGCGGAGAGCCCTTTGCCGAGGGGCCACCCCCAAGCCCTGCCGCTTGAGGTGTCTGCCTCCCTCCGCCTCACGGAAGGGCCGCCCTCTTCCTTGCCAACAGGCTTCTCCTAAGGCACAAACTGAGCTCCCAGGAGCTGACCGGTCTGGGCTGTGGGCCGGCAATCTGCCCGCTGCAGGACGCGACTCTCTGAGAAACCCCTTGGAGAATGCGCAAAGTCCAATGTGTTCCCGGGGAAGGAACGCCATTCGAAGCAGATCGATGAAAGACGGGACCCTCCCGGAAAAGACAAGGAGATCCAGGAGGGGGCGCTGTACTCGGGCCCAGCCTCCCAGAGCGTGCCCGGAACTCCCCCCCCCGGCAGGGGTGCCCCCGAAAGCATCCCCTCCTCCCCCTCCTCCTGCTTACGGCCTTTGCCCCAAGAGGCCAACTCTGTCAGCCTGATGGCCGACCTTTCTGCGATCACTCGGCAAAGAGGCACCTTCTAAGGCGGTGATTCTCTGGATTGGAGCAGGGGGAGAGTAACCGACCCACTCCACCCCCAGCACAACATCCCTCCAGTGACTGTGGCTGGTGTCTCTCTTATGTTCCTTGTTAGACTGTGAGCCCTTTGGGGACAGGGAGCCATCTTGCTTGTTTGTTATTTCTCTGTGCAAAGCGCCCTGAGCCATTTTCGGAAGGGTGGTAGAGAAATCGAATAAACTAATAAACCACAAGGATGCCCCCCCCCCGTAGCATTCCCTGTCAGAGGGCTTCCCAGAGGCTGCCGCCTACAACTCCCAGCATCCCCAGCTGCAATGGCCTTTGGCTGGGGATGCTGGGAGTTGTAGTCAACCGCAGCTGGGATTCTCTGCTCCGCCTTGTGACCCCAGAAACCCCCACCATCCGGCTCACGGCCTTTGCCTCTTGGGACCAACGCCCCAAGCAGGAAGAGGGGGAGGACGGCGAAGATATCCAGTGCACCAGAGCCCGGCGCGGGACGTCTGGGCGCGCTCTGGAACGCTGCGCACGAGTACAGCGCCCCCCTGTGGGAAAGGAATTGTTGGACTTCCCAGTCTCCGGACCCCGCGGCCATGCAAGCAGCCAGCCCCGGCGACAAAGGCCCTTCCGTCTCCTCAGAAGAGGGCCCAGCACGCCGACTGGGAGGGCAGGGGGAGCGATGCAAGCGTGGCCGTTGCCCCCAACGTGTGGGGCTAGGACCATGCCCCTGCCTCACGGAACCCACCGTGCTGCCGCCCGGCAGACCTTGGCATTGCTTCGGGCAGTGTCCACGAAGACGGCCTCCTCCCCTTTACCTCCCTCCCTCCCTAGCAGGGCAGTCCCCAAGCAGAGAGAGAGCTTTGGGGGGCAGAGCAGAGACCCCCCCCATCCTGGCCTCAGCCAGACTCCGGAGTGGACTCTGGGCAGGCAGTATCTCTCCTGCCAAGGGGCTGCTTCCTTGGACCGAGGGCGGGCCAGGCCGAGACGGGTCCTCCTCCTCCTCCCTGGGGGAAAGCAACTCCCCTTTGCCCAACACCTCCTCCTCACTTGCTCCTTGGCAGATTCCAGATCTTTCCACCGGCTTCAGCTGGGGGGGTTGGGGGCTGGCAGTGGGAGGGCATCAGCCACCGCATGCCCACAAGGGACTAGCTGGCGTGTCAAGGACATCCTTCCTTGCCCACATCTGGCCCTCAGCCGACCACTTGGCAACCAGCTGGCCAGGGTGCTCCTCCTCCCTCCCTCCCTCCTTCATTCCCGAACCATCGCAGGAAGCGGGCCAGAAAGTACAATGCCTAAACTTTGCCGCCGCCGCCGCTGCTGCTGCTGGGTGCAGAGGAGGAGGAGAAGGAAGACTCTGCGTGGCTCTCCGGAATTGGTTCGGAACCGCGTCCTTCGCGGAATCCCCTCGGCTTCCTCATCTCTGCCAGTGGCTCCAAGGATCAGGACCTCCCTGGTGGTCAGCCTGTTGCTCCTGCTCCTGCCTCATGGTCCAGACTTTGCCACTGCTGCTGCTGCTGCTGCTGCTGCTGGGTGCAGAGGAGGAGCAGAAGGAAGAGTCTGCCTGGCTCTCCGGAATTGGTTCGGAACCGCGTCCTTCGCGGAATACCCTTGGCTTCCTCATCTCTGCCAGAGGCTCCAAGGATGAGGACCTCCCTGGTGGTCAGCCTGGTGCTCCTGCTCATGGCTCATGGTCCAGACTTCGCCACTGCTGCTGCTGCTGCTGGGTGCAGAGGAGGAGCAGAAGGAAGAGTCTGCGTGGCTCTCCGGAATTGGTTCGGAACCGTGTCCTTCGTGGAATCCCCTCGGCTTCCTCATCTCTGCCAGAGGCTCCAAGGATGAGGACCTCCCTGGTGGTCAGCCTGGTGCTCCTGCTCATGGCTCATGGTCCAGACTTCGCCACTGCTGCTGCTGCTGCTGGGTGCAGAGGAGGAGCAGAAGGAAGAGTCTGCGTGGCTCTCCGGAATTGGTTCGGAACCGTGTCCTTCGTGGAATCCCCTCGGCTTCCTCATCTCTGCCAGAGGCTCCAAGGATCAAGACCTCCCTGGTGGTCAGCCTGGTGCTCCTGCTCATGGCTCATGGCCCAAACCTGGCCACTGCTGCTACTGCTGGGTGCAGAGGAGGAGCAGAAGGAAGGGTCTGCCTGGCTCTCCGGAATTGGTTCGGAACTGCGTCCTTCGCGGAATCCCCTCGGCTTCCTCATCTCTGCCAGAGGCTCCAAGGATCAAGACCTCCCTGGTGGTCAGCCTGGTGCTCCTGCTCATGGCCGCTGCCTTCCTACCCCAGATGCAAGCTCGCCGTGGCTGTGAGTCCTCCTGTATATTCTCTCTCTTGCTCTCCTTTGCTCCCGAGGGAAGGCAGAAACGCATCGGACAGACGTGGCAAGGCTGATGGAAGAAAGCTGGTCTGGTGGTTGCCAGCAGGACTTGTTCCCGTATGCTAAGCAGGGTCCACCCTGGTTGCATTTGAAAGGTGGACTAGAAGGGTGAGCACTGGAAAGGATTCCTTGGAACCTCGAAGCTCTTCCCAGAGCGGCTCCATCCGGCAAGAGCGGAAGATCTTCCAGTGCTCACACTTCTAGTCTCCCATCCACAGGCAACCAGGGCAGATCCTGCTGGGCAAAGGGGACAATTCGCACTCGCTACCACAAGGCCAGCTTTCCGCTTAATACAAGACACAGGGAAGGAGTTTTGAGGCCAGAAAATGGGGTCTGGTTCCTGGGAAAATCCATGCAAATTAAGTGCTAGAAAAGATGGCCCCGTTCTGTGGTGTCTGTGGGGGGGTGTTGTGATTGCCAAGTCGGTTTCCTACCTCACGTCTTTGTTTCAGTCAGTTCCAAGACGGAATCAACCCCCAGGGCAGGATCCGCCAGCGTTCAAGGGACCTGCTCCCTACAGTTGCTCCTATCACATCGAACAGCTGCTGTGACAACTACATAAGGAGGCACCTTCCAATGTGGTACCTGAAATCCTTTGAATACACCGGTGAACATTGTCCCACGCTAGCTGTGGTGTAAGTATTAAAAGCATTTAAAAATCCAGTTAGAACAGGAGCATAGGAAGCTGCTGCCTACCGAGTCAGACCATCAGTCCGTCTAGCTCAGTCTTGTCTACACTGACTGGCAGCAGCTCTCCCAGATCTCAGGGAGGAATCTTTCCCAGCCCTTCCTGGAGAGACTGCCAGGGATTGAACCTTGGATCATTGACGTGCAAAAAGCAGATGCCCTTCTACTGAGCGACCGCCCCATCCCCTAATAGTCACCCATCCAAATGTAAACCAGGGTAGACCCTGCTTAGGGAAGAGGGCAATTCCTGTTTCTTATCGCAAGACTGGATCTCCTGTAATGAAGCTCAACGTCGTTCTGTCAGGATGTTTCTGCTGCTTCTGGCTTCATTGATTTGACCTACGTGGCGGTGTGGTTTTCTGGGCTGCCACCAGGTTCATTTCCCCCGTCATTAATTGTCTGTGCAAATAATCTCCCCCAGCCAGCCCCCAGTGTGTGCACTTTGTGCAATGCTAAGGAAACCTAAGCTGTAAAGCAAGACTGCCCTAGTTCCTCCAACACAGACCCGATTCAAACACCACCGCTTTAAGATAGGAGTTAGGGGGCTTTCAGTTTTCAACCGGGCTCTAAAAAATGTGGAAACGGCAAGTTAAGGTGCCCGGCTTAACACCAGAGCCATACGAACTGTAAAAATTTTGTAAAGGTAAAGTGTGCCATCGAGTCGTGGTTCCCACAGAGCCTTGTGGTTGTCTTTGGTAGAATACAGGAAGCGTTGACCATGGCCTCCTCCTGCACAGGATGAGATGATGCCTTTCAGCTTCTTCCGATATCGCTGCTGCCCGATAGAGGCGTTTCCCATGCCAGCGAGGATTCGAACCGGCAGCCTCTGGCTTGATAATCAAGGCATTTCCCCACTGCAGCCACATATATCAAGGCTGTAGGAGAAGCAGAGAGTGATCATGCAGGAGGCAGGAGCTGGGGAGACAGGCCTGGTCGACCCATATTCTCTCCCCCACATTTTATCAAGAGTGGATGAAAAGCCGTCCTGCTCAGCAACCGTCTAACACACGATCACTCTCCCCTCCTCGATCTTTGCAAACACACATCCACCGACCGAGACCAGGCAAAGCTCCTATCCTGGCTGGGCCCTCCTCTGACCCCGTTTAGGGTCCCGAGAACAGCCCCCTGGTCCTTTCCAGATTCTAGCTCCTCCCCTGGAAGGCCTATGGGTTTCTGGAATCGGTGCAAGGCCATACACATTTCAAAGCCCCGCCGTATCGGAGGTTCCGTAGGGGAGTCCCATGAGGCTGAGGATGGAAGAACCGGCGGTTTCAACCCAGCTGGTGGTGACCAGGTTCGATGAGGTGCTTGAGAGCAAGCGAGTGAGGTTGTTCAGGAGAGCACCAGCCCTGAGCAGGTGTGATGACCTTGTAGCGAATTGCCTTTTCCGGGGCTTCTGACTGGGCACTAAAAGCACATTTCTCCTTTGCAGATTGATTACCAGCCATGATCAGCGGCCCTGTGCTGATCCCAGGCTGAAATGGGTCCGGGAGAGAATCCGTTCCTTCTTAGAAAAGTAACCAGGTCCTGTTTCCGCCTCCTCTACCCCCAGAAGGGAAGAGAAATGACCAATCGGGAGCTACCGGCTTGTGGAGGAGAGGAGGAAGTTATACAAGGCTGAACATTAGGCTGTATCCATCGTCATGGATAGCTTCAAAGGGGATGGCTGCCTTGAACTATTATTATTATTTATTGTTTTGAATAACCACATGTACACTTTGATTGCTCATTTATTCTTCTCATCATAAAAACAAATAAAGCATAAGCATTTTGAAAACAGTTGGCCGACTTCTTTGGGGATTAGTGGTAGGGTGGTATCCTGGGGACATCGAGAGTGGTAACCAATTGGTGCGGCCCAGAGCGGATTTGAAGATGTCAGAGGTACTAGCCATTTGGTACTATCCTCAACTTGCTTATTGGTGTAATTGGGCTCTAGTCACTTGTTACTAACCGGAGATGGCTGGGTTCCATCCTGGGTGAGTACTCACCATTTGGTCCCTCTGTAGTTTGGTGGTGGCACGGGTGCTAGCCAATTAGTGCTGTGCAAAGCTGGCTCAGATGAACATTTGGGCCAGTCATCTTCCAGCTTGGTGCAAATGTGGTGGGTGGAGAACTCAGACAGCAACCCTCGGCATGAATCCTGGTAACCAAGTGTGGAAAAAGATGTCCATCTTTTCGTTAGTGGAATCTTGGAGAGTGGATTGAGATGGCAGAAAGAGACTGCAGGAGTTTCTATTTGGCCCAGCTCTCTGCTAGGTGGCTGGTTCATGGCTTACCCTTCGCCTTGGAACCCTCGAGTTGGGCTGGATCTTGGAGCTCTTCTAGTCTACCATCCCTTAGGAAATCCCTCCAGCGACTAGCCGGCATCTTCCTAATCCCACATAGTTGTGTGCCGAGTAGAAGGCGCCGTATCTCTAGTTTCCATCATATCTGCAATATCTCGGCTTTGCATGTTTCCCCGCCACAGCAAAGACCAACGGTGGGGAACAGACCGTGATGTTCCCTTTCCATCACGCCGTGTTCCTGGGGCTTGGAGAAAGTGAGGAGGGTAGCGTTTTGCCTACGGCGTGCTTGAGCAATCGAGGGAGCAGACAGGAGAGTCCATCAGGCAGGGTTTTAAACCTGCAGCCAATTCAAAGAGCCCACCACCCAGCTGAAAGGAAGCGGATGGACTCACAGCTGCTCCCACTTAGGCAGAGATACCTCCTGCTCCTCTCTGGGAGGTCCAGAAGCCAACTCTAGAATCAGTTTTCTACTTCCTCATCTGGTGCACTCCCAAAAGCCTTTGGTGCTGTGACTCCAGATGACAGGATGTTTCCCCCCACAATCCTCAGAAACTAAATGCTGTATTTCCTTCTGAGAAATCTCTGCTCCAAACTTCCTTCCCATCTTCTGCTTGACAGAGAAGGGAGGGGATCCCATTGTCCTCCCGGGCAAAGGCGGAAAGGACACCCGTGCCTGATTCTGGACCTCAGTTGACCACTTCGCACAAGGCGTCCAGCGGGGAAGAGTAGCCAAGCTGATCTGTTCCCTCCTTTTCTCTCCCTCCCTCGGTCCCGTCACAAAAGGAAGATGGAGAAGCCGTGGTCTTCGAGGAGGAGGAGGAGGAGGAGGAAGAGGTGGAAACTCAGCCGGCAGCAGCCGTGGCACTAAAGAATTGGTTCGGGGCCCGTGGCCCTTGGGCTCACTTGAAAAGAGGCCTCTACGCTTCCCCCTCTCCACCACAGACGGCAAAGATGAAGACCTCGGTGGTTGCCATACAGGTTGTCCTGCTCATGGCCACCGTCCTCTTAACCTCAGCTGAGGTTGTTCCTGGTAAGCGGGGAGTCCTTTATTTTCTCTCCTTCTCTTCATGGATCTACACTGAGAGAGGAAACTCTAATTTTGATCTTAAGGTTTTCACAGATGCTCAAGGGAAAAGTCACATGACTATCTCTGACCCAAAGAGGCTGGTCTTCAAGCAACTGGGGTGTGGGTTGGGTACTTGAAACACCCTGTACTTGAAACAAACTGGGATATCAAACCACAATTTGATGCTGGACTGATATTCTGTAAGAATATGCACAAATCGGATTTTCAGATTTGATTCAAATTTGAATTGAAGCTGGCCAATTTGATTCAAATTCAAATCGAATGGACCCAAAACAGGCCGATTCGATTCAAATTTGATTCTGATTCAGATGTGAACCAATTCAAGCTATTTTGGCACTCTTTTTCTTTGAGTGTCCCTGAATGGTTTTTTAAAGGTGCCAAAATGTCTCCAAACTGTCGTTGAATCGATTTGAATGGATTCGAATTAGATTCTGGTTGATTCCATTTAAATTCAAATCGAATCGCCCTTTTTAGGGGCGATTCAATTCGAGTTCGAATCATTCAAATCGGCCAGATAAGAATTTGAATCGATTCGCACATCTCTAATATTCTGGTTTGTTCAAGTTAGTTGCTGAACAAACCGTAGTTCCCTTCATTTGTATGTAGTGATGAGCTGTGGTTTGTTCTCGAGGAGAGCGTGGATGCTTTCGTTCTTCTCTTGCACATGTTAAAGGACTGACCCAGACCTGACTTGGAGATGCCATGGAGACTAGCCACTTGGTACTATCCTTAACTAGCTTATCAGTGCCATGGGATGGTGGCCATAATTCAGTGGAAGAGCCTCTGGTTTGCACGCAGAAGGTTCCAAGTTCCCTCCCTGGCAGCATCTCTAGATAGGGCTGAGAAAGACTCCTGCCTGAAACCTTGGAGAGTATTGGAACCGGCCTTATACTGAGTCAGACGCTTGGTCCATCTAGCTCAGTATTGTCGGCACTGGCTGGCAGTTGCTCTCCTGAATTTCAGGCAGGAGTCTCTCCCAACCCTACCTGAGATGCTGGCAGGATTTGAACCCGGTACCTTCTGCATGCAAGCAGATGCTCTTCCACTGAGCTACGGCCGAATGTCTTGGTTTCCCCCATCAGTCCAGTGGGAGAGGAATCCGCCCAGCAGGGGCTGCAAGCCAGAACGTCACTCCGCTCCCCTCTCTCTTGCAGGTACCAGGGTGAGATTGATTTGCTGCAAGCGTTACATGAAAAAGCAAATTGCTCTGGCGAGAGTGAAAAACTATCAGTTTTCCACGGAGGAGGGCTGTGGCCTGAAAGGGGTTGTGTAAGTATGGAAGACGACTGTCAGAGGTGTATCTAGGGAAAATAGCGCCTAGGGCAAGCACTGAAATTGCGCCTCCTGTCCAAGCATCTGACACCCATCTTTCAGATAACTTTACCATAATATCAGCTGAAAAATACAAGTCAGGCTCGTTAATCTTTTAATATTTCAAAAACTATTTAGCAGTGGACTTAGCCAGATCAAAAAATGCTGGAAAACTACAAATTTCAGCATGCTGGGGCTCATGAAATACCCAAATACTATGTGGAGTTGTTCTTGGAAAACTAAACAGAAGTGCCTGTCTAATTCTCTACTGTGCATTGCAGCATCACCATTACATAAGTTTTAAAAATCAATGGAGAATTTGACTTTTCCCAGATACTCTGAAAATAATTAAAGGATATGCAGAGTCAACTGTGTCACTGCTTGGAATATATTCTAGTCTTTCAGAAAGACAGTTAAAATGAGAGAAAGAGAGCAAGAAACTCCCAGTGGGCCTTAATATTAAGGATTTCACACTGATTCAAAGACAAACTCACCATTAATAGCCATATTAGCAAGACATCACATTTAACTCACTTATCACAAGAAGCAAAGTAAGAGCAAATGAATACAATCCTAGCTCTTAAGCGTCAGCTCAGTATTCACAAGCCCTGGTACATAGTGCCAATCTGAATATGTGTACAGTGTCTTATATTATATTAATTTTTAAAAAATTTTTAAACCTGTAGCTCCTTTGGGGGGCTTCCTAAAGTCTGTGTGGTTTTTTTCCCAAAGGTTCCCCCTCACCCCGCTGGCCTCTAGGGCCTCACAGGTACCATTTCAGCATGTGCAGTGGCCAATTTTAAAAATAATCTTTTTTTTAAAGGCCACTGAAAACAAAATGGCCACCGCGCATGCTCAAATGGCCTCTGCAAGGCCTGGCATGACCTAGGGCCTCACAGAGGCCATTTGAGCATGCACGGTGGCCATTTTGTTTTTGGCAGCCATTTTAATTTTTATAAATTTTACAAAATGGCGCCCCCTTCAAGTGGCGCCCGGGGCACGTGCCCTGCCTGCCCCACCCCTAGATACACACCTGACAACTGTCCTTAAAGAGAACCAGGCCCTAAAGGAGTCCGTTGGTAGGGGCCTGACTGCCGTATCCATCCATCCGCCCAGCGTTAATTCACTGGGTTGCTGCCATGTTGTTTTCCTTTCGGGGGGAATGGAGAGCCCAAGGAGGCCCATCTCGTCCAGCATCCTGTTTCCCACAGTGTCCCACCAGATGCCTCGGGGAAGTCCACACAGTGCATGCCCCCTCTCCTGGGCCAATCAGGGGTCAGCTGGATCGGGGATGGGGGTCCCCAATCTACTGGCGACACAATGCATGCTGGGATAGCTCTTTGGATTGTGTGAGGACCCAGCTCCCGACTTCAGACCTGAAGACGCCAGCCGTCTGCATCATCTGGGAGCAGAGTCCACAGTTACCCCTGACCTGTGGGAGACAGAGTGGGAGATCTCCCACCGGCACCCACAAAAAAGCAACAGCACCAACCCCAGATGCTCGTGTGAGGGGGCGGAGGCCATTCAGGGTCACCCGCTCTGACCTGGGGTGGCTACAACGCAGAGACGCGCCTCGTCTCGGGCGTCTGAATGGGCTCTCGACACACATTTCTCCTTGGCAGGTTTACGACAATCCAGAATCGAATGACCTGCGTCGATCCCAGCGATGACTGGGTCCAGGATTACATGCGTCAGCTCCCCAAAGCATGATCATGTCCGGCTTCATCTTCCTCAGCCATCAGAAGAGAAGAGGAAGGATCGTGTTCTCACCTATCGGCATGTGGAGGAGAGGAGAAAGTTCTCAAAAGTTGGGAGTCAAGGCTGCCCATCTGCCTTTTCCTTTCCTCGTGCTCCAGGGAGGTCACCCGCCTGCAATTTATTATACAAAGGTGCAAGTTATCAGATGTACACTCTGGTTCTGCCTTTGTTCTTCACATCACAATAAATGATCAAATAAAATGGAGACATGTTTAAAAACCCCACAAAAAACTCTTGCCCGATTCCTTCCGGGGACTAGGGGTGGTAACATGGTGGGAATTAGCCATCCTGGGCTAGCTGAGTGAAGGCACAGGCGCTGGCCAATTGATGCTGTCCACAGCTGTGTTTCGCTCGCATGCCTTCAACCTAAAGAGCAAACACCCTTCTGGCTGTGAGATCAGCACAGGAAAAGGAGCCCGACGCAGAGATGTCTTCTGTGTGGAATAGCAGTGGCTGGAGAGAGCTCAAGTCATCCACAGGATGAGAACCCGGGTGGGACACAACCGTATCGTACGTGGTCTGATGCAGCGGAAACAGAGTCCAGCTTGCTGGGACGTGGCAGGGCTGTGCACTGAATCGGAACAATAACCGTATCGGATTCTGTACAGCCCTTTGGGCAGCATTTGGCATTGCATGGTTTCCGAGGCAACATGAGTCATATCGGAAACAACCCCAAACGATGTTTTCCGTGTCGCGTCGGCCCGCATCGGAGGACTGGGTGGCTGTTTGCCTGCTTTTTTCAGGGGCCTGTGTCCCACCCAAACCTTGTTCCTCTTTGAATCTGTGGGTGTTTGAAAGAACGCTGAAGGGGCTAGGAGAGCCGTGAAGCGAAGCTGCCATCTACGGAGTCAGACCCTTGGTCTATCTAGCACAGTATTGTCTTCACAGACTGGCAGCGGCTTCTCCAAGGCGGCAGGCAGGAGTCTCTCCTCTCAGCCCTGTCTTGGAGATGCTGCCGGGGAGGGGACTGGGAACCTCAAATGCGCTTCCCAGAGCGGCGGATCCATCCCTTAAGGCAGGCCTGCTCACTGTAGGCCCCCCAGCTCTTTTTGCACGACAATTCCCATAATCCCCAACCACAGTGACCAACAGCCAGGAATTATGGGAGTTGTCGGCCAATATCTGCAGGAGGGCCTACGCTGAGCAGGCCTGCCTTAAGGGGAATCTCTTCCAGTGCTGACACATGTAGTCTCCCATTCAAATGCAAACCAGGGTGGACCCTGCTCAACCGAGGGGACAAGCCATGCTCACTGCCAGAAGACCAGCTCTCCTCGTCTCCGTTGAAAAGAGCATGCTGCCGTTGGTTCATCCGAGTCTCTGTTTGTTAAAGTCTAAAATATATCATGCGGGGGCGGGAGGGGTGCAGCGTTTACATATAGTTGGAGAAAACCAAGCTGGCCGGTTTGTTCCTCCTCCCTCCCTCCTTGCCAGATGCAGTGTAGGAAGTAAAAAGGGAGATGGAGAAACTTCACAGCTGTTGGGTGAGGAGGAGGAGGAGAGAGAGAGAGAGAGAGAGAGAGAGAGAGAAGGCCAGCATTCATGGCGCTGAGGAATGGGTCTGGGGCACATCCCCCCTGGACTCACCTAAAAGACGTTTCTGCTACCCGACTTCCACCAGAGACGAAGAGGATGAAGAACCCAGCGACTGCTTTTCTGCTCCTAGCCGCTGTCTTCTCCGCCTGGTCTGAGCCTTCTCCCAGAAGTGAGTCCACTTACCTCTCCGTTACTCCTAGGGTTGCCATCCCCCCTGGAATTCCGGGTATCGCCTGGATTTTAAGCATCTCACCCGGACTGCTTAGCCCATCCAGATTCCAGCTTTCATTTAAAAAACAAAACAAAACAAAACACCTTACCTCTAGCCCTTGTAGAAGTGGAGTTATGGAGCAAAACGTGCAGTCCCTCTTCTGCTGCACCACTGGACTTGGATTAAGAGAGAGAAAGCACAGGATCCTAGCTGGGAAGGTTTCCCTTTCACAAGTTCAATAACCCACCGAGGAATGTTGCCTTGTTTGTTTTCAGCAGGAGATCTCAGTCGGGCAGTTGCGAGTATAGCTTGCTTTTGATGCGAATCACTACCTGCCTACCAGGCTGTGTATTGTAACATTTAAGGACTTGCTTGGCTTTACGTTCAATGCATGCCTACTTAGAAGTAAGCAACATTGGTTTCAATCAGATCTTCTCTCAAATAAGTGTGTACAGAATTGCAGCCTTCATTAAAAAGCTGTGCATTTTTATTTTTATGTTTGATTGCTGCTGTTAATGTGTCAAGGGAAATAGTCAGGCAAAGATATCTTCCCCAACTATTGTTGGTAAATATCCAGCGCAAATACAAGTCAGTTGGAAAGTGCAGCTGCTAATTTGCATATGGAAATTATTTGCAAGCCAACCTACATAATATGCAAATTAGGCACCCGGATTTGGAGATTGCCATCTTAATATTGTCTAATTCGTATTGAAATGGGGAAACACTGCTCTGTGTCTCTGGTTCAATTAGAAAATGTTGGGCAGGTGTTCACAGACTGGGGAGAGGGGAGGCTGTGAACTGGCTTCTGGTGCCCTTGTGGGGCGTGGGGGAATCTGGGAACAAGCCCCGAGTTCAAGGGGAGAGAGGGATCTACTGAGCAAGCAACGTGGAGCGTGCGGTCACTCCATCCCCCTCTCTCCCGCAGGTCGTCCCACGAAATCCTGCTGCTTCTACTTAGCAAGAGATCCAGTTCCAGCGTCGGCGGTGAAAACATATTCCTGCAACCGGGAGTTATGCGGGAAGGTAGTGATCATGTAAGGTGCCAAAGTGTTTGCTGAAAGAAAATCAGCCTCTGAAGGATTCTATCCGGATATTATCCGCCCCGATTCTGGGTTCCTCGATTCAGCCGGTGTGGTTCTCCAGGTGGCTGCCAGGTCCATTTCCTTGGGCAACGATCCGGGCAAATAGAAGCAACCAAGGAGCCCCGAGAGGTGCACATGGTGATGTTTATCCTCACAACAATCCTGTGAGATCGGTCAGGCTGAGTGAGACGTGAGCGGCCCAGAGTCACCCAGTGAGTTTCATGGCTGAAGGGGGATTTGAACCCGGGTCTCTCTGGGCCTAGTTCAGCATTCTAACCACCACACTAAAGTGGGTCCATATATAATTTAATTTTCCTACTCTGCATAAATGCATATCAATTACATATATAATTTAATTTTCCTACAATTGAATTTGCCTACACTATATTGGACAGCAGCGATATCGGAAAGGGCTGAAAGGCATCATCTTAGCGGTTTGGTGCTGCTAAGAGCTGGTTCGGTGACATTATGGGCGCTAGCCAATCGGTACCATCCCTATCCATAACCCCTTTGGGGGGACACTGACGATCGCCACTGGGTGCCCTCTCCCTCCTTCACAAGGATGTCTCTGACCGGAGGAATGAACACTCTCCTTCCTTTTGAAGGGGTAGAGGAGAGCAGGTTGCACAGTCCAGGCATGCCCTGCAAAAAGAAGCCAGATTTCGGCAGCTGCGCGGCTGGGGGGGGGGGTCAGTCCTGTGACTTGCCTCTGGGGGCAGCCCCAAGGCAGTGGGCCCCCAGACAACTGGCTCCCCTGGCCCGATGAGAGTTATGTCCGTCCCTGAATCTACTGAGCAAGCAGCGTGAGCCGTGAGGCCGCTCCCTCCCCCTCTGTCCCGCAGGTCGTCCCACGAAATCCTGTTGCTGCTTCTCAGCAAGAGTCCCAGTTCCGACGCCGGCCGTGGGCCCCATATTCCTACGACCGGGAGTTATGCGGGATGGTAGTGATCATGCGAGTAGAGCACAGAGAAATGCTTTACACAGAGGAATAATAAAGAAGGTGGATTCTTATCCCTGAAGGGCTCACAGTCCGAAACGGTTGAACATAGGAACAGCTGCTGTCTACTGAGTCAGACCCTTGGTCCCACTAGCTCAGGATTGCCTGCTCTGATTGGCAGCGGCTCTCCCAGGTTCCAGGCAGGAGTTTCTCTCCCAGCCCTACCTGGAGATGCTGCCAGGGAGGGGACCGGGGACCCTCTGCAGGCAGAGCCGATGCTCTGCCACTGAGCTACCGCCCCATCCGGGTCACCGGTGACATTGGCTCAGTGGCTCGATCCCGGCATGTTTGGGGAGTTTGGGCAAGAGGACCTTCTGGCCCGCTGCCCACCCCGTGTGCCTAGGAAGAGCTAATCACTCCTAATCATGGCTGGTGGAGCTTCTGGAGAAGCCATGGAGGGCGACCTGAGCCCTGTGTGGGCAAGTCCTTGGCTGCCATGTCGCCGTCCTGAGCCATCGACCAGCTTTGTGCCATTTCTGCAGGGGCGGGCTGCAAATCAAATCAATCCAGGACATAAAGCAACAGTCACGCCCCAAACTCTGTGTGTGTGTGTGTGTTGATCTCAGATCCGGGACCGCCAGGCCTCCTCTCCCCTGCCAATGGGCGTGCCTGTGGCTGAGGACTGTCGGGCCAGGGGAAGGAGCGACGTGGCCCTGAACCACGTCCCACCACCTCTCGCAACGCCCGTGGCAGACCTGAAGGCATCCGGAGCGTCGGGAGCCGGCTGAGTCCGACTGCTGCTTCCTCCCGCTCAGCACCGTCCATCCCGGGCCGGCAGCAACTCTCCGGGGGGCCTTGGCCAGCCCTACCTGGGGATGCCGCCAGGCACCACCCTCTGCGTCCAAAGCAGGAGCTTCGCCACTTAGCGAAGGCCCCGTTGTGGGATCTAGAGGGTTTTCCCGTTCATGGAGCGTCTTGAACTCCATGGGGCCTTGTTGGCTCTAGACTTCCATCAGGATCGGAGCGGATGGGGGGGCTTCAGGGCTCCCCAAAGGCCCCTGCGGAGGCTGGAGGCTGGGCCCTATCCTGCAGAGCCCCCCATCTTCCATCGAGGGGGAAGACAGACGCAATGTTTTTAGAACAGCAGAGTGGCCGGTGTGGAGGTCTCCTCACTGTCTTCCGTCCAGACGCCCCTTTTTCTGTCCCGGGGCAAGACACCCCCCCATCCCATTCCTGCCCCTTTCCATTATGGAAGGCACCGACTGGCAAGTGCCTGGGTGGTCACCCACCCACCCACCCCCCTGTCCTTGCTCATGGCTCTCAGGGAGGGGTCACAGCTCCATCGTCGCCCTCTGAAACTCTGGAGAGCTGCTGCCAATCAGTGTAGACCATGCTAAGTTAGATGGGCCAAGAGCCCGACTCCGTAGGCAGCAACTCCCTAGAGGATGGGACCACAGCTCAGTGGCAGAGCGTCTGCTTTGCAGGCGGGAGGTCCCTAGTCCAATCTTGGTTCTTTCCCAGTTAGTGCTGGGAACGAGCCCTGCTTGAAACTTGGGAGGGCGGCTGCCGGCCCGTGCAGAGACGGTGTTGCTAGACGCGTCCCGGTATCCGGCAGCTCCCCATGTTGTTTGTGAACTCTGATCTATCCAGTACATGCAGTGATTGGGTTATGATGTGCCCCGTGCAGGCAGCCCGGTGTTTGTTCTCTCTCCGTCACATCACCCAAGAAGCATCCAGGCCGCAGTTCTACCACCTGAAACCTTTTCTTCTTCTTCTTTCCCCCCTTTCCCTTTTTCAAGAACGGAGGTGTGTGATGCGGCCGGTGGTGGGCTTTCCCTTCTTTGGCCCGTGGCCAGCTGTCCTTGGAGCACACACAAGCGCAGGCTGGCAGACTTTGTCCAGGCGGTGCTTTCGGAGCAACAGGCGTGCCATGCGCTCTCTCTCTCTCTCTCTCTCTCTCTTCCCCCCACATCTCAGAGACCGGACTTCTTCAGCATCTCACCGCCCCTTTCCACCGCTGGCACTGGCCATGGGGCGGACTCCCAAAGATGCATGAATAAGAAACCCAAAGGCAAAGTTAGCCTTCAAGGACCGGATTGTCACCCCCCCCCCGAGGGAGAACCTCCTGGCTGGCCGTGGGGAGGGGAGGGGGACGTGGCCCCAGAGACCAGGCAGGCGCACATCTGGCCCGGCTTCTGCGGTGGGCTCCATCACCTGCGCGCCTCTGGATTGCTCCACAAGATCCGTTGAGATTTCTGGGAAGAACTGGGGGGTGATCCTCTCCCCGAGCAGGCGAGTGGGGCTCTTCGGTCCTTGCCGTCACCGCAGGCGACGTTCCAGAATGCGGCCAGGAGGGATGTGGGGAGCTGCTGCCTTCCCGAGTCAGAGCATCGGTCCCTCTAACTCTGGGTTGCCAGCACTGACCGGCAGCAGCTCTCTGAGTCCTCAGGCAGGAGTCTCTCCCGGTTCCGCCTGGAGTTGCTGCCAGGAATTGAACCTGGGACCTTCTGCGTGCAAAGGAGATGCTCTTCTGCGGAGCTACGTCCCCATCCTCAGAAGAGTGGTCTGCTTTCGATAGGAAGCTGCCATATCCTGAGTCAGGCCGCTGGTCTATCTCGCTCAGGGTGGTCTGCACATTCTCTAAGGAACCTTGGAAAGCAGCCTCTGGTCAGTGTAGGGGACCCTGAGGTGGATGAGCCCATGGTCTGAAACAAGGCCCTTTGCTAGAAAAGGGATGGGGCTTTAGTTCAGTGGCAGGGCATCTGCTTTGCAGGCAGAAGGTCCCAGGTTCCAATCCTAGCAGGATCTCCAGGTGGAAAGCTTGGAGAGCCGCTGCCAGTCAGTGTTGTCAACCCTGAGCTAGATGGGCCCATGGTCTGACTCAGCAGGCAGCAGCTTCCTGTATGCTATAATACCCAGCTCAAAGTTTCTGAAGCAACAACTGAGCAGGGCTATGTCCTCTGTTTGTGGGCGCCTTCTGCTTGGCCACCGTGAGAGAGGCAGGATGCTCCACTTTGGTCTGTGGGGCGCGACTCGTGGTTCCATGGTGGCTAAAGCGGAGCCTCCATATTCAGAAGCAGTATACCACCGGACAAGAAATGTTTAATTTTTAAAAAAAATTTTTAAAATTGCATTTTTGTACTGCCTAGTGTAGAAATCTCTGGGCGGTGTACAGATTAAAATATAAAACAAAACATTTAAAATGAATTTAAAAACAGATCAAAATCCCAATAAAAACACCCGTTAAAATTTAAAATTTTCAATCAATCAACAAATATGTATATGCCGCTTTTTCAACAAAAGTTTCCAAAGCGGTTTACGCAGAGAAATAATAAATAAATAAGATGGATCCCTGTCCCCGAAGGGCTCCCAATCTAAAAAGAAGCATAAGAGAGACACCAGCCACAGTCACTGGAGAGGTGTTGTGCTGGGGGTGGAGAGGGCCAGTTACTCTCCCCCTGCTAAAGAAAGAGAATCACCACATTAAAAAGGTGCCTCTTTGCCAATTTAGCAGGGGAGTTAGCACCAATATCTGGTTGATTGATTGACTGACTCACTGATTAAGTGCCATCAATCTAGTGACCACGTAGAGAGATTCTCTCCAGGATGATTTGCCTTCAACTTGGCCTTGAAGGTCTCTCCGTGGTGCATTCGTGGCTGTCGTCATCGAGACCACTACAATATCTAGACTGCTAAAATGGAACCTCCACCTTCAGCAGCAGTATACCCCTGAACACAAGACGCTGGGGATGATCCACGGGGTTGGAGGGGTTGGGGGGTGGAATTACTCCCTCCATGCTGTGCTTGAGGCAAGCCACACTCCTGGCTGTGTCCGGTGATGTTTACAACACCCCAGATCTCAAGTAGCTGCTGATGAGCAGGTGGTGAGCTGAGCTCCTCCCAGGTTGCAAAGGGGAGTTTCACTGGCGATGACAGACATGGAGACGGCAACCTTTCCCTCTCCCTCTGCCTCTCTCCTTTTCGCAGGGCAAAAGAGTTCCATTGCAGGAGCTGTGGGGTTAGGCACACAGGCATCACAAATGCCCGTCCGAGAATTTAGCAGTTGTGTCAGGCTGCTGTGAAATGTATAAAACGTGTCACGTGGGACAGAGGCGGCGGCCACCTTATACTGAGTCAGACCACCGAGCTTGGTATGATCTACTCTGACAGGCAGCAGATCGACAAGATTTCAGGCAGGGGTCTTAATTCCCAGCTGTCAATCAATCATTCTTATGGTCTTGGACCAGCACAGCCAGCCCTACCTGGAGACGCTGCCTGGGCCTGAAGCTGGAACTTTGGTCCTCCAGCTGTGGTCAGACTACGGCTCCCGTCATCCCCGGCTATTGGCCACTGCAGCTGACAATGTTTCGCCCTTCCCAAATTTTGCAGAAGGTGTCGATTTGAATGGGTTTTCAAAACCTGAATTCGAACGCCGGGTAGAAATTGTCAAAAACAAATAGACACAAACACACACTCTTCGCCCTCCTGTATGTGGTCATGCTGGCCAGCTGTTTCCTGTGGCAGTGAGTTCCAGGGGTTGTTTGTATCCATTGCCTGGCCTGGCCTCCAGCGGAGACAGGGGACTGGGTCTGAGGGCCAGTTCCTGGCAAATTGCTGTGGTTCCCTATCACCCAGGCCCTGATGCTGTTGCTAGGAGCGCAGTCTGCCATTTATTTATATTCATTATTACTTTATTGAAGTTATTTCAAGTTTGCCCATCACTGCCCCTGGCTCAAAACAAAACAAAACAAAAACCCTGCTCTTTTTTGGTATATTGTTTTGACAATGGCCTGGTTTCTTCTGTTTTTCTTCTGTATTTGTTTTGTGTTGTGAGCCCAGCTTGGGTTGCTTTCTTCCAAAACAGAAAAACAAAATATAAATATTGAAGAACTAGTCGGTGAGGCCCAAGTCATTTCGTGTGTTCTTTCACTTCTAGGAAAGCTCAGCTAATTAAATACACGTAACAGAATGTCCTGTTAAGGTGCTTACAAAATGTGTTATCTGTAGGTAATCAAGGGAAACATTCTTCAAATTATCTAATTTGAAGAAATGACAGAATCTATTCCAAAAATTACCCACATTTCCCCAAAATGTCACCTTGCACATGCTAGCGTAAAAAGTCATGCCTTCGGCTAATTTAAAGGGCAGGACTGTGCATGCAACATTTGTTATCGGTCGGTAATCAGGAAGGAAGAGAGTCAGAATTGCTTTTAAAATGTCCTTGGATGGTTCACTGTGTAAATACAAAAAGTAGCGCATTGAGCGCCTCCCTGCGGCAGGATGGCGCATGCAAAACGTGGGGTCTACTCTGCAAGCAGCATGGCCCGATTTCGCCCAAACAACCCGCTCTGCAAAGCGACCCCACTCAGCGCCCAAAGCAAACACAGAGCCATTCTGCCGGCCTGGCTGCCTTCTGCGCAGGCGCTGGCTCTTGAAGCATTGGGGGGGGGGCGTAGGGGGTGTCAGTCTGGGGGTAGGAGCGCCTCTGACCTGCTCGGTTCCTATGGGGAGTGACAGTGGCCGGGGGGGGGGGGGGGTTGGAGCCATCCTCCCTTTCGGGGGTGTGTGTGTGTGTGGAGCCAGGATTCCTGGGTTCTTCCCGTGAGGGCAAAAGTGGGCGTAAGCGCCGGACTCCTGGGTTCCCTTCGAGCGGGAGGAGGGGCGAGTACCGCCTGGGTTTGGGGTCTCTGCTGATCTCGGCACCCAGAGGTTGAGCCAGAACTCCTGGGTTCTGGAGCGGACCGTGGGGACTCCTCGTGAGCTTAAAAATAAAAATAAAAATGGGGGGGGGGAGTTGTGATGTCTTTAAAAACGGGTGTTGTGTGTCAACCTCTCTGAGTCCGGTTTAAGGGGAAATGCGAACGCCAAAGTAAAAGGGGAAAAGGCAGCAGGTGAAAATCCTGACCCTGCTGCTCCTCTCTGGGAGCTGAATCGTGATGACCCCACAGACTGCGCTCAAGGCTGCCTTTCGCGGGAAAGAAGAGGACTGTGCTGGGGGCGAACCTCGAGGCTGACCCCGATGGTCAGCGCTGCCCAATGCGTCACCTGGTGTGTCTCTGCCTGTGGGCTGCCAAGTGGGGCTTTGGTGTGCTAGGGGTCCCCAGACGCGGTCAGACTACAACGCCCATCATCCCTGCTGTGGTGGCCTGGTGGGGGTGGGGGTGATGGGAGTTGTAGTCCAGCCACATCGGGGCTAACCTCTGGCTGCATGCAGGTGATCTTGTTCTCTTAGGAGGAGCTGGGGAAATAGACGGTCCGGAGATCTCCTGGGGATTGCTTTGGGGACTGTGGAAGTTGGTCCACCGTCCTGGGTCCTTCGGGAGGGAGGTGGCCTCTGTGACCGAGGAGTGTCTGGCCGCTGGGGTGGGTCAAAGTGAGTGGAAGCCCAGCGATTTGGGATTCAGGGAGTTAAGCAGCAGGCGCCCACCTGAAACCTTGGCGCGCTGCTGCCGGTCAGGGTTGGCAGTATTGAGCTTGAGGCTCCAATGGTCGGACACGGCAGGAGGCAGCTTCCGGTGTTCCTGTGAGCTGGGCCTTCTTTGGAGTTGAGCGTGCTGGGCATGGACTCCGGGGTTCTTGGCAAAATTCGGGGGCGGGGGGGGGGCTTCAGTGGCGATCGCTAAAAGATGAACGTCCTGCTTCTCAACGCAAATGTTCCCGAAACGGTTGACCCCAAGGGGTTCCCTGCTGGGTTCCTTCACCTGGATGATGGGAATTTGGAGCCTTCTGCGTGCCACCGGGCAGGGGCTCTTCCCACAGCAGATTCCCCATCCCTCCAGGGGGAATATCTTGCAGGGCTCACACATGGAGTCTCCCATCCCAAGGCCAACCAGGGCAGACCCTGCTTAGCAAAGGGGGTAGGCCATGCTGGCTGCCACAGGACCAGCTCTCCTCCCACCAGGAGTGGGAAGCCAGGGGAAGATGCCAGGCAAGAATAGATGTATATTTGGTCCAAACCTTCTGCTGCCTTCTACTGAGTCAGACCCTTGGTCCACCTCGCTTAGCGTTGTCAACACTGATTGGCAGTGGCGCGCCAGGATTTCACGCAGGGGGCTTTCTCCACCCCGCCTGGAGCGGTCCTTGAACCCAGGACAAAAGGACATAAGAGCAGCCCTGCTGGATCAGGCCCCCCAAGGAAGCCCATCTAGTCCAGCCTCCTGTTTCACACAGTGGCCCACCAGATGCAGGAGTTGAAAGGGGCCGGCCCTCCCTCCTGCTGCTGTGACTCCCTTGCAACTGGGATCCAGAGGCATCCTGCCTTGGAGGCTGGAGGTGGCCTATTGCCCTCCGACTAGTAGCCCTTGATAGACCTCTCCTCCCCTCTTAAAGCCATCCAGGTTGTTGACTGTCACCCCATCTTGTGGCAGAGAATTCCACAGAGAATTCCACCTTCTGTATGCTCATCACAGAGTGTGAGAATTGGAAGGGTGACTCCTCACTTCTCTCTCAGCCTAACCTACTTCACAGGGTTGTTGTGAAAGAGAAACTCAAGGATGTAGGACACCGCTCTGGGCTCCTTGGAGGAAGAGCGGGATATAAATGTAACAATAATAATAACAATAACAAGGGACCTTGAACGTCTTTTGAGGGCAGGAATCCGCTACAGCCTCTCTAACAGGTGGCCATCCAGCCTCTGTTTGAAAACCTCCAGCCCCCCCCGCCCCCACTGCATGAGGCAGACTGTTCCACAGGCCAACGGCTTTTTCAGTTTGGAAATGCTTCCAAATGTCTATCCTAAACCTACTTCCTGGCCATTTCGACTCATCGGTTCCGTGCCTCAGGAGCAACCGAAAACACGTCTTAGGTTGGGCGACAGCTGTTCATGGCGATGGAACCTGCTCGTTTAAAGGCAGTCTACCTTGCGGGGGACTCCCAACAGCGAGGGAAGGGTCCTGCGCATGGCCCTTCTCCTTGGCGGCCCTTCAGATGCTTGAAGACTGTTCTCGCCTCCCCTTTCCGTCCTTTCTTCTCCGGGCTAAAGCGACCCGGCCTCTTCAGCCATTGCTCACACGAAATACAGGGTCTTCCTTGCTTCTTAGCGCCTGGAAACTTCGGGAGTGAGACCTCCGCTCCTGGCCTGGGGCTGCAGAAAGTGATACCGGAGCCAGTTCTCGTTAGGACGAAGCAATCAGCAGAAAATCTCCAGGCTGCCAGGAAGGAACTGCTGCCTCTCCCCCCCCCCCAACACTGTGGGGATTTTTAACATTAGCCCGTTTCTTGCTGCTCCAAAAGTCTTTGCTTTTGAAACGCAGTCGGCCCACTGGGCACCTGGGCAGGCTGGACAGGAGACGCAATTTGCAGACTTCTGGACCAGCCGGCTGCAAGACTGAAAACCTGGCTGCTGTTTCAGGTTAAAGCCAGCTTGAGCTGCTGGCCATTCAAAAGGAGCTTTTTGGCTGGGCTGGGCCCCTTCTGGCTTCTGATCGGGTCCCTTTCCGGCAGACGGCGGGGGGGGGGGTCTTCAATGCCCCAGAATCCTCACTGGGTCTGCAGAAATAAAGAGAAAGATGGTTAATGATGGTTTTCTTCTTCTTCTTTTATTGCATTACATTTTTACTGTATTATTTCTCTTTCCTTAGAGCGGGGGTCCCTCGATGCTGTTGAATTCCCAACTCTCGGCTACAACAGTCGCCTCAGCATCGTCGGGGGGACCCAGCTCGAGAATCCGTATTCTAAAGTTTCAGGCCAAACCGCTGTGCAGACCTTTGTGGCGCTGTGTAATAATCCTGCTTTGTAGATTGTTGGATTAATTGTGTTTTCTCATTCATGTTCATTCGCTGGGCTTGTGTACCGTTTTACTGGTGGGTGGTGTGTCTGATCTGTGTGTTTTTAGATTGACCCCACCTCTTTTGCATCTAATCTGATCAAATGCGACTTAAATCAGTAGAGACCGGTTTGTCAATGGCGACTCGCCTATGGCGAGTGGTGAATTCTCTCCTGGTGACCACACATGGCATAGTTTATAAGCCGAAAGAGAGCTGGTTGCACATGTGCATCCGGGTTTGCAGCATACGTGGCTTCTCTTGCCTTGTGTGGGCAGGCGTCTTGATGGGCCTCTTGCCCAATCTGAAGTGTATGTGCCATGGCTTCCAGCCTTCTGCGTTGGCACCGAAGTGGCTCTTTGAACCGACAGAAACTTGCTTCCAAGGGCACACAGCTTAGATTGCACCGTAAATGAATGAGCTTCTGTTCTCAGATCTGTGTAAATCTGCATCGGAGCGATCCGGCAATTCGGAAGTAAAAAAAACGTTATTCTCGTCGTCGGGCGACATTCAGGTCTGTATCGCGGGAGAGGCGTTTCCTCCTGTGTCTCTGAGACACTTAAACTTGCTTAACTGGTGTACTGTCCTTGCACTCTCCTAGGTCTGCACAGCTTTGGCCTCTTTCAGTCTGATCTTGGAGAGGCTGCCAGGGAGGGAACTTGGAACCTGCAGATGCTCTTCCCAGAGCGGCTCCATCCCGCGCTCACTCATGTAGTCTCCCATCCAAATGTAAACCAGGGTGGACCCTACTTAGCAAAGGGGCCCATTCATACTTGCTACTACCAGGCCATCTCTGCTCCCTATAGTTTTGGCAGGGAGGTGCAAATCTGTTTTTAGACATTCCAGGGTGACAGGGTGCCTTGGATTAGACATGTACCCCGTTTTGCGTTGTTTATTTAAAATGTTTCTACCCCACCCCTTCGTTGTAATACTTCCCCGGGTCAGCTCACAAAATGAGTAAAGCAGAGAAAATGTGAGCGCCAGTGTGGACTAGTGGTTAGCAGTGTTCCCTCTCACGGGGATTCCCTGATGTTGTGGACTACAACTCCCAGGGTCTATGGCTTTGGCTTGGGGATTATGGGAGTTGTAGTCGTCAACATCTGGGAACCCCTGTTATTTATTTGATTTATTTCCTCCCCTTCCAAAAATGGCTCGGGGCAGTTTACACCAAAATTTTAAAAAAGTGTTAGGGGGTATTGGGCCAGGACCAGGGTGACCCGGAATCAAACCCCCCGGGGGGCTCAGCCAAGAAACTCACTCAGCGACTCTGAACCAGTGGCTTCTCTCTCGGCCTAGCCTACCTCTCAGGGTCGTTGTGAGCACAACCGCAGCGCTGGGCTCGGTCTCTCCCTCCCTCCTGCAGCGTGACGGGACGGGCGTGGTCAGCGGCCAAGCGGGTCCTGGGCGGCCTGGCTTCCTCCCTCTCCACCGGCCTCTCCGGGGGCGTCTTCTTCCTCCAGTTCCTGCAATGGCGGTACTCCGCGGAGAACCAGGAGAGCATCCAGGCCCTGCCGGCCCTGCCCGCCCCGCCTCCCCCCACCCGCCTGGGCCACGGGGCTGGCTCCCCGCTCCTGCCCCGGCTCTGCCGCAAGATCCGCACCAAGGACACCGCCCTCTCCGCCTCCGGCTTCGGCTTCTGCTACCCCTGCGCCTACGGCTACGTGAAGCGTCGCCAGCGGTGCCCCGTCACGGGCCACGCCACAGAACTCCAGCACCTGGTCAAACTGGACACGCCTGGAAACTCACTGGCGCCACACGGCTTGGGTCCCCATGGCTTGTGGGACTACGACTCCCATCACCCCCTGCCGCCGCGGCTGCAGTGGGGCGTGATGGGGCTTGTAGTCCAGCCCCACATTGGGGAACTTCTGCTCCACAGAGACACAGTGTTGTGCTTTGTGGCAGTCAGTTGCCAGAATACCTGACCTCTGAGACCCTGGATGGGCATCATACTCCCTGCACGAAAGGGAGCCAAGCGCCGACCACTAAGAATTCTCCCGTTAGCTCACGCGGCTGATTATCCCCAGCAGCTGGGAGCAGAGGGAGGTCAGCCGAGTGAGAGACCCATAGGTTGGGGCTGCACAACTGGCATCGGAATCCCGCTGGTTTGGGACTCCCGTCATCCCCAGCCACAGTGGCCCAAAGGGATGATGGGAGTTGTAGTCCAACGTCTGGAGACTGGAGACGTCTGGCCTGGAGGGCCGGCCACAACCATCCCTGTTGGTTTCCCTACCACACCCTCGCCAAATGACCCCCGACAAATCCCAGAGGGGTTGGAGGGAGTGTTTCCAAAGGCCAAAGCTCTCTTGGAGTGACACGACATCTCTGCAGCCTTCCGTTTTTTTAGAAAAAATAAAGGGGCGCGATGTACGAACGCCCCCCCCGTTGCCCGGCTGTTTGGGTTCTATGAACGCATCATCACTGGAACAAGGGACTGCCAAGTATAGAATGTATTAAAAACGGCTTGAT
Source organism: Hemicordylus capensis (assembly GCF_027244095.1). Classification (NCBI taxonomy): domain Eukaryota; kingdom Metazoa; phylum Chordata; class Lepidosauria; order Squamata; family Cordylidae; genus Hemicordylus; species Hemicordylus capensis. The sequence continues at coordinate 206,236,932 of NC_069658.1, read as the reverse complement.
CAAGAGCGCGATCCTTGTGCTCCGAATATTTCGACATACGTTTGTTTGGTCCCCATCACCAGCACTTAAGAACTTCATTCCTTAGCTGGAAAACCTCTCCTCCCTCTGTGCCCAAAGGGTGCCAATTTCAGGTCAATCTCAGGTCAGTCTCAAGGAAACTTCCTTTCCCATCTTCTAAATGTCCCAATTCATTCAAAAAGGTGGGGACTGTTTCTCCCCCTGCCCCCCCCCCTGCACCTTGCAGGCAATAGGGAAAGAGAACTTGGTGAGCTATTTCCCAAGCTCTCAAAATATCCCTCCGCGATCTCTGTCGTTTTCCAACGAAAAATAACGGGGGAGCCATTTCCCACTGGTCCCAGCAGACGGGGGTGCTTTTTCTTGGTGCTAGGAGGGCCGTTTAAGAGAAGGAGCCCTCTCTTAAGGGGGAAAGCGCTGGGAAAGACGACGACGGAGATTTATATACAACGATGTATATTTATATACCACTTTTCAACCCAAGTTCCCAAAGTGGTTTACATAGGTATAAATAAATCAAGAGGGTCCCCTGTCCCGAAAGGGCTCACAATCTAAAAAGCGAATATAAGACAGACCCCAGCAACAGCCACTGGAGGGATGCTGTGCTGGGGTCGGAGAGGGCCAGTTGCTCTCCCCCTGTAAAATAAAGAGAATTGCCACTCTTAAAAGGTGCCTCTTGGCTCAGTTAGCAGGGGCCTTTCCCAGCACTCCCAAGAGGTTGCAGGGGCTTAAGAGGGCTCCGTTTCCCTTAAAGGAGCCCAGGCGCTGGGCAAAGCGTAACACGGCATGGGGTCAGGCAGGGTCCCCTCTAACGGAAAATCCCAGATGTTGTTGACCACAACTCCCAGCATCCTCAGCCAAAGCCCACTGCAGCTAGGGATTCTGGGAGCTGTAGTCAGCGTCATCTGGGATTCCCTCTGACAGAGAACCTAGCTTTGACCCAAGCATCACACAGGCCCAACAGGCAATTCGCCAGGGGGAGCGCTCTTTGGGCTGATGGGGACAGCCACTGGCCCCCAGACCTCCCAACGAAGAAGTCTGACGCAGCTGAAGGAGCAATGTGTCTGCAGAGGGTTCGACTGCAGGTGCATGCTGTGATTGCGTGGAGGGATCTCCGGAGCCTGTCCTGGGCCCAGTGCAAGCACTTCCATGGAGCTCTGCAAGCAGTTTATGGACATCCGAAGAGCCCTGCTGCCGGATCAGGCCCAAGGAGGAGGCCCATCTAGTCCAGCATCCTGATTCACACAGTGGCCCACCAGAGGCCTCGAGGAAGCCCACAGGCAAGAGCTGGAAGGGGCAGGCCCTCCCTCCTGCGGCTGCTGCCCTGCAACTGGGATTCGGAGGCATCTTCCCTCTATTGATTGAATTCCGATACCGCCTAATATAGAATTCTCTAGGTAGTGTACAAATGAAAACAGGACACAAAGTATATCACTTAAAATTCACAAAGCAGATAAAAATCACAATAGAGAAAAATACATTCTTAGCTATCTATTTTATCTATTAAAACATATTATTTATCTAAGAGAAGAAGAAGACGACCAGCAGCAAGGTGGGTGGACTCGATGAGGACAGCCATGAATGCAGCACCAGGAGACCTTAAAAGCCAAGTTGATCATCCTGGAGAGACTCTCTCTGTGTGGTTGCTCAGAATCGACACCGACTTGACGGCACTTAATCAATCAATCAATCAAAAACACATTAAGATTTAAATTTCAATTAAAAGCCTGGGAAAATAGGAATTTCCTTTGCAAATATCCCTTTGCAAGTACATAAAGGAATTTCCTTTGCAGACCCCTGCTAACTTGGTGAAGAGGCACCTTTTAATGTGGTGATTCTTTTATTTAGCAGGGGGAGAGCAACTGGCCCTACCCGCCCCCAGCACAGCATCCCTCCAGTGACTGTTGCTGGTGTCTGTCTTATGTTTCTTTTTAGATTGTGAGCCCTTTGGGGACAGGGAGCCATCTTCTTTATTTGTTATTTCTCTGTGCAAAGCGCCCTGAGCCATTTTTGGAAGGGCGGTCTAGAAATCGAATACATACATAAATAAATGTAACTCCCCCAGAGCAAAAGGAGACACTTCTGAGCTGCTTTTCTACACATAAGGCATAGCACACACCTTTGGGCGCCCACAGTGAGGCTAGGCTTTTTAAGCACTGGTGGGTTAGTGGTACGGGACGTCGAGGAGGAATCATGCAAACCGCTAAGACTGCTCAGCATTCTAGGTTACCGAGTCGTTGTATGGTTTCACGCGTCAACGTTTGCAGAAAACCCTCACCTGTTAAAAGAAAGAAAGGAAAGGAAAGAGAGATCGTGGTTACTAATCACAAAGGAAGGCCAGCCCGGTTTTTACACAATGCACGTCTCGGTGAGCTCAAAGCTCCTTTGCAGCTCTGGAATTAGGAGGCGGCCTCAGACAGATCCTGGGTCCATCGCGCTCAGGATTGTCTGCCTTGGCTGGCAGCAGCTTCTCCAAGGTTGCAAGCAGGGGTCTTTCGCAGGGATTGCGCCTGGGACCTTCTGCGTGCAAAACAAATGCTCCATCCCGAAAGGTGGCAGGCATTAGTATCCCATCCAGGCCCTGAGCACAGAGAGTCCTGCTTAGCTTCAATCAGGTGGTGTTTCATAGCTCCTTCCCTCACACAGACAAGGAAATCTGATGGAGATTTAATGACGGGAGGAGAGCTGGTCTTGTGGGAGCCAGCATGAGTGGTCCCCTTTGCTAAGCAGGGTCTGCCTTGGTTGACACTTGGATGGGAGACTACATGTGAGCACTGAAAGAGATTCCCCTTCGGGAATGGGGCCAGAACTCTGGGAAGAGCCCCTTCCTGCTTGTATGCAGGAAGGTGCCAAGTTCCCTCCCTGGCTGGGAGAGACTCCTGCCGGCCATCTTAGAGAAGCCGCTGCCAGTCTGGGTAGACAATCCTGAGCTAGATGGACCCAGGGTCTGACTCGGTATAGGGCAGCTTCTTCTATTCCTAAAAGTCTATTCAGCAACAACTCCATTTTCTCCTTCCCCTTCCCCTCCCTTTCCTTTTCTCACTCCCCTGCCCCATCGCACAGGATGCCCACCCCTCCCCAGATAAATGTCCAAACAAACAGCAAAAGATTCCTGGACAGGTGCCTGTATGGTGAGCCCTTCGGCCCTGGCAGTCATTTTACCCCAAACTAGCAGCAGTCCAGCCTCAACCCCCAAGGGGTCAGCGGCAACCAGCCCTCCGCGGCCAGTGGGCAATCCAGGCGCTCCCCATCCCCGGAGCAGAGAGGGCCCCCTGCACCAACCGGCTCGGAGAGAAGATGACCTGATCACGTCCTGGTCAGAGTCCCAACCGCAGTCGGGGCAATACCAGGCCAGACTAGACTTCGCTCATCATGGCCGATCCCACAGGCGGGTCTCGCACACACACCCCAGCCGTTGTTCGCCCCACGGCAATGCAGCCAAACCTTCTTTCCTTCTTTCCAGCTTGACTTGAAAATGGGGTGACTCGAGAGAGAGAATCCATGCTGGACATGGCCGTGGCCAATACCCGGAAGTTTTCCACACGGGGCTTGCCTTCTATCTCGCATCTCTGGGACGGAGGGGGGGTGTTCATATATCGGCCAGTTTTACCCCGACGTTGATTCTCACGCTAGAGTGTAACCTGATTTATATCTGGTGCGGGGGATTCGCTTTTTGTGTCAGGTGTTGGAGGTAACTTTGAGTTTTCAGCAAGGCCTTGCAGAAAACTTGTGGTAAAGCCTGCTGTGTGGAGAACCTCTGGGGGCGGGAGGGAGGGAGAGAGAGAGAGAGCTACACCAGTTTCCCCAATTTTTGCAGTGGGGAAAAAAATGTTAAAAGATGCAAAACAACACAGCATTCATAAAACCAGGGGTTCCCAGGGTTGATAAAATCTGATGGGTTTTTTGTTTGTTTGTTTGTTTGTTTTAAACCCTTCAAAACCAGGTTTTTAATCAATTAAATTGGATTTTAATTCTTTTTTAATCATTAAAAAAAGCACCTAGGTCAAAGAGATGATCAGGAATATTAATCATAACTTCTCGTTATATTTGATGAACATGTTAGCAGCAGTATATGGGAATGAGAGATAAGAGACTGGATCAGTCCTACTCTGCAGGTGGTGTGCATGCAGCACACACAAACCAGTGCTGGATCAATGAATACAGAGAGAATTGGGGTGGATGTAGTAGATCTGGGAGAGGAGGAGGAGGAGTCTGGATATAAAAGCAGGAGGAAGGGGAGGGGTAGAAAGTGAAACCGAAAGTGAACAGACCACACCCAAGCCAAACAGGGGAAACTTTTTCTGAGTGTATCTTCCACTGTAGAAGGGAAACACCCATCATGGCAGGAGGGAATCAAGAGACCCCATTTGGGAAAACAATATTGTAATGACGTTTCTGTACCTGTAATACGAGAGTGCAAAATGCACACCGTGCAACAATGAAATGAAAGGCCTGGTTGCCTGAAAGAAACAGCATTCATTTTATTTAACACTTCTGTTCTGCTCTTCCTCCAAGGAGCCCAGAGTACATAGTTCAGTTTCTCCTCCCCACAACCCTGTGAAGTAGCTTAGGCTGAGAGAGAAGTGACTGGCCTAGAGTCACCCAGCTAGTCTCATGGCTGAATGGGGATTTGAACAATGGGGATTTGAACTCAGGTCTCCCCGGTCCTAGTCCAGCACTCTCACCATTACACCACGCTGGTACTCTGAACATCACACACAGGGGACATGAGAAGTGTGTACCTACCTTCTGAAAATGAAACCCCCTTGGCTGGAGACATGGAAGCTGCCACATACGGAGTCAGACCCTTGGTCCATCTATCTCAGGATTGCCTACCCAGACTGGCAGCGGCTTCTCCAAGATTGCAGGCAGGAATGTCTCTCAGCCTGTCTTGCAGATGGAACCTTCATGCATGCAAGCAGGCAGGCAGGCAGGCAGGCAGGTGCTCTCCCCAGAGCGGATTCCCCATCTCCTAAGGGGAACATCTGACAGTGCTCACACATGTGGTCTCCCATTCAAATACAAACCAGGGTGGACCCTGCTTAGCAAAGGGGCCCATTCGTGTACCCTGGGGTTTGAGCTCACTTGGCATCCCCAGGCAGGGCTAAGAGCGACTGTAACCTTGGAGAAGCTGCTGCCAGTCTGTGAGGACAACACTGAGCTAGATGGACCAAGGGTCTGACTCGGTAGAGAGCAGCTTCCTATGCAGTTATTTTGCTTTGCATTATTTTTAATGCATTTACATTTAACAATAATAATAATAATTCCTTGACCCTTCCCCCATGCATCAACACTGGGTATCTCCTCTTTTTTAAAGGCACGCTTGTTTTCCTCGCTTTCTCTCCACCCTTTTCCGCACAAACTTACCTCTTGGCTCAAAGAAGCTCCGCGCACCGCCCTCTCGGCTTCCGCCCTCTCTCCGCTCTCAGCCAATCGCAGCTCCGGAGGCCTGGTCACGTGGTGAACAAGAACAGCCAATGGCCGCCCCCGGTGCCTCGGCCGCGTGTGGAACTTTCACTCTCATGTTTGCCTGGGATCTAGAGGAATAAGGCAGGAGCGCGCTACGCCCGAAACACTCCCGGCTCCCAATCGAACGCTGGCCACTGGCCAGATCGTGCAGAGTACGGAGCAAGTCCAGTTGGGGGAATCCGTTTTACCCGGCCTGATCCATCCCTGCCTGTGCATGGAGGGCGTTGCCCGTGGCCACGATCCCGTGGAAGCCGGAAATGTCGCTGCAAAGCCAGTAGCTCTTTTGCCAACTCATTCTTGGACTGTGCGCGCTGGACAGAGAGAGGTGGGCAAACTCAGGCCGATCCCTGCTGGCCCAGGGTTGAGCGGCTGGGGGCTGCCTCCAGGCTGTGCTGCTTGCCACACACACACAAATGAGCAGAAGCGTGTCATCCTGTGGAGTTTTCTCGTTGTAAAATGAAGGTGGCAGGCAAGAACGCAGTAGGTGAGCATACAGGGGTCTCATGCAGATGATGCAGTAGCTATTAATAATTATACTTCTATTAAAGATCATCACTCTGCAGTGTGACAGCAGTTGCTGGAAACATCTGTCTTGGCTTTATTTCTTGTGGCTTGGCTTGATCTAAAGACCTGGGAAATTCCTGGGGATGTGACGGGGTGGGGGTGGGAGGAAGGAGAAACCACCAATTTTGGAATTATTGGCAGGAGAATATGGCAGAGGAGGTTGGAAGAGGCAGGTGGTGGGGAAAGAAGAGCTCTCTTGTGGAGGGACGGTGAAGGTCCTGAATTTTGTGGGGTGAAACGTGTCTTTCTTTACAAATGGGTCCATCTCAGCCACGGAAACTTGTAGGAGTGTCTTAATCCAGGGGTGCATAACTCAAATGCCCCAGTGGGCTGAAACCAGCCGTGACTTGGCCTGTGGGGGCCGAGGCCAAAATTAAAACAACAAAAGCATTTAAATGTGCAGCTCTTAGTCTTCTTAACACATTTCCTATAATTAGAAGTGACTTCAGTCCGACTGGAATAATTCTAGAGCAAGGTTTGACAAATCCCAGGCGCCAGGCATCCAGGGCGCCTAGAAATTTAACCGTGGTGCCTCGTTTAGGATATCCAGAGAGAGACTCATTCAATAAAACCGTGATTGGTCCCAGGAGGCCCTGTTTCTGTTCCAGTGCTTGCAAAGGGCATAAAGGGAAGCCAAGCTCCTCTCCCCTCCGCAATGTCCATCACTAAGTCTGGTCATTTGGGCTGGCTCCTAAATCTTTGGGCTGGCTCCTAGATCCAGAGAAAATTAGTCAAGACCTGCTTTGCTCCCCCTTCCCCCTGATTGTCCCCCAGTTTCTTCTTCTGTGTGCAACGCTTTCTGTTCTTGATAAATTCCGTATATTCAGCAGTATCTTCAGTCTGGTTTTGGAAAGGGTCCTTGTGGAACTATTTGGGAGAGGCTTTCCAAGGTCACTGCAAAGTTGCAGTTCTTAGAATCACCCGGGTTCTGCGGACTGTAGCTGTACAGCATCAGGAAATAGGAATACGACAAATATTGATACCCCGCTTCTCAAGAAAAGTCCCCCAAGTGGTTTGCATCAATATAAATACATGATTAAAATGGGTCCCTGTCCCCAAAGGGCTCACAGTCTAAGATGGACACCAGCAACAGCCTTCAGTGGGTGGCAGCCATTGAAGTGACATTGCGGTAATTCCAGGCAATGTGCATGAAATCCCAGAAGCGGAGAGTCTTAGAAAAAGCTGGGCGGGTCTGGCAATATAAGCAGGTGAGTCATTTACCGTAAGATGTGAAGAGAGTGGATAGAGAGACTGTTCTCCCTCTCTCACAACACTAGAACCAGGGATCATGCCATGAAATGGAAGGTGGGGAAATTTAGGAAGGACCTTTTCACGCACTGCAGAATCAACCTGTGGAATTCTGTGCCACTGGATGTGGTGAGGACCACTAGCTTGGGTGGCTTTAAGAGTGGCTTAGACCAATTCACAGAGGACAGCTCTATCAAGGGCTACTAGTCTGGTGGCTGTGGGCCACCTCCAGCCTCAGAGGTAGGCAAGGTGCCTCTGAATACTCCTTGCAGGGGAGCAACATGGCAGGAGAGAAGGCATGGCCCCCCCTCTTGCCTGTGGGCTTCTCAGAGGCCCCTGGTAGGAGGAGGCTGGGCTAAATTGGCCTTGCGCCTGATCCAGCAGGGTTGTTGCTATGTTCGTAGGAGAACCTTTGGCTCCTCAAGCACCCTCTGCTTTCACAATATTTCTTCTCTTTGGCTTTCCCCACAGCATTGCTCTTGCACCTGACCACATTTCTCTCCCCTCGTAGTGCTGGAAATGTCCAGGAAGATTCAAAAGCCTTTCCGGGGCCAGGCCTGGAGCGTTGAAGAGACCTTGGATCTTCTGGCCATCTGGGGCAAGGAGGTCATCCAGGATCAGCTCGGCAGCTGCCATCCCAATATCGAGGTCATCAAGCACATTGCTGGTAAAATGGCCGAACGGGGCCATCAACGCAATGCTGAGCAGAGCCGGTCAAAGACCAAGTGCTCGAGGCAGCAGTGTAAGAACTCAGACTCTGGGAAAGGCTGCAAGCATGATAAACAGCTGCGCGAGATTCTCAAGAGGGATCCGAGTGCGCCATCCAAACCGGCCGTCACTCCCAGCCTGGAAGCCCAACGCTCACCGATCGCAGAGCCTGGACCACAGGAGCGGTTCACCCCTGCCCGGGTCACCGTCAGCATGGATCTTCCCTCCAGAGCCAAAGGTCTCACGGGGGCTGCTGCTTCAGCTTCCGACTAGGCTTTCTGTCTGTGTGCCCACCTCTGGGCTTCAGCAAACCATCTTAGTTTTCTGACACAGAAAGTCACAGGAACAGCGGAAGCTGCCTTCTGCTGTGTCAGGCCCTTGCTCTGCCTAGCTCTACAGGATTGTCTTCACAGACTGGCAGCGGCTTCTCCTCCAAGGCTGCAGGCAGGCAGGACTCTCTCTCGGCCCTCTCTTGGAGATGCTGCCAAGGAGGGAACTTGGGACCTTCTGCAAACAAGCACGCAGATGCTCTTCCCAAAGGGGCCGCGTCCCCTCAGGGGAATCTCTCCCGGTGCTCACACATGGAGTCTCCCATTCAAAGGCAACCCAGGGTGGACCCTGCTTAGCAAAGGGGACAGCTCATGCTTGCTCCCACAGGTCCAGTTCTCCTCCCTGATTTATGCTCCAGACCTTGAGCTGGACGGGACTACTGGACATGTTGCTCAAGGCACATGCAATGGACTGCCCCCCTCTTTGCTGGCCCCACTGATGGATGGGGGCCAGCATGAGTGAGAGGAGGTCCTCCATCAAGGCCATGCCCCCCCCCCGGCTGGCCCCACCACTGCCTCCTCGGCACGGCTCTCTTTCTGGTCCCTACCAGCCTCATCCACTGAGGCATGCGAAACGGCATGGAGTGTGCCCAGCTGGCTGGGTTATCAACAGTGTTCCCTGTACCGGGGGTTTCCCAGAGGTTGACTACAACTCCCATGATCCCCCAGGGTGAGGGTTCCTTTTGCAGCTGGGGATGCTGGGAGTTGTAGCCAGCCACCTCTGGGATTCCCTGTTCCAAGGAACACTGGGTCCCAGAAGCCTTCCCAGACGGCAGGCTTCACCACGAGTTCGAAGCGGCCCAAAAAACCGGATGCAAAAAGTGGATTTTCTTATCCTGGATATACAGGTGAAACTCGGAAAATGAGAATATTACATGGAACCAAGAAGACAAGGATTGTAGAATAGAACAATACCGGACCTCCGAAAAGTAGACAGTGTTCTGTGCTTGATTGGCCAGCAAACCCGCCTGGCCTGACCCCATAGAGAATCTATGGGGCATTGCCCTAACCTATGAAGCCCGGAACGGCTTAGGCCCTGGGCGTTTAAGAGAACGTCTTCTTGGTCATGGACCCCACCGCCCACTGAAGTCGTCTGGAGAGGTCCGTCTGCAGCTGCCACCGGCTCGTCTGGTGGCCACTCAGGGACGGGCCTTCTTCTCCGTCGCTGCCCCGAGGCTTTGGATCGCGCTCCCTTTGTGAAATCAGAGCCTCCCCGTCTCTGACAACTTTGTAAAAGTCTTTGAAGACACATCTGTCCACCCAGGCTTTGAGCCGGTATTGTTTCGATGGTGTAAATGTTGTTTTTAGAATATTGTTTTAAAATTCTAAATTGTTGTTCCGGATTTCTTGGTTTCGTTTTTAACTAGATGATTGACTTTTGTTTCTATCTTGTTGTAAACCGCCCAGAGACGTAAATTTTGGGCGGTATAAACATATGTCAAATAAAATAAATAATAATGGCTGGGACACCCACAGGCTCTATCCCGGGCGACCGAGGGCAAGGCTACTGTCGCTTGCTCCCGACTGTTCCCAATATACGAACAAAATGCTAGGCAGTCCATCCTAGCGGCCCCATAATTTGCATCATCTTCTTGTTTTGTTCTACCCTATCCTGGTCTTGGACCGTAATAAAGACGCCTTGAGTTTGGTCGGAGAAGGCCGAGGCGAGCGGAGGAGGCCGGCGGGAGACCCACATTCCTCTCTGCAGGGAGCGCCTGTGCTCCCTGGGCTGGCTCTGGAAGCGTTTGTCTCCTTCCACGCGCAGCTTCCGGAGGTCCCGGCGAAAGGCTGCCTAGAAGTCTGGGAGAGAAACAGGGAGTGCATTCGGCAAGGGCCTCTTTGACTGTCCAGGAGGCGTCGGGGTCGAGCTGGGGGGAAGGGGGCCCCTGCCGGGCGCAGAGGACATCCTGGACCACCAACCCGACAGGGCCGTGTGAGAAGACGCGAGCCCCCTCGGCTCTCCACAGAGGGGGCCCGACGCCCCACGTCTCTTCCTTGCAGCAAGGCCAGTTCCAGCAGGAGTCGCTCCGGCCAGCCGGCCGGCGTCTGGCCTTGGACTTCCCTGCCCCTGTCCTGGGTCCAGCCTCTGGCATAGGAGCTCGGAGCTCGGGTCCTTCCCAAAGAGCTGCTCCCTGCGTGCGGGGTTTCTTCAGGCGGACCTCTGTGCAGTGCATCCTTCCCCTCTCGCCCCCCGGCCAGGAGGTCCCCACATCCGACTCTGTGCCCGGCTCCTGCAGGGGTGCCCTGCCTTTGAGCCCACGAGTGCTTCTGGGCATCTGTCTGTGCGCCCTCCATTCTGGAGTCTCTGGAAGGAAGCCCGTAAACCGTGGCTGCAGGCTGTGGCCCCAGTTCCCTGCCTCCAGGGCGGTGGTTGAAGCGAGACAGCAACAGCCTCCCCAGCATCTGGACTGGTCCCCGAGAGAAGCCTGGATCACTCCGGAGCAGAGCAGGACAACTGATGGCCTGTCCGTTGCCAGTCTCAATGGTGTGCCCAAATACCAGGCAGTGGCAGATATACAGCGAGTGTTTCGGGGGGTGAAGGGAAGGGGGGGGCGCCGGTGGTGACCACAAGTGATGGGTTTGGCCAGTGGCCAAGCCAGCATTTGTGGCCCTCGGATGATGTGGCTAGCAGCAGATGTCGTCCTTTCCCAGTGGGGAGCAGACCCGACCCCCCCCCCGAGCCCAAGGTGGGGCCAGTCTACTGGCGCTCCCCCCCCACACATCTCTGCTTGGCCATCCACTCTGGTCTCCTGGAAGTCCAGCAGCAGCAGCAGCAGCAGCATCCACCTTGGGGCAGATTTGTTCTTAAATCGGGCAGACTGGGATCCCCGCGTGGGCGGGGAGGGGGGTATGGAGCCCGTTCCCTGCGTGCCAGTTCCCTAGGTAAACTCTCCGGGCCTCCAGAGGTGCCACTGCAGCCAGGACAGGAGGACAGCCCCACTGCGCCAGGCACCAGGAGGCCTCCTGTTGCCCACAGTGGCCCCCCAGATGCCTCGGGGAAGCCCACGGGCCAGAGAGGAGAGCAGGCCCTCTCATCTCCTGCTGGGGCTCCCTTGCAACTGGGATTCGTAGGCACTCTGCCGCGGAGGCTGGAGGGGGCCTCTAGCCCCCAGACTAGCAGCCACGGTGGTAGCCCTGCCCTCCAACAGTGGGGCTGGTTCTCAGCAGCCAAACAGCACCAGAGCGTGGGAGTCGCTTCCTCCGCGGTTAGAGTGGCCCACATTTCATAGCCAGAATGAGGGGTGTGTGTGTGTTATCATGGATGGATCGGTGATGGAAGGATGTGCTATGGAATCAATGAGGGGGGCAAATGCTGTCCCTCTAGGGTCCAACATCTCATCCCTGAAATGAGGGACATCCTGTGTCATGGGGGGGCAGAGGCATAACTAGGGAAAACAGCGCCCGGGGCAAGCACTGAAATTGCACCCCCCCGCGGCCCCCCCCAGCATACATCTGACTGACACACGTTTCAGAAAACTTTTATTTTAAAAATTTAAAAGATTACAAAAATCACCAAAAATTTCAAAATGCGATAAATAACCAAAAATGCGATAAATAACCAAAAAGGCGATAAATAACTCATTTTTTTAAAAGAACAAACTAGGATTTGTAAAGGAATTTAAAAACCTAACTAATTAACATCTGAAGCATCATTTACTGCTTTTTTTCTGCATAGGCTTTATTTAAAGATATTATTTTACAAATTAAGGAGAATATATATCTCTCATATATCTCTCATGCCAACCTTTAGTTAAAGAAATGAGACCATGCTTTAGCATCATGGGCATGTGGGAACCAATCTGGCAAGGTACTAAAAAGCCCCTGTGAGGTACAAGCATCCTCACTCCTACATAATATACAAGGTACAAATTGTCTTGATGACTAAAAGGTGTTACTCAGCTTCTTATTGGTTTGTTGGTTTTAGTTGTTTGGGGGCAAAAAAAAAAAACCACCCTCTCCTATGTGAATGTATTATTTGTACATTTCTCTGTCTAGATAAACTGTTTGTATAAGCAATATACAGAAAGACGTTCTCTCCTGGCAAAGCAGAAATGTGGCAACATTTTCTCCTTACACAACCTAGTATCATTGAGAAAAAAACACACACACATGAAACCAACACATGCACAAATTATATTGTTCCCACTGTAGTTTGAACCCAGATTATCCTTGTTATCTCTCTCTCCCATCCTGCAAAAAATAGGTATGACGCCTCTAATCACAACACTGTCATAATTTCAAGTATGTTTGTGATGCTAACATGAGCCAAATGGTGAGCAAAATGAGGTAACTTTAAAAAAGAAAAAAAGAAATCCAGCTCCTTAAAATATTGGGACTCAGCTCTCTATTTTGGAGCTGTAATAAGCACTTTTATCAATTTGAAAAACTTAAGAAAAAGCAGGTGAAATGTGCTTTTCAGAAGGGGCCTTGCAGGATGGAATCCATGAAATGCCTGGTGGTAGATTAGCAAGACACATGAACGTATGAGATACAAAAAGCATGTGGCGCCATGTAAATTTGTTTACAAGCAATGAAATTAATTTTACAACTTGTCAGACTGTCAAGGGTATAGAAACCCCCAAAAGAGGCTCTCAATTTTTAATGTAATAGTTGTATGGCTGTATTGCACGTATCCTCCCCTTAACTTCGTAGAGCATTGATTGAACAAATGACAGATCCACATTTGCATGTGTACAGACTCATCCTCTATCCACACATCTTCGGATGCAGCCTACAAAACTGTGTCTTTGCAGACCTGCATTACAGACCATGCAATGCACATATTTGCCTTTGGACACCTGACAACCTGCTTGCAATTGTTCTCCCAGTACTCAAGCCCTACCACCAATCCTCTCTACAGTTTCAGCCCTGCCTTACCCATCTTCTCATGTCAAGCTATCTCTAATCAGTTCTTAACAGAAATGCGGGAAAAGTCTCATTGGGCTTTGAGATTTGCAGCCCGATCCTGTGCATGTTTATTTAACCCACAGAACCCAGTGGGACTTTCCCCCCAATTGCAATTATGCGTCCAGACTGAAGTGGCAGTCCTGTGCCCACTTGCTTTGAAAGAAGCACCACTGAGTTCTGTGGGAGTTGCCTCAGTGCAATGGGATGGTGCCTTTGGAGAAGTCCGGCCGAGGGAAGTATAGGCGCTCCTCTCTTTCAGAAGGCTGAATTGCAGTGAAGAATGCCTCAAAAGACTTTCCCTAAAGGGCTTCATGTTTGCATAACAAGCAGCATCTACTGATTTAATGCCTCGCTGGATGGTGTATCAGCTCCTGCCGAAAGATTTCTCTGGCTTCCTTCCTTCCTTCGCCGAATGGCCGCCCCTCCCCTCCCCTCCCCGCCCCTCGCAGCAGGCTCTTCAATGAGTGAGGAGCGTTCTTCTTCAGAAGGGAGAGGAAGGGGAGGAAGAGGACGAGGCAGCCAAACCAGAAGGCAGCGCGGGGCCCTTTTTCTTGGAAAAGTGGGGGAGGGAGGGAAAGAGTGAGAGGAAGAGGAGGCAACAGAAGGCGGCGCCCCCCCCAAGTGCATCGGAGGAACCAAATCCGGCCCACCCCCGGCCAGCCAGGTGCAATGCCAAGCCCGCCCCCGCCCGCCCGCCCGAGTTCACTGGACATCAACCACACACCTTGTCCTGGCTGGTGCTTTATGTTGCTGTTGCCGGCCGTTAACGGAAGCGAATCCCCCGAGTGCCTCAAGCTGCAAGCAGAAACGCTCCTCCTCCGAGTCCGACTCCCGGCCTCATGGCGAGCTGGGAGAAGGGTTAGGGTTAGGGTCAGGGTCAGGGTCAGGGTCAGGGTCAGGGTCAGGGTCAGGGTTAGGGCCAGGGCCAGGGCCAGGGTTAGGGTTAGGGTTAGGGTTAGGGTTAGGGTTAGGGTCAGGGTCAGGGTCAGGGTCAGGGTCAGGGTCAGGGTCAGGGTCAGGGTCAGGGTTAGGGTTAGGGTTAGGGTTAGGGTCAGGGTCAGGGTCAGGGTCAGGGTCAGGGTCAGGGTCAGGGTCAGGGTTAGGGTTAGGGTTAGGGTTAGGGTTAGGGTCAGGGTCAGGGTCAGGGTCAGGGTCAGGGTCAGGGTTAGGGTTAGGGTTAGGGTTAGGGTTAGGGTCAGGGTCAGGGTCAGGGTCAGGGTCAGGGTCAGGGTCACGGTCAGGGTCAGGGTCAGGGTCAGGGTCAGGGTCAGGGTCAGGGTCAGGGTTAGGGTTAGGGCTAGGGCTAGGGCTAGGGCTAGGGCTAGGGCTAGGGCTAGGGTTAGGGTTAGGGTTAGGGTTAGGGTTAGGGCTAGGGCTAGGGCTAGGGCTAGGGCTAGGGCTAGGGCTAGGGCTAGGGCTAGGGTTAGGGCTAGGGTTAGGACTAGGGTTAGGGTTAGGGTTAGGGTTAGGGTTAGGGTTAGGGTTAGGGTTAGGGTTAGGGTTAGGGCTTGGGCTAGGGCTAGGGCTAGGGCTAGGGCTAGGGCTAGGTCTAGGGCTAGGGCTAGGGCTAGGGCTAGGGCTAGGGCTAGGGCTAGGGTTAGGGTTAGGGTTAGGGTTAGGGTTAGGGTTAGGGTTAGGGTTAGGGTTAGCGGTTAGGGTTAGGGTTAGGGTTAGGGTTAGGGTTAGGGTTAGAGCGTTTTTAGCCACCCCCCGGAAAGGCGTTTTTAGCCACCCCCCGGAGAGGCGTTTTTAGCCACCCCCCAGAGAGGCGTTTTTAGCCAGCCCCCGGAGAGGCGTTTTTATTCACTCCCCGGAGAGGCGTTTTTAACCACCCCGCGTAGAGGCGTTTTTAGCCACCCCCCAGAGAAGCGTTTTTAGCCACCCCCCGGAGAGGCGTTTTTAGCCACACTGTGGAGAGGCATTTTTAGCCCCCCCCTGGAGAGGCGTTTTTAGCCACCCCGCGGAGACGCGTTATTAGCCACAACCGGAGAGGCGTTTTTAGCCACCCCCCGGAGAGGCGTTTTTAGCCACCCCGCGGAGACGCGTTTTTAGCCACCCCCCGGAGAGGCGTTTTTAGCCACCCCCCGGAGAGTCGTTTTTAGCCACCCCGCAAAAGTGGCGTTTTTAGCCACCCCCCGGAGAGGCGTTTTTAGCCACCCCCTGGAGAGGCGTTCTTAGCCACCCCCCGTAGAGGCGTTTTTAGCCACCCCCCAGAGAGGCGTTTTTAGCCACCCCGCGGAGACGCGTTTTTAGCGACCCCCCGGAGAGGAGTTTTTAGCCACCCCGCGGAGAGTCGTTTTTAGCCACCCCCCGGAGAGGCATTTTTAGCCACCCCCCAGAGATGAGTTTTTAGCCACCCCCCGAGTATGATTTTTAACCACCCCCCGGAGAGGCGTTTTTAGCCACCCCGCGGAGAGGCTTTTTTAGCCACACTGTGGAGAGGCATTTTTAGCCACCCCCTGGATAGGCGTTTTTAGCCACCCCGCGGTGAGGCGTTATTAGCCACCCCGGAGAGGCGTTTTTAGCCACCCCCCGGAGAGGCGTTTTTAGCCACCCCCTGGAGACGAGTTTTTAGCCACCCCCCGGAGTGGCGTTTTTAGCCACCCCGCGGAGAGGCGTTTTTAGCCACCCCCCAGATAGGCGTTTTTAGCCACCCCCCGGAGAGGCGTTTTTAGCCATCCCCCGAGTATGATTTT